>NW_026529738.1:600000-968792 GCF_028500815.1 Rissa tridactyla | reverse complement strand
CTTGGCGCCGGGCCAGGCACAAAAATGGCCATACGGCTGGAGATGGGTCCCCCGCCCAAAGAGCCAGCAGGGAAAACTATGCCTTGTTCTAAAGCTCTTTGGGAACCGCTTGCGTAGCCCCACAGACCTTGGGGCTGCGGGCTTTCCTGCTGCCTTCAGCCTCGACAGCACCCTTTCCCACTTGGCGCCGCGCCAGGCACAAAAATGGCCTATGGCTGGAGATGGGTCCCATGCCCTAAGAGCGAGCAGGGAAAACTATGCCTTGTTCTAAAGCTCTTTGGGAACCGCTTGCGTAGCCCCACAGACCTGGGGGCTGCGGGCTTTCCTGCTGCCTTCAGCCTCGATACCACCATTTCCCACTTGGCGCTGCGCCATGCACAAAAATGGCCATACGGCTGGAGATGGGTCCCCCGCCCAAAGAGCCAGCAGGGAAAACTATGCCTTGTTCTAAAGCTCTTTGGGAACCGCTTGCGTAGCCCCACAGACCTGGGGGCTGCGGGCTTTCCTGCTGCCTTTAGCCTCGACACCACCCTTTCCCTCTTGGCGCCGCGCCAGGCACAAAAATGGCCGTACGGCTGGAGATGGGTCCCCCGCCCAAAGAGCCAGCAGGGAAAACTATGCCTTGTTCTAAAGCTCTTTGGGAACCGCTTGCGTAGCCGCACAGACCTGGGGGCTGCGGGCTTTCCTGCTGCCTTCAGCCTCAAAGCCACCCTTTCCCACTTTGCGCCGGGCCAGGCACAAAAATGGCCATACGGCTGGAGATGGGTCCCCCGCCCAAAGAGCCAGCAGGGAAAACTATGCCTTGTTCTAAAGCTCTTTGGGAACCGCTTGCGTAGCCCCACAGACCTTGGGGCTGCGGGCTTTCCTGCTGCCTTCAGCCTCGACAGCACCCTTTCCCACTTGGCGCCGCGCCAGGCACAAAAATGGCCTATGGCTGGAGATGGGTCCCATGCCCTAAGAGCGAGCAGGGAAAACTATGCCTTGTTCTAAAGCTCTTTGGGAACCGCTTGCGTAGCCCCACAGACCTGGGGGCTGCGGGCTTTCCTGCTGCCTTCAGCCTCAAAGCCACCCTTTCCCACTTGGCGCCGCGCCAGGCACAAAAATGGCCATACGGCTGGAGCTGGGTCCCATGCCCAAAGAGCCAGCAGGGAAAACTATGCCTTGTTCTAAAGCTCTTTGGGAACCGCTTGCTTGGCCCCACAGACCTGGGGGCTGCAGGCTTTGCTGCTGCCTTCAGCCTCGACACCACCCTTACCCACTTGGCGCCGCGCCAGGCACAAAAATGGCCATACGGCTGGAGATGGGTCCCCCGCCCAAAGAGCCAGCAGGGAAAATTATGCCTTGTTCTAAAGCTCTTTGGGAACCGCTTGCGTAGCCCCACAGACCTGGGGGCTGCGGGCTTTCCTGCTGCCTTCAGCCTCAAAACCACCCTTTCCCACTACGCACCGCGCCAGGCACAAAAATGGCCATACGGCTGGAGATGGGTCCCCCGCCCAAAGAGCCAGCTGGGAAAACTATGCCTTGTTCTAAAGCTCTTTGGGAACCGCTTGCTTGGCCCCACAGACGTGGGGGCTGCGGGCTTTCCTGCTGCCTTCAGCCTCAAAACCACCCTATGCCACTACGCACAGCGTCAGGCACAAAAATAGCCATACGGCTGGAGATGGGTCCCCCACCCAAAGAGCCAGCAGGGAAAACTATGCCTTGTTCTAAAGCTCTTTGGGAACCGCTTGCGTAGCCCCACAGACCTGGGGGCTGCAGGCTTTCCTGCTGTCTTCAGCCTCAAAGCCACCCTTTCCCACTTGGCGCCCTATCAGGCACAAAAATGGCCTATGGGTGGAGATGGGTCCCATGCCCAAAGAGCCAGCAGGGAAAACTATGCCTTGTTCTAAAGCTCTTTGGGAACCGCTTGCGTAGCCCCACAGACCTGGGGGCTGCGGGCTTTCCTGCTGCCTTCAGCCTCGATACCACCATTTCCCACTTGGCGCTGCGCCATGCACAAAAATGGCCATACGGCTGGAGATGGGTCCCCCGCCCAAAGAGCCAGCAGGGAAAACTATGCCTTGTTCTAACGCACTTTGGTAACCGCTTGCGTAGCCCCACAGACCTGGGGGCTGCGGGCTTTCCTGCTGCCTTTAGCCTCGACACAACCCTTTCCCTCTTGGCGCCGCGCCAGGCACAAAAATGGCCGTACGGCTGGAGATGGGTCCCCCGCCCAAAGAGCCAGCAGGGAAAACTATGCCTTGTTCTAAAGCTCTTTGGGAACCGCTTGCGTAGCCCCACAGACCTGGGGGCTGCGGGCTTTCCTGCTGCCTTCAGCCTCGACAGCACCCTTTCCCACTTGGCTTCACGGCAGGCACAAAAATGGCCTATGGCTGGAGATGGGTCCCATGCCCTAAGAGCCAGCTGGGAAAACTATGCCTTGTTCTAAAGCTCTTTGGGAACCGCTTGCGTAGCACCACAGACCTGGGGGCTGCAGGCTTTGCTCCTGCCTTCAGCCTCAAAGCCACCCTTTCCCACCTGGCGCCGCGCCAGGCTCAAAAATGGCCATACGGCTGGAGATGGGTCCCCCGCCCAGAGAGCCAGCAGGGAAAACTATGCCTTGTTCTAAAGCTCTTTGGGAACCTCTTGCGTAGCCCCACAGACCTGGGGGCTGCGGGCTTTCCTGCTGTCTTCAGCCTCAAAGCAACCCTTTCCCACTTGGCGCCCTATCAAGCACAAAAATGGCCTATGGCTGGAGATGGGTCCCATGCCCAAAGAGCCAGCAGGGATAACTATGCCTTGTTCTAAAGCTCTTTGGGAACCGCTTGCGTAGCCGCACAGACCTGGGGGCTGCGGGCTTTCCTGCTGCCTTCAGCCTCAAAACCACCCTTTCCCACTTGGCCCCCGGCCAGGCACAAAAATGGCCATACGGCTGGAGATGGGTCCCCCGCCCAAAGAGCCAGCAGGGAAAACTATGCCTTGTTCTAAAGCTCTTTGGGAACCGCTTGCGTAGCCCCACAGACCTGGGGGCTGCGGGCTTTGCTGCTGCCTTCAGCCTCAAAACCACCCTTTCCCACTTGGCGCTGCGCCAGGCACAAAAATGGCCATACGGCTGGAGATGGGTCCCCCGCCCAAAGAGCCAGCAGAGAAAATTATGCCTTATTCTAAAGCTCTTTGGGAACCGCTTGCGTAGCCCCACAGACCTGGGGGCTGCGGGCTTTCCTGCTGCCTTTAGCCTCGACACAACCCTTTCCCACTTGGCGCCGCGCCAGGCTCAAAAATGGCCATACGGCTGGAGATGGGTCCCCCGCCCAGAGAGCCAGCAGGGAAAACTATGCCTTGTTCTAAAGCTCTTTGGGAACCGCTTGCGTAGCCCCACAGACCTGGGGGCTGCGGGCTTTCCTGCTGCCTTGAAGCCTCAAAGCCACCCTTTCCCACTGGGCGCCGGGCCAGGGACAAAAATGGCCATACGGCTGGAGATGGGTCCCCCGAACAAAGAGCCAGCAGGGAAAACTATGCCTTGTTCTAAAGCTCTTTGGGAACCGCTTGCGTAGCCCCACAGACCTGGGGGCTGCGGGCTTTGCTGCTGCCTTCAGCCTCAAAGCCACCCTTTCCCACTTGGCGCCGTGCCAGGCACAAAAATGGCCATACGGCTGGAGATGGGTCCCAGGCCCAAAGAGCCAGCAGGGAAAACTATGCCTTGTTCTAAAGCTCTTTGGGAACCGCTTGCTTGGCCCCACAGACGTGGGGGCTGCGGGCTTTCCTGCTGCCTTCAGCCTCGACACCACCCTTTCCCACTTGGCGCTGCGCCATGCACAAAAATGGCCATACGGCTGGAGATGGGTCCCCCGCCCAAAGAGCCAGCAGGGAAAACTATGCCTTGTTCTAAAGCTCTTTGGGAACCGCTTGCGTAGCCCCACAGACCTGGGGGCTGCGGGCTTTCCTGCTGCCTTCAGATTCAAAGCCACCCTTTCCCTCTTGGCGCCGCGCCAGGCACAAAAATGGCCGTACGGCTGGAGATGGGTCCCCCGCCCAAAGAGCGAGCAGGGAAAACTATGCCTTGTTCTAAAGCTCTTTGGGAACCGCTTGCGTAGCCCCACAGACCTGGGGGCTGCGGGCTTTCCTGCTGCCTTCAGCCTCGACACCACCCTTTCCCACTTGGCGCCGCGCCAGGCTCAAAAATGGCCATACGGCTGGAGATGGGTCCCCCGCCCTAAGAGCCAGCAGGGAAAACTATGCCTTGTTCTAAAGCTCTTTGGGAACCGCTTGCGTAGCCCCACAGACCTGGGGGCTGCAGGCTTTGCTCCTGCCTTCAGCCTCAAAGCCACCCTTTCCCACCTGGCGCCGCGCCAGGCTCAAAAATGGCCATACGGCTGGAGATGGGTCCCCGCCCAGAGAGCCAGCAGGGAAAACTATGCCTTGTTCTAAAGCTCTTTGGGAACCGCTTGCGTAGCCCCACAGACCTGGGGACTGCGGGCTTTCCTGCTGCCTTCAGCCTCGACACCACCCTTTCCCACTTGGCGCCGCGCCAGGCACAAAAATGGCCATACGGCTGGAGATGGGTCCCCCGCCCAAAGAGCCAGCAGGGAAAACTATGCCTTGTTCTAAAGCTCTTTGGGAACCGCTTGCATAGCCCCACAGACCTGGGGGCTGCAGGCTTTCCTGCTGTCTTCAGCCTCAAAGCCACCCTTTCCCACTTGGCGCCCTATCAGGCACAAAAATGGCCATACGGCTGGAGATGGGTCCCCCGCCCAAAGAGCCAGCAGGGAAAACTATGCCTTGTTCTAAAGCTCTTTGGGAACCGCTTGCGTAGCCCCACAGACCTGGGGGCTGCGGGCTTTCCTGCTGCCTTCAGCCTCGACACCACCCTTTCCCACTTGGCGCCCTATCAGGTACAAAAATGGCCATACGGCTGGAGATGGGTCCCCCGCCCAAAGAGCCAGCAGGGAAAACTATGCCTTGTTCTAAAGCTCTTTGGGAACCGCTTGCGTAGCCCCACAGACCTGGGGGCTGCAGGCTTTCCTGCTGTCTTCAGCCTCAAAGCCACCCTTTCCCACTTGGCGCCGCGCCAGGCACAAAAATGGCCTATGGGTGGAGATGGGTCCCATGCCCAAAGAGCCAGCAGGGAAAACTATGCCTTGTTCTAAAGCTCTTTGGGAACCGCTTGCGTAGCCCCACAGACCTGGGGGCTGCGGGCTTTCCTGCTGCCTTCAGCCTCGATACCACCATTTCCCACTTGGCGCTGCGCCATGCACAAAAATGGCCATACGGCTGGAGATGGGTCCCCCGCCCAAAGAGCCAGCAGGGAAAACTATGCCTTGTTCTAACGGTCTTTGGGAACCGCTTGCGTAGCCCCACAGACCTGGGGGCTGCGGGCTTTCCTGCTGCCTTCAGCCTCGATACCACCCTTTCCCTCTTGGCGCCGCGCCAGGCACAAAAATGGCCGTACGGCTGGAGATGGGTCCCCCGCCCAAAGAGCCAGCAGGGAAAACTATGCCTTGTTCTAAAGCTCTTTGGGAACCGCTTGCGTAGCCCCACAGACCTGGGGGCTGCGGGCTTTCCTGCTGCCTTCAGCCTCAAAGCCACCCTTTCCCACTTTGCGCCGGGCCAGGCACAAAAATGGCCATACGGCTGGAGATGGGTCCCCCGCCCAAAGAGCCAGCAGGGAAAACTATGCCTTGTTCTAAAGCTCTTTGGGAACCGCTTTCGTAGCCCCACAGACCTTGGGGCTGCGGGCTTTCCTGCTGCCTTCAGCCTCGACAGCACCCTTTCCCACTTGGCTTCGCGCCAGGCACAAAAATGGCCTATGGCTGGAGATGGGTCCCATGCCCTAAGAGCCAGCTGGGAAAACTATGCCTTGTTCTAAAGCTCTTTGGGAACCGCTTGCGTAGCACCACAGACCTGGGGGCTGCAGGCTTTGCTCCTGCCTTCAGCCTCAAAGCCACCCTTTCCCACCTGGCGCCGCGCCAGGCTCAAAAATGGCCATACGGCTGGAGATGGGTCCCCCGCCCAGAGAGCCAGCAGGGAAAACTATGCCTTGTTCTAAAGCTCTTTGGGAACCTCTTGCGTAGCCCCACAGACCTGGGGGCTGCGGGCTTTCCTGCTGTCTTCAGCCTCAAAGCAACCCTTTCCCACTTGGCGCCCTATCAAGCACAAAAATGGCCTATGGCTGGAGATGGGTCCCATGCCCAAAGAGCCAGCAGGGAAAACTATGCCTTGTTCTAAAGCTCTTTGGGAACCGCTTGCGTAGCCGCACAGACCTGGGGGCTGCGGGCTTTCCTGCTGCCTTCAGCCTCAAAACCACCCTTTCCCACTTGGCCCCCGGCCAGGCACAAAAATGGCCATACGGCTGGAGATGGGTCCCCCGCCCAAAGAGCCAGCAGGGAAAACTATGCCTTGTTCTAAAGCTCTTTGGGAACCGCTTGCGTAGCCCCACAGACCTGGGGGCTGCAGGCTTTGCTGCTGCCTTCAGCCTCAAAACCACCCTTTCCCACTTGGCGCTGCGCCAGGCACAAAAATGGCCATACGGCTGGAGATGGGTTCCCCGCCCAAAGAGCCAGCAGGGAAAATTATGCCTTGTTCTAAAGCTCTTTGGGAACCGCTTGCGTAGCCCCACAGACCTGGGGGCTGCGGGCTTTCCTGCTGCCTTTAGCCTCGACACAACCCTTTCCCACTTGGCGCCGCGCCAGGCTCAAAAATGGCCATACGGCTGGAGATGGGTCCCCCGCCCAGAGAGCCAGCAGGGAAAACTATGCCTTGTTCTAAAGCTCTTTGGGAACCGCTTGCGTAGCCCCACAGACCTGGGGGCTGCGGGCTTTCCTGCTGCCTTCAAGCCTCAAAGCCACCCTTTCCCACTGGGCGCCGGGCCAGGCACAAAAATGGCCTATGGCTGGAGATGGGTCCCCCGAACAAAGAGCCAGCAGGGAAAACTATGCCTTGTTCTAAAGCTCTTTGGGAACTGCTTGCGTAGCCCCACAGACCTGGGGGCTGCAGGCTTTCCTGCTGCCTTCAGCCTCAAAGCCACCCTTTCCCACTTGGCGCCCTATCAAGCACAAAAATGGCCTATGGCTGGAGATGGGTCCCAGGCCCAAAGAGCCAGCAGGGAAAACTATGCCTTGTTCTAAAGCTCTTTGGGAACCGCTTGCTTGGCCCCACAGACGTGGGGGCTGCGGGCTTTCCTGCTGCCTTCAGCCTCGACACCACCCTTTCCCACTTGGCGCCGCGCCAGGCACAAAAATGGCCATACGGCTGGAGATGGGTCCCCCGCCCAAAGAGCCAGCAGGGAAAACTATGCCTTGTTCTAAAGCTCTTTGGGAACCGCTTGCGTAGCCCCACAGACCTGGGGGCTGCGGGCTTTCCTGCTGCCTTCACCCTCAAAACCACCCTTTCCCACTTGGCACTGCTCCAGGCTCAAAAATGGCCATACGGCTGCAGATGGGTCCCCCGCCCAAAGAGCCAGCAGGGAAAACTATGCCTTGTTCTAAAGCTCTTTGGGAACCGCTTGCGTAGCCCCACAGACCTGGGGGCTGCAGTCTTTGCTGCTGCCTTCAGCCTCAAAGCCACCCTTTCCCACTTGGCCCCCGGCCAGGCACAAAAATGGCCATACGGCTGGAGATGGGTCCCCCGCCCAAAGAGCCAGCAGGGAAAACTATGCCTTGTTCTAAAGCTCTTTGGGAACCGCTTGCGTAGCCCCACAGACCTGGGGGCTGCGGGCTTTCCTGCTGCCTTCAGCCTCAAAGCCACCCTTTCCCACTTGGCGCCGCGCCAGGCACAAAAATGGCCATACGGCTGGAGATGGGTCCCCCGCCCAAAGAGCCAGCAGGGAAAACTATGCCTTGTTCTAAAGCTCTTTGGGAACCGCTTGCTTGGCCCCACAGACGTGGGGGCTGCAGTCTTTGCTGCTGCCTTCAGCCTCAACACCACCCTTTCCCACTTGGCGCCGGGCCAGGGACAAAAATGGCCATACGGCTGGAGATGGGTCCCCTGCCAAAAGAGCCAGCAGGGAAAACTATGCCTTGTTCTAAAGCTCTTTGGGAACCGCTTGCGTAGCCCCACAGACCTGGGGGCTGCAGGCTTTGCTCCTGCCTTCAGCCTCAAAGCCACCCTTTCCCACCTGGCGCCGCGCCAGGCTCAAAAATGGCCATACGGCTGGAGATGGGTCCCCGCCCAGAGAGCCAGCAGGGAAAACTATGCCTTGTTCTAAAGCTCTTTGGGAACCGCTTGCGTAGCCCCACAGACCTGGGGACTGCGGTCTTTCCTGCTGCCTTCAGCCTCGACACCACCCTTTCCCACTTGGCGCCGCGCCAGGCACAAAAATGGCCATACGGCTGGAGATGGGTCCCCCGCCCTAAGAGCCAGCAGGGAAAACTATGCCTTGTTCTAAAGCTCTTTGGGAACCGCTTGCATAGCCCCACAGACCTGGGGGCTGCAGGCTTTCCTGCTGTCTTCAGCCTCAAAGCCACCCTTTCCCACTTGGCGCCCTATCAGGCACAAAAATGGCCATATGGCTGGAGATGGGTCCCCCGCCCAAAGAGCCAGCAGGGAAAACTATGCCTTGTTCTAAAGCTCTTTGGGAACCGCTTGCGTAACCCCACAGACCTGGGGGCTGCGGGCTTTCCTGCTGCCTTCAGCCTCGACACCACCCTTTCCCACTTGGCGCCCTATCAGGCACAAAAATGGCCATACGGCTGGAGATGTGTCCCCCGCCCAAAGAGCCAGCAGGGAAAACTATGCCTTGTTCTAAAGCTCTTTGGGAACCGCTTGCGTACCCCACAGACCTGGGGGCTGTGGGCTTTGCTGCTGCCTTCAGCCTCAAAGCCACCCTTTCCCACTTGGCGCCGCGCCAGGCACAAAAATGGCCATACGGCTGGAGATGGGTC
This sequence comes from Rissa tridactyla, assembly GCF_028500815.1. Lineage (NCBI taxonomy): Eukaryota > Metazoa > Chordata > Aves > Charadriiformes > Laridae > Rissa > Rissa tridactyla. Next base: position 959,934 of record NW_026529738.1, on the reverse strand, counting down.
CCCCGCCCAAAGAGCCAGCAGGGAAAATTATGCCTTGTTCTAAAGCTCTTTGGGAACCGCTTGCGTAGCCCCACAGACCTGGGGGCTGCGGGCTTTCCTGCTGCCTTTAGCCTCGACACAACCCTTTCCCACTTGGCGCCGCGCCAGGCTCAAAAATGGCCATACGGCTGGAGATGGGTCCCCCGCCCAAAGAGCCAGCAGGGAAAACTATGCCTTGTTCTAAAGCTCTTTGGGAACCGCTTGCGTAGCCCCACAGACCTGGGGGCTGCGGGCTTTCCTGCTGCCTTCAAGCCTCAAAGCCACCCTTTCCCACTGGGCGCCGGGCCAGGCACAAAAATGGCCTATGGCTGGAGATGCGTCCCCCGAACAAAGAGCCAGCAGGGAAAACTATGCCTTGTTCTAAAGCTCTTTGGGAACTGCTTGCGTAGCCCCACAGACCTGGGGGCTGCAGGCTTTCCTGCTGCCTTCAGCCTCAAAGCCACCCTTTCCCACTTGGCGCCCTATCAAGCACAAAAAAGGCCTATGGCTGGAGATGGGTCCCAGGCCCAAAGAGCCAGCAGGGAAAACTATGCCTTGTTCTAAAGCTCTTTGGGAACCGCTTGCTTGGCCCCACAGACGTGGGGGCTGCGGGCTTTCCTGCTGCCTTCAGCCTCGACACCACCCTTTCCCACTTGGCGCCGCGCCAGGCACAAAAATGGCCATACGGCTGGAGATGGTTCCCCCGCCCAAAGAGCCAGCAGGGAAAACTATGCCTTGTTCTAAAGCTCTTTGGGAACCGCTTGCGTAGCCCCACAGACCTGGGGGCTGCGGGCTTTCCTGCTGCCTTCACCCTCAAAACCACCCTTTCCCACTTGGCACTGCTCCAGGCTCAAAAATGGCCATACGGCTGCAGATGGGTCCCCCGCCCAGAGAGCCAGCAGGGAAAACTATGCCTTGTTCTAAAGCTCTTTGGGAACCGCTTGCGTAGCCCCACAGACGTGGGGGCTGCAGGCTTTGCTGCTGCCTTCAGCCTCAAAGCCACCCTTTCCCACTTGGCGCCGCGCCAGGCACAAAAATGGCCATACGGCTGGAGATGGGTCCCCCGCCCAAAGAGCCAGCAGGGAAAACTATGCCTTGTTCTAAAGCTCTTTGGGAACCGCTTGCGTAGCCCCACAGACCTGGGGGCTGTGGGCTTTGCTGATGCCTTCAGCCTCAAAGCCACCCTTTCCCACTTGGCGCCGTGCCAGGCACAAAAATGGCCATACGGCTGGAGATGGGTCCCCCGCCCAAAGAGCCAGCAGGGAAAACTATGCCTTGTTCTAAAGCTCTTTGGGAACCGCTTGCGTAGCCCCACAGACCTGGGGGCTGCGGGCTTTCCTGCTGCCTTCAGCCTCAAAACCACCCTTTCCCACTACGCACCGCGCCAGGGACAAAAATGGCCATACGGCTGGAGATGGGTCCCCCGCCCAAAGAGCCAGCTGGGAAAACTATGCCTTGTTCTAAAGCTCTTTGGGAACCGCTTGCTTGGCCCCACAGACGTGGGGGCTGCGGGCTTTCCTGCTGCCTTCAGCCTCAAAACCACCCTATGCCACTACGCACCGCGTCAGGCACAAAAATAGCCATACGGCTGGAGATGGGTCCCCCACCCAAAGAGCCAGCAGGGAAAACTATGCCTTGTTCTAAAGCTCTTTGGGAACCGCTTGCGTAGCCCCACAGACCTGGGGGCTGCGGGCTTTCCTGCTGCCTTCAGCCTCGATACCACCATTTCCCACTTGGCGCTGCGCCATGCACAAAAATGGCCATACGGCTGGAGATGGGTCCCCCGCCCAAAGAGCCAGCAGGGAAAACTATGCCTTGTTCTAAAGCTCTTTGGGAACCGCTTGCGTAGCCCCACAGACCTGGGGGCTGCGGGCTTTCCTGCTGCCTTTAGCCTCGACACCACCCTTTCCCTCTTGGCGCCGCGCCAGGCACAAAAATGGCCGTACGGCTGGAGATGGGTCCCCCGCCCAAAGAGCCAGCAGGGAAAACTATGCCTTGTTCTAAAGCTCTTTGGGAACCGCTTGCGTAGCCGCACAGACCTGGGGGCTGCGGGCTTTCCTGCTGCCTTCAGCCTCAAAGCCACCCTTTCCCACTTGGCGCCGGGCCAGGCACAAAAATGGCCATACGGCTGGAGATGGGTCCCCCGCCCAAAGAGCCAGCAGGGAAAACTATGCCTTGTTCTAAAGCTCTTTGGGAACCGCTTGCGTAGCCCCACAGACCTTGGGGCTGCGGGCTTTCCTGCTGCCTTCAGCCTCGACAGCACCCTTTCCCACTTGGCGCCGCGCCAGGCACAAAAATGGCCTATGGCTGGAGATGGGTCCCATGCCCTAAGAGCGAGCAGGGAAAACTATGCCTTGTTCTAAAGCTCTTTGGGAACCGCTTGCGTAGCCCCACAGACCTGGGGGCTGCGGGCTTTCCTGCTGCCTTCAGCCTCGATACCACCATTTCCCACTTGGCGCTGCGCCAGGCACAAAAATGGCCATACGGCTGGAGATGGGTCCCCCGCCCAAAGAGCCAGCAGGGGAAAACTATGCCTTGTTCTAAAGCTCTTTGGGAACCGCTTGCGTAGCCCCACAGACCTGGGGGCTGCGGGCTTTCCTGCTGCCTTTAGCCTCGACACCACCCTTTCCCTCTTGGCGCCGCGCCAGGCACAAAAATGGCCGTACGGCTGGAGATGGGTCCCCCGCCCAAAGAGCCAGCAGGGAAAACTATGCCTTGTTCTAAAGCTCTTTGGGAACCGCTTGCGTAGCCGCACAGACCTGGGGGCTGCGGGCTTTCCTGCTGCCTTCAGCCTCAAAGCCACCCTTTCCCACTTTGCGCCGGGCCAGGCACAAAAATGGCCATACGGCTGGAGATGGGTCCCCCGCCCAAAGAGCCAGCAGGGAAAACTATGCCTTGTTCTAAAGCTCTTTGGGAACCGCTTGCGTAGCCCCACAGACCTTGGGGCTGCGGGCTTTCCTGCTGCCTTCAGCCTCGACAGCACCCTTTCCCACTTGGCGCTGCGCCAGGCACAAAAATGGCCTATGGCTGGAGATGGGTCCCATGCCCTAAGAGCGAGCAGGGAAAACTATGCCTTGTTCTAAAGCTCTTTGGGAACCGCTTGCGTAGCCCCACAGACCTGGGGGGCTGCGGGCTTTCCTGCTGCCTTCAGCCTCAAAGCCACCCTTTCCCACTTGGCGCCGGGCCAGGGACAAAAATGGCCATACGGCTGGAGCTGGGTCCCATGCCCAAAGAGCCAGCAGGGAAAACTATGCCTTGTTCTAAAGCTCTTTGGGAACCGCTTGCTTGGCCCCACAGACCTGGGGGCTGCGGGCTTTGCTGCTGCCTTCAGCCTCGACACCACCCTTACCCACTTGGCGCCGCGCCAGGTACAAAAATGGCCATACGGCTGGAGATGGGTCCCCCGCCCAAAGAGCCAGCAGGGAAAACTATGCCTTGTTCTAAAGCTCTTTGGGAACCGCTTGCGTAGCCCCACAGACCTGGGGGCTGCGGGCTTTCCTGCTGCCTTCAGCCTCAAAACCACCCTTTCCCACTACGCACCGCGCCAGGCACAAAAATGGCCATACGGCTGGAGATGGGTCCCCCGCCCAAAGAGCCAGCTGGGAAAACTATGCCTTGTTCTAAAGCTCTTTGGGAACCGCTTGCTTGGCCCCACAGACGTGGGGGCTGCGGGCTTTCCTGCTGCCTTCAGCCTCAAAACCACCCTATGCCACTACGCACCGCGTCAGGCACAAAAATAGCCATACGGGTGGAGATGGGTCCCCCACCCAAAGAGCCAGCAGGGAAAACTATGCCTTGTTCTAAAGCTCTTTGGGAACCGCTTGCGTAGCCCCACAGACCTGGGGGCTGCAGGCTTTCCTGCTGTCTTCAGCCTCACAGCCACCCTTTCCCACTTGGTGCCCTACTCCAGGCACAAAAATGGCCTATACCGGGTGGAGATGGGTCCCCCTGCCCAAGGAGCCAGCAGGGAAAAATATGACCTTGTTCTAAAGCTCTTTGGGAACCGCTTGCAGTAGCCGCCACAGACCTGGGGGCTGCAGGGCTTTCCTGCTGCCTTCAGCCTCGATACCACCCTTTCCCACTAGGTGCTGCGCCAGGCACAAAAATGGCCTTACGGCTGGAGATGGGTCCCCCGCCCAAAGAGCCGTCAGGGAAAACTATGCCTTGTTCTAAAGCTCTTTGGGAACCGCTTGCGTTGCCCCACAGACCTGGGGGCTGCGGGCTTTCCTGCTGCCTTCAGCCTCAAAACCACTCTTCCCATCTGGGCGCCGGGCCAGGCACAAAAATGGGCATATGGCTGGACATGGTTCCCCCGCCCAAGGAGCCATCAGGGAAAACTCTGCCTTGTTCTAAAGCTCTTTGGGAAACGCTTGCGTAGCCCCACACACCTGGGGGCTGCGGGCTTTCATGATGCCTTCAGCCTCAAAACAACCCTTTCCCACTTGGCGCCGCGCCAGGCACAAAAATGGCCATACGGCTGGAGATGGGTCCCCTGCCCAAGGAGCCAGCAGGGAAAACTATGCCTTGTTCTAAAGCTCTTTGGGAACCACTTGCGTAGCCCCACAGACCTGGGGGCTGCATGCTTTCCTACTGCCTTCATCCTCAAAGCCACCCTTTCCCACTTGGCGCTGCGCCAGGCACAAAATGGCCTATGGCTGGAGATGGGTCCCACGCCCAAAGAGCCAGCAGGGAAAACTATGCCTTGTTCTAAAGCTCTTTGGGAACCGCTTGCGTAGCCCCACAGACCTGGGGGCTGCGGGCTTTCCTGCTGCCTTCAGACTCGACACAACCCTTTCCCACTTGGCGCCGCGCCAGGCACAAAAATGGCCTTACGGCTGGAGATCGGTCCCCCCGCCCAAAGAGCCAGCAGGGAAAACTATGCCTTGTTCTAAAGCTCTTTGGGAACCGCTTGCGTAGCCCCAAAGACCTGGGGGCTGCGGGCTTTCCTGCTGCCTTCAGTCTCAAAACCAGCCTTTCCCACTTGGCGCCGCGCCAGGCACAAAAATGGCCATATGGCTGGAGATGGGTCCCCCGCCCAAAGAGCCAGCAGGGAAAACTATGCCTTGTTCTAAAGCTCTTTGGGAACCGCTTCGTAGCCCCACAGACCTGGGGGCTGCGGGCTTTTCTGCTGCCTTCAGACTCGACACAACCCTTTCCCACTTGGCGCCGCGCCAGGCACAAAAATGGCCATACGGCTGGAGATGGGTCCCCCGCCCAAAGAGCCAGCAGGGAAAACTATGCCTTGTTCTAAAGCTCTTTGTGAACCGCTTCGTAGCCCCACAGACCTTGGGGCTGCGGGCTTTTCTGCTGCCTTCAGACTCGACACAACCCTTTCCCACTTGCCGCCGCGCCAGGCACAAAAATGGCCATACGGCTGGAGATGGGTCCCCCGCCGAAGGAGCCAGCAGGGAAAGTTATGCCTTGTTCTAAAGCTCTTTGGAAACCACTTGCGTAGCCCCACAGACCTGGGGGCTGCGGGCCTTCCTGCTGCCTTCAGCCTCGACACCACCCTTTCCCACTTGGTGCCACGCCAGGCACAAAAATGGCCTATACCTGGAAATTGGTCCCCCGCCCAAGGAGCCAGCAGGTAAAAATATACCTTGTTCTAAAGCTCTTTGGGAACCGCTTGCATAGCCCCACAGACCTGGGGGCTGCAGGCTTTCCTGCTGCCTTCAGCCTCAATACCACCCTTTCCCACTAGGTGCTGCGCCAGGCACAAAAATGGCCTTACGGCTGGAGATGGGTCCCCCGCCCAAAGAGCCGTCAGGGAAAACTATGCCTTGTTCTAAAGCTCTTTGGGAACCGCTTGCGTTGCCCCACAGACCTGGGGGCTGCGGGCTTTCCTGCTGCCTTCAGCCTCAAAACCACTCTTCCCATCTGGGCGCCGGGCCAGGCACAAAAATGGGCATATGGCTGGAGATGGTTCCCCCGCCCAAGGAGCCATCAGGGAAAACTCTGCCTTGTTCTAAAGCTCTTTGGGAAACGCTTGCGTAGCCCCACACACCTGGGGGCTGCGGGCTTTCATGATGCCTTCAGCCTCAAAACAACCCTTTCCCACTTGGCGCCGCGCCAGGCACAAAAATGGCCATACGGCTGGAGATGGGTCCCCTGCCCAAGGAGCCAGCAGGGAAAACTATGCCTTGTTCTAAAGCTCTTTGGGAACCACTTGCGTAGCCCCACAGACCTGGGGGCTGCATGCTTTCCTACTGCCTTCATCCTCAAAGCCACCCTTTCCCACTTGGCGCTGCGCCAGGCACAAAAATGGCCTATGGCTGGAGATGGGTCCCACGCCCAAAGAGCCAGCAGGGAAAACTATGCCTTGTTCTAAAGCTCTTTGGGAACCGCTTGCGTAGCCCCACAGACCTGGGGGCTGCGGGCTTTCCTGCTGCCTTCAGACTCGACACAACCCTTTCCCACTTGGCGCCGCGCCAGGCACAAAAATGGCCTTACGGCTGGAGATCGGTCCCCCGCCCAAAGAGCCAGCAGGGAAAACTATGCCTTGTTCTAAAGCTCTTTGGGAACCGCTTGCGTAGCCCCACAGACCTGGGGGCTGCGGGCTTTCCTGCTGCCTTCAGTCTCAAAACCAGCCTTTCCCACTTGGCGCCGCGCCAGGCACAAAAATGGCCATATGGCTGGAGATGGGTCCCCCGCCCAAAGAGCCAGCAGGGAAAACTATGCCTTGTTCTAAAGCTCTTTGGGAACCGCTTGCGTAGCCCCAAAGACCTGGGGGCTGCAGGCTTTCCTGCTGCCTTTAGCCTCAACACCACCCTTTCCCACTAGGTGCCGCGCCAGGCACAAAAATGGCCATATGGCTGGAGATGGGTCCCCCGCCCAAAGAGCGATCAGGGAAAATTATGCCACCTTCTAAAGCTCTTTGGGAACCGCTTGCGTAGCCCCACAGACCTGGGGGCTGCGGGCTTTCCTGCTGCCTTCAGCCTCAAAACCACCCTTTCCCACTTGGCGCCGCGCCAGGCACAAAAATGGCCATACGGCTGGAGATGGGTCCCCCGCCCAAAGAGCCAGCAGGGAAAACTATGCCTTGTTCTAAAGCTCTTTGGGAACCGCTTCGTAGCCCCACAGACCTGGGGGCTGCGGGCTTTTCTGCTGCCTTCAGACTCGACACAACCCTTTCCCACTTGGCGCCGCGCCAGGCACAAAAATGGCCATACGGCTGGAGATGGGTCCCCCGCCCAAAGAGCCAGCAGGGAAAACTATGCCTTGTTCTAAAGCTCTTTGTGAACCGCTTCGTAGCCCCACAGACCTTGGGGCTGCGGGCTTTTCTGCTGCCTTCAGACTCGACACAACCCTTTCCCACTTGCCGCCGCGCCAGGCACAAAAATGGCCATACGGCTGGAGATGGGTCCCCCGCCGAAGGAGCCAGCAGGGAAAGTTATGCCTTGTTCTAAAGCTCTTTGGAAACCACTTGCGTAGCCCCACAGACCTGGGGGCTGCGGGCCTTCCTGCTGCCTTCAGCCTCGACACCACCCTTTCCCACTTGGTGCCACGCCAGGCACAAAAATGGCCTATACCTGGAAATTGGTCCCCCGCCCAAGGAGCCAGCAGGTAAAAATATACCTTGTTCTAAAGCTCTTTGGGAACCGCTTGCATAGCCCCACAGACCTGGGGGCTGCAGGCTTTCCTGCTGCCTTCAGCCTCAATACCACCCTTTCCCACTAGGTGCTGCGCCAGGCACAAAAATGGCCTTACGGCTGGAGATGGGTCCCCCGCCCAAAGAGCCGTCAGGGAAAACTATGCCTTGTTCTAAAGCTCTTTGGGAACCGCTTGCGTTGCCCCACAGACCTGGGGGCTGCGGGCTTTCCTGCTGCCTTCAGCCTCAAAACCACTCTTCCCATCTGGGCGCCGGGCCAGGCACAAAAATGGGCATATGGCTGGACATGGTTCCCCCGCCCAAGGAGCCATCAGGGAAAACTCTGCCTTGTTCTAAAGCTCTTTGGGAAACGCTTGCGTAGCCCCACACACCTGGGGGCTGCGGGCTTTCATGATGCCTTCAGCCTCAAAACAACCCTTTCCCACTTGGCGCCGCGCCAGGCACAAAAATGGCCATACGGCTGGAGATGGGTCCCCTGCCCAAGGAGCCAGCAGGGAAAACTATGCCTTGTTCTAAAGCTCTTTGGGAACCACTTGCGTAGCCCCACAGACCTGGGGGCTGCATGCTTTCCTACTGCCTTCATCCTCAAAGCCACCCTTTCCCACTTGGCGCTGCGCCAGGCACAAAAATGGCCTATGGCTGGAGATGGGTCCCACGCCCAAAGAGCCAGCAGGGAAAACTATGCCTTGTTCTAAAGCTCTTTGGGAACCGCTTGCGTAGCCCCACAGACCTGGGGGCTGCGGGCTTTCCTGCTGCCTTCAGACTCGACACAACCCTTTCCCACTTGGCGCCGCGCCAGGCACAAAAATGGCCTTACGGCTGGAGATCGGTCCCCCGCCCAAAGAGCCAGCAGGGAAAACTATGCCTTGTTCTAAAGCTCTTTGGGAACCGCTTGCGTAGCCCCAAAGACCTGGGGGCTGCGGGCTTTCCTGCTGCCTTCAGTCTCAAAACCAGCCTTTCCCACTTGGCGCCGCGCCAGGCACAAAAATGGCCATATGGCTGGAGATGGGTCCCCCGCCCAAAGAGCCAGCAGGGAAAACTATGCCTTGTTCTAAAGGTCTTTGGGAACTGCTTGCGTAGCCCCACAGACCTGGGGGCTGCGGGCTTTCGTGCTGCCTTCAGCCTCAAAACCACCCTTTCCCACTTGGCGCCGTGCCAGGCACAAAAATGGCCATACGGCTGGAGATGGGTCCCCCGCCCAAAGAGCCAGCAGGGAAAACTATGCCTTGTTCTAAAGCTCTTTGGGAACCGCTTGCGTTGCCCCACAGACCTGGGGGCTGTGGGCCTTCCTGCTGCCTTCAGCCTCAAAACCACCCTTTCAAACTTGGCGCCGTGCCAGGCACAAAAATGGCCATACGGCTGGGGATGGGTTCCCCGCCCAAAGAGCCAGCAGGGAAAACTATGCCTTGTTCTAAAGCTCTTTGGGAACCGCTTGCGTAGCCCCACACACCTGGGGGCTGCGGGCTTTCCTGCTGCCTTCAGACTCGACACCACCCTTTCCCACTTGGCGCCGCGCCAGGCACAAAAATGGCCATAATGCTGGAGATGGGTCCCCCTCCGAAGGAGCCAGCAGGGAAAATTATGCCTTGTTCTAAAGCTCTTTGGGAACCGCTTGCATAGCCCCAGAGACATGGGGGCTGCAGGCTTTCCTGCTGCCTTCAGCCTCAACAACACCCTTTCCCAGTTGGCGCCGCGCCAGGCACAAAAATGGCCATACGGCTGGAGATGGGTCCCCCGCCGAAGGAGCCAGCAGGGAAAACTATGCCTTGTTCTAAAGCTCTTTGGGAACCGCTTGCGTAGCCCCACAGACCTGGGGGCTGCGGGCTTTCCTGCTGCCTTCAGCCTCGACACCACCCTTTCCCACTTGGCGCCGCGCCAGGCACAAAAATGGCCATATGGCTGGAGATGGGTCCCCCGCCCAAAGAGCCAGCAGGGAAAACTATGCCTTGTTCTAAAGCTCTTTGGGAACCGCTTACGTAGCCCCACAGACCTGGGGGCTGCAGGCTTTCCTGCTGCCTTCAGCCTCAAAGCCACCCTTTCCCACTTGGCGCTGCGCTAGGCACAAAAATGGCCTATGGCTGGAGATGGGTCCCATGCCCAAAGAGCCAGCAGGGAAAACTATGCCTTGTTCTAAACCTTTTTGGGAACCTCTTGCGTAGCCCCACAGACCTGGGGGCTGCGGGCTTTCCTGCTGCCTTCAGCCTCAAAACCACCCTTTCCCACTTGGCGCCTCGCCAGGCACAAAAATGGCCTATGGCTGGAGATGGGTACTACGCCCAAAGAGCCAGCAGGGAAAACTATGCCTTGTTCTAAAGGTCTTTGGGAACCACTTGCGTAGCCCCACAGACCTGGGGGCTGCGGGCTTTCGTGCTGCCTTCAGCCTCAAAACCACCCTTTCCCACTTGGCGCCGTGCCAGGCACAAAAATGGCCATACGGCTGGAGATGGGTCCCCCGCCCAAAGAGCCAGCAGGGAAAACTATGCCTTGTTCTAAAGCTCTTTGGGAACCGCTTGCGTTGCCCCACAGACCTGGGGGCTGTGGGCCTTCCTGCTGCCTTCAGCCTCGACACCACCCTTTCAAACTTGGCGCCGTGCCAGGCACAAAAATGGCCATACGGCTGGAGATGGGTCCCCCGCCCAAAGAGCCAGCAGGGAAAACTATGCCTTGTTCTAAAGGTCTTTGGGAACTGCTTGCGTAGCCGCACAGACCTGGGGACTGCGGGCCTTCCTGCTGCCTTCAGCCTCAAAGCCACCCTTTACAACTTGGCGCCGCGCCAGGCACAAAAATGGCCATACGGCTGGACATGGGTCCCCCGCCCAAAAAAGCCAGCAGGGAAAACTATGCCTTGTTCTAAAGCTCTTTGGGAAACGCTTGCGTAGCCCCACAGACCTGGGGGCTGCGGGCTTTCCTGCTGCCTTCAGCCTCAAAACCACCCTTTCAAACTTGGCGCCGTGCCAGGCTCAAAAATGGCCATACGGCTGAAGATAGGTCCCCCGTCCAAAGAGCCATCAGGGAAAACTATGCCTTGTTCTAAAGCTCTTTGGGAACTGCTTGCGTAGCCCCACAGACCTGGGGGCTGCAGGCTTTGCTGCTGCCTTCGGCCTCGACACCACCCTTTCTCACTTGGCACCGCGCCAGGCACAAAAAAGGCATATGGCTGGAGATGGGTCACATGGCCAAAGAGCCAGCAGGGAAAACTATGCCTTGTTCTAAAGCTCTTTGGGAAACGCTTGCGTAGCCCCATAGACCTGGGGGCTGCGGGCTTTCCTGCTGCCTTCAGCCTCGACACCACCCTTTCCCACTTGGCGCCGCGCCAGGCACAAAAATGGCCATATGGCTGGAGATGGGTCCCCCGCCCAAAGAGCCAGCAGGGAAAACTATGCCTTGTTCTAAAGCTCTTTGGGAACCGCTTGCGTAGCCCCACAGACCTGGGGGCTGCAGGCTTTCCTGCTGCCTTCAGCCTCAAAGCCACCCTTTCCCACTTGGCGTTGCGCTAGGCACAAAAATGGCCTATGGCTGGAGATGGGTCCCCCGCCCAAAGAGCCAGCAGGGAAAACTATGCCTTGTTCTAAAGCTCTTTGGGAACCGCTTGCGTAGCCCCACAGACCTGTGGGCTGCGGGCTTTCCTGCTGCCTTCAGCCTCGACACCACCCTTTCCCACTTGGTGCCACGCCAGGCACAAAAATGGCCTATGGCTGGAGATGGGTCCCATGCCCAAAGAGCCAGCAGGGAAAACTATGCCTTGTTCTAAAGCTCTTTGGGAACCGCTTGCGTAGCCCCACAGACCTGGGGGCTGTGGGCCTTCCTGCTGCCTTCAGCCTCAAAACCACCCTTTCAAACTTGGCGCCGTGCCAGGCACAAAAATGGCCATAAGGCTGGAGATGGGTTCCCCGCCCAAAGAGCCAGCAGTGAAAACTATGCCTTTTTCTAAAGCTCTTTGGGAACCGCTTGCGTAGCCCCAAAGACCTGGGGGCTGCAGGCTTTCCTGCTGCCTTCAGCCTCAACACCACCCTTTCCCACTAGGTGCCGCGCCAGGCACAAAAATGGCCATATGGCTGGAGATGGGTCCCCCGCCCAGAGAGCGATCAGGGAAAATTATGCCACCTTCTAAAGCTCTTTGGGAACCGCTTGCGTAGCCCCACAGACCTGGGGGCTGCGGGCTTTCCTGCTGCCTTCAGCCTCAAAACAACCCTTTCCCACTTGGCGCCACGCCAGGCACAAAAATGGCCATACGACTGGAGATGGATCCCCTGCCCAAGGAGCCAGCAGGGAAAACTATGCCTTGTTCTAAAGATCTTTGGGAACCGCTTGCATAGCCCCACAGACCTGAGGGCTGCGGGCTTTCCTACTGCCTTCATCCTCAAAGCCACCCTTTCCCACTTGGCGCTGCGCCAGGCACAAAAATGGCCTATGGCTGGAGATGGGTCCCCCGCCCAAAGAGCCAGCAGGGCAAACTATGCCTTGTTCTAAAGCTCTTTGGGAACTGCTTGCGTAGCCCCACAGACCTGGGGCCTGCGGGCTTTCCTGCTGCCTTCAGCCTCGACACCACCCTTTCCCACTTGGCGCCGCGCCAGGCACCAAAAAGGCATATGGCTGGAGATGGGTCCCATGCCCAAAGAGCCAGCAGGGAAAACTATGCCTTGTTCTAAAGCTCTTTGGGAACCGCTTCGTAGCCCCACAGACCTGGGGGCTGCGGGCTTTCCTGCTGCCTTCAGCCTCAAAACCACCCTTTCCCACTTGGCGCCACGCCAGGCACAAAAATGGCCATACGGCTGGAGATGGGTCCCCCGCCGAAGGAGCCAGCAGGGAAAACTATGCCTTGTTCTAAAGCTCTTTGGGAACCGCTTGCGTAGCCCCACAGACCTGGGGGCTGCGGGCTTTCCTGCTGCCTTCATACTCGACACCACCCTTTCCCACTTGGCGCCGCGCCATGCACAAAAATGGCCATATGGCTGGAGATGGGTCCCATGCCCAAAGAGCCAGCAGGGAAAACTATGCCTTGTTCTAAAGCTCTTTGGGAACTGCTTGCGTAGCCCCACAGACCTGGGGCCTGCGGGCTTTCCTGCTGCCTTCAGCCTCAAAACCACCCTTTCCCACTTAGTGCTGCGCCAGGCACAAAAATGTCCTATGGCTGGAGATGGGTCCCATGCCCAAAGAGCCAGCAGGGAAAACTATGCCTTGTTCTAAAGCTCTTTGGGAAACGCTTGCGTAGCCCCATAGACCTGGGGGCTGCGGACTTTCCTGCTGCCTTCAGCCTCGACACCACCCTTTCCCACTTGGCGCCGCGCCAGGCACAAAAATGGCCATATGGCTGGATATGGGTCCCCCGCCCAAAGAGCCAGCAGGGAAAACTATGCCTTGTTCTAAAGCTCTTTGGGAACCGCTTCGTAGCCCCACAGACCTGGGGGCTGCGGGCTTTCCTGCTGCCTTCAGACTCGACACAACCCTTTCCCACTTGGCGCCGCGCCAGGCACAAAAATGGCCATACGGCTGGAGATGGGTCCCCCGCCGAAGGAGCCAGCAGGGAAAACTATGCCTTGTTCTAAAGCTCTTTGGAAACCACTTGCGTAGCCCCACAGACCTGGGGGCTGCATGCTTTCCTGCTGCCTTCAGCCTCGACACCACCCTTTCCCACTGGGCGCCGCGCCAGGCACAAAAATGGCCATAGGGCTGGAGATGGGTCCCACGCCCAAAGAACAAGTAGGGAAAACTATGCCTTGTTCTAAAGGTCTTTGGGAACCGCTTGCGTAACCCCACAGACCTGGGGGCTGCGGTCCTTCCTGCTGCCTTCAGCCTCGACACCACCCTTTCCCACTTGGTGCCACGCCAGGCACAAAAATGGCCTATACCTGGAAATTGGTCCCCCGCCCAAGGAGCCAGCAGGGAAAAATATGCCTTGTTCTAAAGCTCTTTGGGAACCGCTTGCGTAGCCCCACAGACCTGGGGGCTGCGGGCTTTCCTGCTGCTTTCAGCCTCAAAACCACCTTTTCCCTCTGGGCACCACGCCAGGCACAAAAATGGCCATACGGCTGGAGATGAGTCCCCTGCCCAAGGAGCCATCAGGGAAAACTATGCCTTGTTCTAAAGCTCTTTGGGAACCGCTTGCGTAGCCCCACAGACCTGGGGGCTGCGGGCTTTCCTGCTGCCTTCAGCCTCAACACCACCCTTTCCCAGTTGGCGCCGCGCCATGCACAAAAATGGCCATATGGCTGGAGATGGGTCCCCCGCCCAAAGAGCCAGCAGGGAAAACTATGCCTTGTTCTAAAGGTGTTTGGGAACTGCTTGCGTAGCCGCACAGACCTGGGGGCTGCGGGCCTTCCTGCTGCCTTCAGCCTCAAAGCCACCCTTTACAACTTGGCGCCGCGCCAGGCACAAAAATGGCCATACGGCTGGAGATGGGTCCCCCGCCCAAAGAGCCAGCAGGGAAAACTATGCCTTGTTCTAAAGCTCTTTGGGAACCGCTTGCGTAGCCCCACAGACCTGGGGGCTGCGGGCTTTCCTGCTGCCTTCAGCCTCAAAACCACCCTTTCAAACTTGGCGCCGTGCCAGGCAGAAAAATGGCCATACGGCTGAAGATAGGTCCTCCGCCCAAAGAGCCATCAGGGAAAACTATGCCTTGTTCTAAAGCTCTTTGGGAACTGCTTGCATAGCCCCACAGACCTGAGGGCTGCGGGCTTTCCTACTGCCTTCATCCTCAAAGCCACCCTTTCCCACTTGGCGCTGCGCCAGGCACAAAAATGGCCTATGGCTGGATATGGGTCCCCCGCCCAAAGAGCCAGCAGGGAAAACTATGCCTTGTTCTAAAGCTCTTTGGGAACCGCTTCCGTAGCCCCACAGACATGGGGGCTGCAGGCTTTCCTGCTGCCTTCAGCCTCGACACCACCCTTTCCCACTTGGCGCCGCGCCAGGCACAAAAATGGCCATACGGCTGGAGATGGGTCCCCCGCCCAAAGAGCCAGCAGGGAAAACTATGCCTTGTTCTAAAGCTCTTTGGGAACCTCTTGTGTAGCCCCACAGACCTGGGGGCTGCAGGCTTTCCTGCTGCCTTCAGCCTCAAAGCCACCCTTTCTCACTTGGCGCCGCGCCAGGCACCAAAAAGGCATATGGCTGGAGATGGGTCCCATGCCCAAAGAGCCAGCAGGGAAAACTATGCCTTGTTCTAAAGCTCTTTGGGAACCGCTTCGTAGCCCCACAGACCTGGGGTCTGCGGGCTTTCCTGCTGCCTTCAGCCTCAAAAGCACCCTTTCCCACTTGGCGCCACGCCAGGCACAAAAATGGCCATACGGCTGGAGATGGGTCCCCCGCCGAAGGAGCCAGCAGGGAAAACTATGCCTTGTTCTAAAGCTCTTTGGGAACCGCTTGCGTAGCCCCACAGACCTGGGGGCTGCGGGCTTTCCTGCTGCCTTCAGCCTCAAAACCACCCTTTCCCACTTAGTGCTGCGCCAGGCACAAAAATGTCCTATGGCTGGAGATGGGTCCCATGCCCAAAGAGCCAGCAGGGAAAACTATGCCTTGTTCTAAAGCTCTTTGGGAAACGCTTGCGTAGCCCCATAGACCTGGGGGCTGCGGGCTTTCCTGCTGCCTTCAGCCTCGACACCACCCTTTCCCACTTGGCGCCGCGCCAGGCACAAAAATGGCCATACGGCTGGAGATGGGTCCCCCGCCCAAAGAGCCAGCAGGGAAAACTATGCCTTGTTCTAAAGCTCTTTGGGAACCGCTTCGTAGCCCCACAGACCTGGGGGCTGCATGCTTTCCTGCTGCCTTCAGCCTCGACACCACCCTTTCGCACTTGGCGCCGCGCCAGGCACAAAAATGGCCATAGGGCTGGAGATGGGTCCCACGCCCAAAGAACAAGTAGGGAAAACTATGCCTTGTTCTAAAGCTCTTTGGGAACCGCTTGCGTAGCCCCACAGACCTGGGGGCTGCGGTCCTTCCTGCTGCGTTCAGCCTCGACACCACCCTTTCCCACTTGGTGCCACGCCAGGCACAAAAATGGCCTATACCTGGAAATTGGTCCCCCGCCCAAGGAGCCAGCAGGGAAAACTATGCCTTGTTCTTAAGGTCATTGGGAACCGCTTGCGTAGCCCCACAGACCTGGGGGCTGCGGGCTTTCCTGCTGCTTTCAGCCTCAAAACCACCTTTTCCCTCTGGGCACCACGCCAGGCACAAAAATGGCCATACGGCTGGAGATGAGTCCCCTGCCCAAGGAGCCATCAGGGAAAACTATGCCTTGTTCTAAAGCTCTTTGGGAACCGCTTGCGTAGCCCCACAGACCTGGGGGCTGCGGGCTTTCCTGCTGCCTTCAGCCTCAACACCACCCTTTCCCACTTGGCGCCGCGCCATGCACAAAAATGGCCATATGGCTGGAGATGGGTCCCCCGCCCAAAGAGCCAGCAGGGAAAACTATGCCTTGTTCTAAAGGTCTTTGGGAACTGCTTGCGTAGCCGCACAGACCTGGGGGCTGCGGGCCTTCCTGCTGCCTTCAGCCTCAAAGCCACCCTTTACAACTTCGCGCCGCGCCAGGCACAAAAATGGCCATACGGCTGGAGATGGGTCCCCCGCCGAAGGAGCCATCAGGGAAAACTATGCCTTGTTCTAAAGCTCTTTGGGAACCGCTTGCGTAGCCCCACAGACCTGGGGGCTGCGGGCTTTCCTGCTGCCTTCAGACTAGACACCCACCTTTCCCACTTGGCGCCGCGCCATGCACAAAAATGGCCATATGGCTGGAGATGGGTCCCATGCCCAAAGAGCCAGCAGGGAAAACTATGCCTTGTTCTAAAGCTCTTTGGGAACCGCTTGCGTAGCCCCACAGACCTGGGGCCTGCGGGCTTTCCTGCTGCCTTCAGCCTCAAAACCACCCTTTCCCACTTAGTGCTGCGCCAGGCACAAAAATGGCCTATGGCTGGAGATGGGTCCCATGCCCAAAGAGCCAGCAGTGAAAACTATGCCTTGTTCTAAAGCTCTTTGGGAAACGCTTGCGTAGCCCCATAGACCTGGGGGCTGCGGGCTTTCCTGCTGCCTTCAGCCTCGACACCACCCTTTCCCACTTGGCGCCGCGCCAGGCACAAAAATGGCCATATGGCTGGAGATGGGTCCCCCGCCCAAAGAGCCAGCAGGGAAAACTATGCCTTGTTCTAAAGCTCTTTGGGAACCGCTTACGTAGCCCCACAGACCTGGGGGCTGCAGGCTTTCCTGCTGCCTTCAGCCTCAAAGCCACCCTTTCCCACTTGGCGCTGCGCTAGGCACAAAAATGGCCTATGGCTGGAGATGGGTCCCCCGCCCAAAGATCCAGTAGGGAAAACTATGCCTTGTTCTAAAGCTCTTTGGGAACCGCTTGCGTAGCCCCACAGACCTGTGGGCTGCGGGCTTTCCTGCTGCCTTCAGCCTCAAAACCACCCTTTCACACTTGGTGCCACGCCAGGCACAAAAATGGCCTATGGCTGGAGATGGGTCCCATGCCCAAAGAGCCAGCAGGGAAAACTATGCCTTGTTCTAAACCTCTTTGGGAACCTCTTGCGTTGCCCCAAAGACCTGGGGGCTGCGGGCTTTCCTGCTGCCTTCAGCCTCAAAAACACCCTTTCCCACTTGGCGCCGTGCCAGGCACAAAAATGGCCTATGGCTGGAGATGGGTACTACGCCCAAAGAGCCAGCAGGGAAAACTATGCCTTGTTCTAAAGCTCTTTGGGAACCGCTTGCGTTGCCCCACAGACCTGGGGGCTGCGGGCCTTCCTGCTGCCTTCAGCCTCTACACCACCCTTTCCCACTTGGTGCCACGCCATGCACAAAAATGGCCTATGACTGGAAATGGGTCCCCCGCCCAAGGAGCCAGCAGGGAAAACTATGCCTTGTTCTAAAGGTCTTTGGGAACCGCTTGCGTAGCCCCACAGACCTGGGGGCTGCGGGCTTTCGTGCTGCCTTCAGCCTCAAAACCACCCTTTCCCACTTGGCGCCGTGCCAGGCACAAAAATGGCCATACGGCTGGAGATGGGTCCCCCGCCCAAAGAGCCAGCAGGGAAAACTATGCCTTGTTCTAAAGCTCTTTGGGAACCGCTTGCGTTGCCCCACAGACCTGGGGGCTGTGGGCCTTCCTGCTGCCTTCAGCCTCAAAACCACCCTTTCAAACTTGGCGCCGTGCCAGGCACAAAAATGGCCATACGGCTGGAGATGGGTTCCCCGCCCAAAGAGCCAGCAGTGAAAACTATGCCTTGTTCTAAAGCTCTTTGGGAACCGCTTGCGTAGCCCCAAAGACCTGGGGGCTGCAGGCTTTCCTGCTGCCTTCAGCCTCAACACCACCCTTTCCCACTAGCTGCCGCGCCAGGCACAAAAATGGCCATATGGCTGGAGATGGGTCCCCCGCCCAAAGAGCCAGCAGGGAAAACTATGCCTTGTTCTAAAGGTCTTTGGGAACTGCTTGCGGAGCCGCACAGACCTGGGGGCTGCGGGCCTTCCTGCTGCCTTCAGCCTCAAAGCCACCCTTTACAACTTGGCGCCGCGCCAGGCACAAAAATGGCCATACGGCTGGAGATGGGTCCCCCGCCCAAAGAGCCAGCAGGGAAAACTATGCCTTGTTCTAAAGCTCTTTGGGAACCGCTTCGTAGCCCCACAGACCTGGGGGCTGCGGGCTTTCCTGCTGCCTTCAGCCTCGACACCACCCTTTCCCACTTGGCGCCACGCCAGGCACAAAAATGGCCATACGGCTGGAGATGGGTCCCCCGCCGAAGGAGCCAGCAGGGAAAACTATGCCTTGTTCTAAAGCTCTTTGGGAACCGCTTGCGTAGCCCCACAGACCTGGGGGCTGCGGGCTTTCCTGCTGCCTTCAGCCTCGACACCACCCTTTCCCACTTGGCGCCGCGCCAGGCACAAAAATGGCCATATGGCTGGAGATGGGTCCCATGCCCAAAGAGCCAGCAGGGAAAACTATGCCTTGTTCTAAAGCTCTTTGGGAACTGCTTGCGTAGCCACACAGACCTGGGGCCTGCGGGCTTTCCTGCTGCCTTCAGCCTCAAAACCACCCTTTCCCACTTAGTGCTGCGCCAGGCACAAAAATGGCCTATGGCTGGAGATGGGTCACATGGCCAAAGAGCCGTCAGGGAAAACTATGCCTTGTTCTAAAGCTCTTTGGGAAACGCTTGCGTAGCCCCACAGACCTGGGGGCTGCGGGCTTTCCTGCTGCCTTCAGCCTCGACACCACCCTTTCCCACTTGGCGCCGCGCCAGGCACAAAAATGGCCATATGGCTGGAGATGGGTCCCATGCCCAAAGAGCCAGCAGGGAAAACTATGCCTTGTTCTAAAGCTCTTTGGGAACTGCTTGCGTAGCCCCACAGACCTGGGGGCTGCGGGCTTTCCTGCTGCCTTCAGCCTCAAAACCACCCTTTCCCACTTAGTGCTGCGCCAGGCACAAAAATGGCCTATGGCTGGAGATGGGTCACATGGCCAAAGAGCCGTCAGGGAAAACTATGCGTTGTTCTAAAGCTCTTTGGGAAACGCTTGCGTAGCCCCATAGACCTGGGGGCTGCGGGCTTTCCTGCTGCCTTCAGCCTCGACACCACCCTTTCCCACTTGGCGCCGCGCCAGGCACAAAAATGGCCATATGGCTGGAGACGGGTCCCCCGCCCAAAGAGCCAGCAGGGAAAACTATGCCTTGTTCTAAAGCTCTTTGGGAACCGCTTGCGTAGCCCCACAGACCTGGGGGCTGCAGGCTTTCCTGCTGCCTTCAGCCTCAAAGCCACCCTTTCCCACTTGGCGTTGCGCTAGGCACAAAAATGGCCTATGGCTGGAGATGGGTCCCCCGCCCAAAGAGCCAGCAGGGAAAACTATGCCTTGTTCTAAAGCTCTTTGGGAACCGCTTGCGTAGCCCCACAGACCTGTGGGCTGCGGGCTTTCCTGCTGCCTTCAGCCTCAAAACCACCCTTTCCCACTTGGTGCCACGCCAGGCACAAAAATGGCCTATGGCTGGAGATGGGTCCCATGCCCAAAGAGCCAGCAGGGAAAACTATGCCTTGTTCTAAACCTCTTTGGGATCCTCTTGCGTAGCCCCAAAGACCTGGGGGCTGCGGGCTTTCCTGCTGCCTTCAGCCTCAAAAACACCCTTTCCCACTTGGCGCCGCGCCAGGCACAAAAATGGCCTATGGCTGGAGATGGGTACTACGCCCAAAGAGCCAGCAGGGAAAATTATGCCTTGTTCTAAAGCTCTTTGGGAACCGCATGCGTAGCCCCACAGACCTGGGGGCTGCGGGCCTTCCTGCTGCCTTCAGCCTCTACACCACCCTTTCCCACTTGGTGCCACGCCATGCACAAAAATGGCCTATGACTGGAAATGGGTCCCCCGCCCAAGGAGCCAGCAGGGAAAACTATGCCTTGTTCTAAAGGTCTTTGGGAACCGCTTGCGTAGCCCCACAGACCTGGGGCCTGCGGGCTTTCGTGCTGCCTTCAGCCTCAAAACCACCCTTTCCCACTTGGCGCCGTGCCAGGCACAAAAATGGCCATACGGCTGGAGATGGGTCCCCCGCCCAAACAGCCAGCAGGGAAAACTATGCCTTGTTCTAAAGCTCTTTGGGAACCGCTTGCGTTGCCCCACAGACCTGGGGGCTGTGGGCCTTCTTGCTGCCTTCAGCCTCAAAACCACCCTTTCCCACTTGGCGCCGTGCCAGGCACAAAAATGGCCATACGGCTGGAGATGGGTTCCCCGCCCAAAGAGCCAGCAGTGAAAACTATGCCTTGTTCTAAAGCTCTTTGGGAACCGCTTGCGTAGCCCCAAAGACCTGGGGGCTGCAGGCTTTCCTGCTGCCTTCAGCCTCAACACCACCCTTTCCCACTAGGTGCCGCGCCAGGCACAAAAATGGCCATATGGCTGGAGATGGGTCCCCCGCCCAAAGAGCGATCAGGGAAAATTATGCCACCTTCTAAAGCTCTTTGGGAACCGCTTGCGTAGCCCCACAGACCTGGGGGCTGCGGGCTTTTCTGCTGCCTTCAGACTCGACACAACCCTTTCCCACTTGGCGCCGCGCCAGGCACAAAAATGGCCATACGGCTGGAGATGGGTCCCCCGCCCAAAGAGCCAGCAGGGAAAACTATGCCTTGTTCTAAAGCTCTTTGTGAACCGCTTCGTAGCCCCACAGACCTGGGGGCTGCGGGCTTTTCTGCTGCCTTCATACTCGATACAACCCTTTCCCACTTGCCGCCGCGCCAGGCACAAAAATGGCCATACGGCTGGAGATGGGTCCCCCGCCGAAGGAGCCAGCAGGGAAAATTATGCCTTGTTCTAAAGCTCTTTGGAAACCACTTGCATAGCCCCACAGACCTGGGGGCTGCGGGCCTTCCTGCTGCCTTCAGCCTCGACACCACCCTTTCCCACTTGGTGCCACGCCAGGCACAAAAATGGCCTATACCTGGAAATTGGTCCCCCGCCCAAGGAGCCAGTGCCGCGATTGAGAGACGGAGACCTAGTCGGGTGCAAGCTAGATCTAACTTTATTGTTCAATAGTTGTTTTTTATACCTTTAGTTACTCAACATAAGTCAGCGTGTAAAAGGCTCATTGGTTACACAGATAATAGCTTCATACATATTGCTAAAGCTGAGCTCCTAATTGGTTATACGTTGCAAGGCTATCTGGCTCTTACACATCCTGTTGCTGAGCTTATCTTGTGACGGTAAACAGTCTTAGTCCGCTAAAAGTTTCTTTTCAAAACACTCCCTTCTTCAAATCTTCTGTAGCTCGCGGTGCGCGAGCTCCAGCACGTCCTTGTCGATCAGCTGGCTAGTACAAGGGGTTCTTTCAAAGGTGATCAAATCATTCCCGTCACTTCCCCCCTCTTGTTGCACAACAAGGATTCGCGTCATGGAGTCAGTAAGTACCTATTGTTATCAAAACCAGACACCTAATCATGGTCCCAAGTTCTTTCCAAGTAACAAGAGTCAAAGTCTGATCCTGTCCAGGCGCTCTGAGACCCTCATGAGTCGGCAGCGTTGTATCAGTTGTTCGGGGTCCCAGAGGGTTCAGGAGTTTGTTGATCAAAGAGATGACCGGAGTCGAGATGATCGGAGTCGTCACTCGATGATTGTGGTAGGGATTCACGGAAGGGTCGTACGTTCTTTGCTGGTATCCACCTGGGGCCTTTTTCTGTGGAGACACAAGCATAACCTCTTCCCCATGTAACAAGAGGATACGGTCCCATGATCTTACCTGTTTCTGGATCACGAACCAACACCGGGGCTTTAATTCGCGCTTCAAGTGAAGCATTGGCATTAAAATGTCGGACGATCGGAGGATTGTTATCTATTAAAGAGCAATTCAAAAAGTTAAAAACATACAAAGCTTTCTGTAGTCGTTCCTCAGGAGTAGCAATCCCCATTCCCCCTTTCTGTTGTTGCAATAAGCGCTTCAAAGACTGGTGGGAGCGTTCAATTAGAGATTGACCTGTAGGGGAATGAGGAATGCCGGTGACGTGGGTCACGCCCCAGGAATCAAAAAAGGCTTTTGTTGCGGTTGAAACATATGCAGGACCATTGTCTGTTTTTACCTGAGAGGGTATGCCCAAGGTAGCAAAGGCACGCAACAAATGTTTGCGGACGTCACGCGCCTTCTCTCCTGTGTGGCAAGAGGCAAACAAGGCGCCGGAAAAGGTGTCAATAGAGGAATGGACACATTTCAAATTACCAAACTCTGGATAATGTGTAACGTCTGTTTGCCACAGCTGTAAACTTTGCAGTCCTCTGGGATTAACTCCGCCCGCTATCGACGGGAAAGAATGTCTTTGGCAGTCAGGGCATACAGCAATAATATTAGACGCTTGTTGGGAGGTAAGTCCAAACTGCCGTTTGAGACCGCCAGCATTCTGGTGGAAAAAAGAATGACTCAATTTAGCCTGTGCTATGCGGTCAGGCAATACATGTACAGGCAGCGTAAGCAAATCGGCTCGCCGGTTGCCTTCTGCAATAAAGCCAGGCAAAGAGGTGTGAGATCTAATATACATAATAAAATAGGGGTGAGAGCGTGAATCGAGGAGAAAAACAAGCTCCTGCAAAAGAAAAAATAAGTTAACAGGTAAAACTTCGCGTAACAGAGACGCTTCAGCCCGTTCGACAATTCCTGTAACATAAGCAGAATCTGTAACAATATTAAGCGGTAAAGACCATTTCCGAAAGACTCGGACAACAGCTGCTAATTCTACAATTTGGGGAGAGCCTGGCACAGTTTCTATGTCTGAATCCCACCGGCCGCTATGATCGTCCCACCAGAGGATCACAGACTTATGTGACTTGCCGGATCCGTCCGTAAATACTGTCAGGGCTTGTAAAGGTAGGTCACTTCTTTTAGGCTTGGGCATGATAGAAAAGGTAGTGCTGAACAGTCGATGTGAAGGCGGGTGAGAAGAAAGTTGTCCCGCATAGCTGGCGAGTGCCATACCAAAGGCTTCTGATTGCTGGTGAAGCCACTGCAGATAGTCTTTAGCTACAGGTAAATAAACACAGGCAAAGTCTAGTCCAGACAATGTCAATAAACGTCGCCGGGCTCGAATGAGTAAAGATGCGAACATTTCATGCTGTGTCAGGACAGTTTTCGTGGGTTGATTTGGTAAAAAAATCCATTCAATGATTAACAATGGATCAGAGTTCTGCGAGTCCCATTGAAATATCAAGGCATAAGGCTGTCGAACAGGATTCAAAATGATTAGATAGAAAGGTAAATCGGGAGCACAGCGGTGTGCTTGCCTTGAGGCGATCGCGGTAGCGACCTTTTGCAGGGAGTCAACAGCCTCAGGGCCAAGAGCTCGAGGAGAATTGAGATTAGTATCTCCTTTTAGTAGTTCAAACAAAGGACGCAAGTCTGCATTGGAAATTCCTAATAATGGTCTAACCCAATTAATTGTTCCTAGCAGTTTCTGCACATCGTGTAGGTTTTTCACATCTATTGGAATTTGTAGTGGCTGGGGAATTATAGTTTGAGCCCGTATGCGCCAGCCTAGATATTTCCATGGGGGTACCTTTTGAACCTTCTCCGGCGCTATACAGAGACCTGCTGAGTTGATAGCAGTTGTGACAAGGGCTACAGCTTCCTCCATGACCTCGTGATGTTGTGCGGCCACTAGGATATCATCCATGTAATGATACAATAAGACACCGGACATTGCGGTCCTAACAGGACTAAGTACCTTAGCTACATACCACTGACAGATTGTAGGGCTGTTTTTCATTCCTTGTGGCAGCACAACCCACTGGTATCTTTGCAACGGGGCTTGCATGTTGACGCTTGGAACTGAAAAAGCGAATTTAGGAGCATCGTGTGGATGCAGTGGGATATTAAAAAAGCAGTCTTTGAGGTCAATAACAGTCAAATGCCAATGTCGAGGGATCATAGTGGGGGACGGGAGTCCTGGTTGGAGGGCTCCCATGTCTTCCATAGCGTCATTAATTTTTCTGAGGTCGTGGAGAAGGCGCCACTTGCCAGTTTGTTTTTTAATAACAAAAATAGGTGAGTTCCAAGGGCTAACAGAGGGCACAATATGGCCCTTTGATAATTGCTCAGCGACTAATTCTTGGAGGGCGCGAAGCTTTTCTAGCGGCAGGGGCCATTGGTCAACCCAAACAGGGGTGTCGGTTTTCCAAGTCAATTTTAGGGTGTCGCGCCCCCCAATGGCCCCACCTAAAAATGTGTCTGAAGGGATACCCCCCACTGGGACAATACATCTCGTCCCCACAAAATCATGGGAACAGGTAATACAAAAGGCTTAACAGAAGCCACGTGTCCTTCCGGCCCTTCAATTTGGATCAACTCTAGACTCTGTTGACTACTACCAGTTCCGCCAATCCCTGCTAAAGCCTGGGGAATATTAGCAAGAGGCCATTGTGGGGGCCACTTGGCCCGAGAAATAACTGTAACATCGGCTCCAGTATCCACGATTCCACTCAGCACAAGTCGTTGTCCCTTGAGAGTGAGGGTACACTGGCATATGGGTCGTTTGTGAGAAATAGATTCTACCCACAAAATTTGGGGGTGCCCTGTAGATCCAAAACTTCCCTGTCTCTGTTGGGATTGAGTGGGGATGGGGGAACCCGGGTCTTTGGGAATTAAAATCAGTTGCGCTATACGGCTACCTTTTGGTATCGTGCAGGGAGGAAATGGGGTCCATACCATAATCTTGATTTCATTAGTACTGTCAGAGTCAATGACCCCTGGTAATACAAAAAGTCCTGACAATGTTGTAGATGATCTTCCTAACAACAGTGCTTGCGTTCCAGAGGGTAAGGGCCCCGAGATATTGGTTGACAATAGGTGAACTGAGGGATCGAGTAACGTTACCGTGTAGGAGGTTGCCAAGTCCAATCCGGCGCTACCGGCTGTTGCTGGACGAAGACTTGAGGCGCTGCTGCCCCCCCCTGGGGGTTTTGAGGTATCGGCTGCGGCATTTGTGTCTGCACGCGTCGCTGCCCCGCGCTCCGTGAGCGGTTTCCCTGGATCAATTGACCCTGCAAATCATACTTAGAGCGGCACTGATTAGCATAATGACGCCCTTTCTTGCACCTAGGACAGATTCCCGGAGCTCGAGGTCTCGCATTGGTATTAGCGGTCAAACAATTCTTTTTTAAGTGACCAGGCTTACCACACCCATAGCATACACCCGGAGTCATCGGGCCGCGCATAGCTGCAAAGGCGGCTGCCATTGCTTCATACTTGTGCTCCGTAGTGCCAATTCTGTTACAGGCTTCCACCATTTCGACTAAGGTAGGGTTTTGGTTAGGAAGAGATTTCAAAAGCTTTTTACAATCTGCGTTAGCATTTTCTACTGCCAATTTCAACAACAAGATTTCACGAGCTTCTGTGTTATCTATCTGACGCTCTAAGGCTTGTTTCAATCTATCGATAAACTGCATATAGGGCTCTCGTGGTTCCTGTGTAATAGAAGTAAAGGCTTTTTGCGGCTTTTGGGAGTCTGGGACTTTTCCTAAAGCCTTTCTTGCTTCCTCTCGAACTGCCTCGAGAGCTTCTCGTGGGATATCTCGCGCCTGGGCGATCGGACTCGCCCAGCGTCCTGTGCCCGTAAGATGTTCTATAGTCAGAGTAGTAAGACTTTCATTAGTATGACCTACATAGGTCAGGAGGAGAGCTTGGAGTCCCCCCCTCCAATGTGACTCCCATAACGAGTACTGAGTAGGAGTCAATAACAGCTGCACAAGAGATTTTAAGTCATGAGGAGTCATCACGTAAGTGTCAAATACAGAAGATAGTAGGCTCGCAAAATATGGAGAAGAGAGCCCATGCTCTGTGATAGTGCGGCGCAGTTCTTTTATTACCGGGAAGGATAGAGCTTCCCATTGTGCTCCACCCCCCCGACCTTGATAAATCACAGGGGCGACTATTGTCCGGGCTACGTCTAAGTCTCCTTCCTTTAAAGCTTGTCGTTTAATGTTAGCCCATACATCATGAGGGTCTGGGGGGTAAAGCTGTGGCTCTTTGTCAGGGTCCACAGGACCAGGGTCAAAGGGATCTTCCTCCGGGGGGCGCCCAGCCAAACCCACCGTAAGGAGCCCTTTAGCAGAGTCGACATCAGGCGGGTTATTTTGATTATCGGCGTCTTTACTACCCTGGCGTTCTTGTGCTTTTAAGGTTTCAAAAATGGTTCGCCACCAAGGAAGCATACGTAGTGCTTCAGCATTCCCGGTCGTTGCCACGTCCCATAGTTTTACCCCCACGTCATCCCAGAGTTCCCGTGTAAAAATACTAGATGCAGTTACAGTGGGAATCTTTACCTGCACCCATTTAAGCATTGCTTTGAGGTCATGCCCGGAAATATTTTTCCCATGCTTTTTAAGAAGACCTTTCATAAGTTCATATACGTCTCTTTCCGGGGAAGACGCTTGACTCCCCATGTTTCCCACAGCTCACCTCTCTACTCCGGAGGGATTTCAGGCCGGCCGGCTCCTGCTTCCTTTCAGCAGCACATTCAACGTTCTGTGGGACTCGCAGCAAGCCGCTCAGCTAGGCGGTTCATAAACCCATCACGTCGGGGTCACCAATTTGCCGCGATTGAGAGACGGAGACCTAGTCGGGTGCAAGCTAGATCTAACTTTATTGTTCAATAGTTGTTTTTTATACCTTTAAGTTACTCAACATAAGTCAGCGTGTAAAAGGCTCATTGGTTACACAGATAATAGCTTCATACATATTGCTAAAGCTGAGCTCCTAATTGGTTATACGTTGCAAGGCTATCTGGCTCTTACACATCCTGTTGCTGAGCTTATCTTGTGACGGTAAACAGTCTTAGTCCGCTAAAAGTTTCTTTTCAAAACACTCCCTTCTTCAAATCTTCTGTAGCTCGCGGTGCGCGAGCTCCAGCACGTCCTTGTCGATCAGCTGGCTAGTACAAGGGGTTCTTTCAAAGGTGATCAAATCATTCCCGTCAAGCCAGCAGGTAAAAATATGCCTTGTTCTAAAGCTCTTTGGGAACCGCTTGCGTAGCCCCACACACCTGGGGGCTGCGGGCTTTCATGATGCCTTCAGCCTCAAAACAACCCTTTCCCACTTGGCGCCGCGCCAGGCACAAAAATGGCCATACGGCTGGAGATAGGTCCCCTGCCCAAGGAGCCAGCAGGGAAAACTATGCCTTGTTCTAAAGCTCTTTGGGAACCACTTGCGTAGCCCCACAGACCTGGGGGCTGCGGGCTTTCCTGCTGCCTTCAGCCTCAACACCACCCTTTCCCACTAGGTGCCGCGCCAGGCACAAAAATGGCCTTACGGCTGGAGATCGGTCCCCCGCCCAAAGAGCCAGCAGGGAAAACTATGCCTTGTTCTAAAGCTCTTTGGGAACCGCTTGCGTAGCCCCAAAGACCTGGGGGCTGCGGGCTTTCCTGCTGCCTTCAGTCTCAAAACCAGCCTTTCCCTCTGGGCGCCGCGCCAGGCACAAAAAAGGCCTATGGCTGGAGATGGGTCCCCCGCCCAAAGAGCCAGCAGGGAAAACTATGCCTTGTTCTAAAGCTCTTTGGGAACCACTTGTATAGCCCCACAGACCTGGGGGCTGCGGGCTTTCCTGCTGCCTTCAGTCTCAAAACCAGCCTTTCCCTCTGGGCGCCGCGCCAGGCACAAAAATGGCCATACGGCTGGAGATGGGTCCCCCGCCCAAAGAGCCAGCAGGGAAAACTATGCCTTGTTCTAAAGCTCTTTGTGAACCGCTTCGTAGCCCCACAGACCTGGGGGCTGCGGGCTTTTCTGCTGCCTTCAGACTCGACACAACCCTTTCCCACTTGCCGCCGCGCCAGGCACAAAAATGGCCATACGGCTGGAGATGGGTCCCCCGCCGAAGGAGCCAGCAGGGAAAATTATGCCTTGTTCTAAAGCTCTTTGGAAACCACTTGCGTAGCCCCACAGACCTGGGGGCTGCGGGCTTTCCTGCTGCCTTCAGCCTCGACACCACCCTTTCCCACTTGGTGCCACGCCAGGCACAAAAATGGCCTATGGCTGGAGATGGGTCCCATGCCCAAAGAGCCAGCAGGGAAAACTATGCCTTGTTCTAAAGCTCTTTGGGAACCGCTTGCGTAGCCCCAAAGACCTGGGGGCTGCGGGCTTTCCTGCTGCCTTCAGCCTCAAAAACACCCTTTCCCACTTGGCGCCGTGCCAGGCACAAAAATGGCCTATGGCTGGAGATGGGTACTACGCCCAAAGAGCCAGCAGGGAAAATTATGCCTTGTTCTAAAGCTCTTTGGGAACCGCTTGCGTAGCCCCACAGACCTGGGGGCTGCGGGCCTTCCTGCTGCCTTCAGCCTCTACACCACCCTTTCCCACTTGGTGCCACGCCATGCACAAAAATGGCCTATGACTGGAAATGGGTCCCCCGCCCAAGGAGCCAGCAGGGAAAACTATGCCTTGTTCTAAAGCTCTTTGGGAACCGCTTGCGTAGCCCCACAGACCTGGGGGCTGCGGGCTTTCGTGCTGCCTTCAGCCTCAAAACCACCCTTTCCCACTTGGCGCCGTGCCAGGCACAAAAATGGCCATACGGCTGGAGATGGGTCCCCCGCCCAAACAGCCAGCAGGGAAAACTATGCCTTGTTCTAAAGCTCTTTATGAACCGCTTGCGTTGCCCCACAGACCTGGGGGCTGTGGGCCTTCCTGCTGCCTTCAGCCTCAAAACCACCCTTTCAAACTTGGCGCCGTGCCAGGCACAAAAATGGCCATACGGCTGGAGATGGGTTCCCCGCCCAAAGAGCCAGCAGTGAAAACTATGCCTTGTTCTAAAGCTCTTTGGGAACCGCTTGCGTAGCCCCAAAGACCTGGGGGCTGCAGGCTTTCCTGCTGCCTTCAGCCTCAACACCACCCTTTCCCACTAGGTGCCGCGCCAGGCACAAAAATGGCCATATGGCTGGAGATGGGTCCCCCGCCCAAAGAGCGATCAGGGAAAATTATGCCACCTTCTAAAGCTCTTTGGGAACCGCTTGCGTAGCCCCACAGACCTGGGGGCTGCGGGCTTTCCTGCTGCCTTCAGCCTCAAAACCACCCTTTCCCACTTGGCGCCGCGCCAGGCACAAAAATGGCCATACGGCTGGAGATGGGTCCCCCGCCCAAAGAGCCAGCAGGGAAAACTATGCCTTGTTCTAAAGCTCTTTGTGAACCGCTTCGTAGCCCCACAGACCTGGGGGCTGCGGGCTTTTCTGCTGCCTTCAGACTCGACACAACCCTTTCCCACTTGCCGCCGCGCCAGGCACAAAAATGGCCATACGGCTGGAGATGGGTCCCCCGCCGAAGGAGCCAGCAGGGAAAATTATGCCTTGTTCTAAAGCTCTTTGGAAACCACTTGCGTAGCCCCACAGACCTGGGGGCTGCGGGCCTTCCTGCTGCCTTCAGCCTCGACACCACCCTTTCCCACTTGGCGCCGCGCCAGGCACAAAAATGGCCATAATGCTGGAGATGGGTCCCCCTCCGAAGGAGCCAGCAGGGAAAATTATGCCTTGTTCTAAAGCTCTTTGGGAACCGCTTGCATAGCCCCAGAGACATGGGGGCTGCAGGCTTTCCTGCTGCCTTCAGCCTCAACAACACCCTTTCCCAGTTGGCGCCGCGCCAGGCACAAAAATGGCCATACGGCTGGAGAAGGGTCCCCCGCCGAAGGAGCCATCAGGGAAAACTATGCCTTGTTCTAAAGCTCTTTGGGAACCGCTTGCATAGCCCCACAGACCTGGGGGCTGCAGGCTTTCCTGCTGCCTTCAGCCTCAACACCACCCTTTCCCACTAGGTGCCGCGCCAGGCACAAAAATGGCCATACGGCTGGAGATGGGTCCCCCGCCCAAAGAGCCGTCAGGGAAAACTATGCCTTGTTCTAAAGCTCTTTGGGAACCGCTTGCGTTGCCCCACAGACCTGGGGGCTGCGGGCTTTCCTGCTGCCTTCAGCCTCAAAACCACTCTTCCCATCTGGGCGCCGGGCCAGGCACAAAAATGGGCATATGGCTGGAGATGGTTCCCCCGCCCAAGGAGCCATCAGGGAAAACTCTGCCTTGTTCTAAAGCTCTTTGGGAACCGCTTGCGTAGCCCCACACACCTGGGGGCTGCGGGCTTTCATGATGCCTTCAGCCTCAAAACAACCCTTTCCCACTTGGCGCCGCGCCAGGCACAAAAATGGCCATACGGCTGGAGATGGGTCCCCTGCCCAAGGAGCCAGCAGGGAAAACTATGCCTTGTTCTAAAGCTCTTTGGGAACCACTTGCGTAGCCCCACAGACCTGGGGGCTGCATGCTTTCCTACTGCCTTCATCCTCAAAGCCACCCTTTCCCACTTGGCGCTGCGCCAGGCACAAAAATGGCCTATGGCTGGAGATGGGTCCCATGCCCAAAGAGCCAGCAGGGAAAACTATGCCTTGTTCTAAAGCTCTTTGGGAACCGCTTGCGTAGCCCCACAGACCTGGGGGCTGCAGGCTTTCCTGCTGCCTTCAGCCTCGACACC
The DNA here is from genome assembly GCF_028500815.1 of Rissa tridactyla. Taxonomy (NCBI): domain Eukaryota; kingdom Metazoa; phylum Chordata; class Aves; order Charadriiformes; family Laridae; genus Rissa; species Rissa tridactyla. The sequence goes on along the minus strand of NW_026529738.1, from coordinate 929,384 downwards.
ACCCTTTCCCACTTGGCGCCGCGCCAGGCCCAAAAATGGCCATCTGTCTGGAGATTGGTCCCACGCCCAAAGAGCCAGCAGGGAAAACTATGCCTTGTTCTAAAGCTCTTTGGGAACCGCTTCGTAGCCCCACAGACCTGGGGGCTGCGGGCTTTCCTGCTGCCTTCAGACTCGACACAACCCTTTCCCACTTGGCGCCGCGCCAGGCACAAAAATGGCCATACGGCTGGAGAAGGGTCCCCCGCCGAAGGAGCCAGCAGGGAAAACTATGCCTTGTTCTAAAGCTCTTTGGGAACCGCTTGCGTAGCCCCACAGACCTGGGGGCTGCGGGCTTTCCTGCTGCCTTCAGCCTCAACACCACCCTTTCCCACTAGGTGCCGCGCCAGGCACAAAAATGGCCTTACGGCTGGAGATCGGTCCCCCGCCCAAAGAGCCATCAGGGAAAACTATGCCTTGTTCTAAAGCTCTTTGGGAACCGCTTGCGTAGCCCCAAAGACCTGGGGGCTGCGGGCTTTCCTGCTGCCTTCAGTCTCAAAACCAGCCTTTCCCTCTGGGCGCCGCGCCAGGCACAAAAAAGGCCTATGGCTGGAGATGGGTCCCATGCCCAAAGAGCCAGCAGGGAAAACTATGCCTTGTTCTAAAGCTCTTTGGGAACCGCTTGCATAGCCCCAGAGACATGGGGGCTGCAGGCTTTCCTGCTGCCTTCAGCCTCGACACCACCCTTTCCCACTTGGCGCCGCGCCAGGCACAAAAATGGCCTATACCTGGAAATTGGTCCCCCGCCCAAGGAGCCAGCAGGGAAAAATATGCCTTTTTCTAAAGCTCTTTGGGAACTGCTTGCGAAGCCCCACAGACCTGGGGGCTGCGGGCTTTCCTGCTGCCTTCAGCCTCAAAACCACCCTTTCCCACTAGGTGCCGCGCCAGGCACAAAAATGGCCATACGGCTGGAGATGCGTCCCCCGCCCAAAGAGCCAGCAGGGAAAAATATGCCTTGTTCTAAAGCTCTTTTGGAACCGCTTGCGTAGCCCCACAGACCTGGGGGCTGCAGGCTTTCCTGCTGCCTTCTGCCTCAAAACCACTCTTTCCCTCTGGGCGCCGGGCCAGGCACAAAAATGGCCATACGGCTGGAGATGGGTCCCCCGCCCAAAGAGCCAGCAGGGAAAACTATGCCTTGTTCTAAAGCTCTTTGTGAACCGCTTCGTAGCCCCACAGACCTGGGGGCTGCGGGCTTTCCTGCTGCCTTCAGACTCGACACCACCCTTTCCCACTTGGCGCTGCGCCAGGCACAAAAATGGCCATACGGCTGGAGATGGGTCCCCCGCCGAAGGAGCCATCAGGCAAAACTATGCCTTGTTCTAAATCTCTTTGGGAACCGCTTGCGTAACCCCACAGACCTGAGGCCTGCAGGCTTTCCTGCTGCCTTCAGCCTCAACAACACCCTTTCCCACTTGGCGCGGCGCCAGGCACAAAAATGGCCATATGGCTGGAGATGGGTCCCCCGCCCAAAGAGCCATCAGGGAAAACTATGCCTTGTTCTAAAGCTCTTTGGGAAACGCTTGCGTAGGCCCACAGACCTGGGGGCTGCGGGCTTTCCTGCTGCCTTCAGCCTCGACACCACCCTTTACCACTTGGCTCCGCGCCAGGCACAAAAATGGCCATACGGCTGGAGACGGGTCCCCCGCCCAAAGAGCCAGCAGGGAAAACTATGCCTTGTTCTAAAGCTCTTTGGGAACCGCTTGCATTGTCCCAAAGACCTGGGGCCTGCGGGCTTTCCTGCTGCCTTCAGCCTCAAAACGACTCTTCCCATCTGGGCGCCGGGCCAGGCACAAAAATGGGCATATGGCTGGAGATGGTTCCCCCGCCCAAGGAGCCATCAGGGAAAACTATGCCTTGTTCTAAAGCTCTTTGGGAACCTGTTGCGTAGACCCACAGACCTGGGGGCTGCAGGCTTTCCTGCTGCCTTCAGCCTCAAAAACACCCTTTCCCACTTGGAGCCGCGCCAGGCACAAAAATGGCCATACGGCTGGACATGGGTCCCGCGCCCAAAGAGCTAGCAGGGAAAACTATGCCTTGTTCTAAAGCTCTTTGGGAACCGCTTGCGTAGCCCCACAGACCTGGGGGCTGCAAGCTTTCCTGCTGCCTTCAGCCTCAAAACTACCCTTTCCCACTTGGCGCTGCGCCAGGCACAAAAATGGCCATACGGCTGGAGATGAGTCCCCTGCCCAAGGAGCCATCAGGGAAAACTATGCCTTGTTCTAAAGCTCTTTGGGAACCGCTTGCGTAGCCCCACAGACCTGGGGGCTGCGGGCTTCCCTGCTGCCTTCAGCCTCAAAACCACCCTTCCCCTTGGGCGCCGCGCCAGGCCCAAAAATGGCCATACGGCTGCAGATGGGTCCCATGCCCAAAGAGCCAGCAGGGAAAACTATGCCTTGTTCTAAAGGCCTTTGGGAACCGCTTGCGTAGCCCCACAGACCTGGGGGCTGCGGGCTTTCCTGCTGCCTTCAGCCTCAAAACCACCCTTTCCCACTTGGCGCCGTGTCAGGCACAAAAATGGCCATACGGCTGGAGATGGGTCCCCCGCCCAAACAGCCAGCAGGGAAAACTATGCCTTGTTCTAAAGCTCTTTGGGAACCGCTTGCGTTGCCCCACAGACCTGGGGGCTGTGGGCCTTCCTGCTGCCTTCAGCCTCAAAACCACCCTTTCAAACTTGGCGCCGTGCCAGGCACAAAAATGGCCATACGGCTGGAGATGGGTTCCCCGCCCAAAGAGCCAGCAGTGAAAACTATGCCTTGTTCTAAAGCTCTTTGGGAACCGCTTGCGTAGCCCCAAAGACCTGGGGGCTGCAGGCTTTCCTGCTGCCTTCAGCCTCAACACCACCCTTTCCCACTAGGTGCCGCGCCAGGCACAAAAATGGCCATATGGCTGGAGATGGGTCCCCCGCACAAAGAGCGATCAGGGAAAATTATGCCACCTTCTAAAGCTCTTTGGGAACCGCTTGCGTAGCCCCACAGACCTGGGGGCTGCGGGCTTTCCTGCTGCCTTCAGCCTCAAAACCACCCTTTCCCACTTGGCGCCGCGCCAGGCACAAAAATGGCCATACGGCTGGAGATGGGTCCCCCGCCCAAAGAGCCAGCAGGGAAAACTATGCCTTGTTCTAAAGCTCTTTGGGAACCGCTTCGTAGCCCCACAGACCTGGGGGCTGCGGGCTTTTCTGCTGCCTTCAGACTCGACACAACCCTTTCCCACTTGGCGCCGCGCCAGGCACAAAAATGGCCATACGGCTGGAGATGGGTCCCCCGCCCAAAGAGCCAGCAGGGAAAACTATGCCTTGTTCTAAAGCTCTTTGTGAACCGCTTCGTAGCCCCACAGACCTGGGGGCTGCGGGCTTTTCTGCTGCCTTCAGACTCGACACAACCCTTTCCCACTTGCCGCCGCGCCAGGCACAAAAATGGCCATACGGCTGGAGATGGGTCCCCCGCCGAAGGAGCCAGCAGGGAAAATTATGCCTTGTTCTAAAGCTCTTTGGAAACCACTTGCGTAGCCCCACAGACCTGGGGGCTGCGGGCCTTCCTGCTGCCTTCAGCCTCGACACCACCCTTTCCCACTTGGTGCCACGCCAGGCACAAAAATGGCCTATACCTGGAAATTGGTCCCCCGCCCAAGGAGCCAGCAGGTAAAAATATGCCTTGTTCTAAAGCTCTTTGGGAACTGCTTGCGTAGCCCCACAGACCTGGGGGCTGCGGGCTTTCCTGCTGCCTTCAGCCTCAAAAACACCCTTTCAAACTTGGCGCCGTGCCAGGCACAAAAATGGCCATACGGCTGGAGATGGGTCCCCCGCCCAAAGAGCCAGCAGGGAAAACTATGCCTTGTTCTAAAGCTCTTTGGGAACCGCTTGCGTAGCCCCACAGACCTGGGGGCTGCGGTCTTTCCTGCTGCCTTCAGCCTCGACACCACCCTTTCCCACTTGGCGCCGCGCCAGGCACAAAAATGGCCATAATGCTGGAGATGGGTCCCCCTCCGAAGGAGCCAGCAGGGAAAATTATGCCTTGTTCTAAAGCTCTTTGGGAACCGCTTGCATAGCCCCAGAGACATGGGGGCTGCAGGCTTTCCTGCTGCCTTCAGCCTCAACAACACCCTTTCCCAGTTGGCGCCGCGCCAGGCACAAAAATGGCCATACGGCTGGAGATGGGTCCCCCGCCCAAACAGCCAGCAGGGAAAACTATGCCTTGTTCTAAAGCTCTTTGGGAACCGCTTGCGTTGCCCCACAGACCTGGGGGCTGCGGGCTTTCCTGCTGCCTTCAGCCTCAAAACCACTCTTCCCATCTGGGCGCCGGGCCAGGCACAAAAATGGGCATATGGCTGGAGATGGTTCCCCCGCCCAAGGAGCCATCAGGGAAAACTCTGCCTTGTTCTAAAGCTCTTTGGGAACCGCTTGCGTAGCCCCACACACCTGGGGGCTGCGGGCTTTCATGATGCCTTCAGCCTCAAAACAACCCTTTCCCACTTGGCGCCGCGCCAGGCACAAAAATGGCCATACGGCTGGAGATGGGTCCCCTGCCCAAGGAGCCAGCAGGGAAAACTATGCCTTGTTCTAAAGCTCTTTGGGAACCGCTTCGTAGCCCCACAGACCTGGGGGCTGCGGGCTTTTCTGCTGCCTTCAGACTCGACACAACCCTTTCCCACTTGGCGCCGCGCCAGGCACAAAAATGGCCATACGGCTGGAGATGGGTCCCCCGCCCAAAGAGCCAGCAGGGAAAACTATGCCTTGTTCTAAAGCTCTTTGGGAACCGCTTGCGTAGCCCCACAGACCTGGGGGCTGCGGGCTTTCCTGCTGCCTTCAGCCTCAAAACCACCCTTTCCCACTTGGCGCCGCGCCAGGCACAAAAATGGCCATACGGCTGGAGATGGGTCCCCCGCCCAAAGAGCCAGCAGGGAAAACTATGCCTTGTTCTAAAGCTCTTTGGGAACCGCTTCGTAGCCCCACAGACCTGGGGGCTGCGGGCTTTTCTGCTGCCTTCAGACTCGACACAACCCTTTCCCACTTGGCGCCGCGCCAGGCACAAAAATGGCCATACGGCTGGAGATGGGTCCCCCGCCCAAAGAGCCAGCAGGGAAAACTATGCCTTGTTCTAAAGCTCTTTGTGAACCGCTTCGTAGCCCCACAGACCTGGGGGCTGCGGGCTTTTCTGCTGCCTTCAGACTCGACACAACCCTTTCCCACTTGCCGCCGCGCCAGGCACAAAAATGGCCATACGGCTGGAGATGGGTCCCCCGCCGAAGGAGCCAGCAGGGAAAATTATGCCTTGTTCTAAAGCTCTTTGGAAACCACTTGCGTAGCCCCACAGACCTGGGGGCTGCGGGCCTTCCTGCTGCCTTCAGCCTCGACACCACCCTTTCCCACTTGGTGCCACGCCAGGCACAAAAATGGCCTATACCTGGAAATTGGTCCCCCGCCCAAGGAGCCAGCAGGTAAAAATATGCCTTGTTCTAAAGCTCTTTGGGAACTGCTTGCGTAGCCCCACAGACCTGGGGGCTGCGGGCTTTCCTGCTGCCTTCAGCCTCAAAAACACCCTTTCAAACTTGGCGCCGTGCCAGGCACAAAAATGGCCATACGGCTGGAGATGGGTCCCCCGCCCAAAGAGCCAGCAGGGAAAACTATGCCTTGTTCTAAAGCTCTTTGGGAACCGCTTGCGTAGCCCCACAGACCTGGGGGCTGCGGGCTTTCCTGCTGCCTTCAGCCTCGACACCACCCTTTCCCACTTGGCGCCGCGCCAGGCACAAAAATGGCCATAATGCTGGAGATGGGTCCCCCTCCGAAGGAGCCAGCAGGGAAAATTATGCCTTGTTCTAAAGCTCTTTGGGAACCGCTTGCATAGCCCCAGAGACCTGGGGGCTGCAGGCTTTCCTGCTGCCTTCAGCCTCAACAACACCCTTTCCCAGTTGGCGCCGCGCCAGGCACAAAAATGGCCATAATGCTGGAGATGGGTCCCCCTCCGAAGGAGCCAGCAGGGAAAACTATGCCTTGTTCTAAAGCTCTTTGGGAACCGCTTGCGTTGCCCCACAGACCTGGGGGCTGCGGGCTTTCCTGCTGCCTTCAGCCTCAAAACCACTCTTCCCATCTGGGCGCCGGGCCAGGCACAAAAATGGCCATAATGCTGGAGATGGGTCCCCCTCCGAAGGAGCCATCAGGGAAAACTCTGCCTTGTTCTAAAGCTCTTTGGGAACCGCTTGCGTAGCCCCACACACCTGGGGGCTGCGGGCTTTCATGATGCCTTCAGCCTCAAAACAACCCTTTCCCACTTGGCGCCGCGCCAGGCACAAAAATGGCCATACGGCTGGAGATGGGTCCCCTGCCCAAGGAGCCAGCAGGGAAAACTATGCCTTGTTCTAAAGCTCTTTGGGAACCACTTGCGTAGCCCCACAGACCTGGGGGCTGCATGCTTTCCTACTGCCTTCATCGTCAAAGCCACCCTTTCCCACTTGGCGCTGCGCCAGGCACAAAAATGGCCTATGGCTGGAGATGGGTCCCATGCCCAAAGAGCCAGCAGGGAAAACTATGCCTTGTTCTAAAGCTCTTTGGGAACCGCTTGCGTAGCCCCACAGACCTGGGGGCTGCAGGCTTTCCTGCTGCCTTCAGCCTCGACACCACCCTTTCCCACTTGGCGCCACGCCAGGCCCAAAAATGGCCATCTGTCTGGAGATTGGTCCCACGCCCAAAGAGCCAGCAGGGAAAACTATGCCTTGTTCTAAAGCTCTTTGGGAACCGCTTCGTAGCCCCACAGACCTGGGGGCTGCGGGCTTTCCTGCTGCCTTCAGACTCGACACAACCCTTTCCCACTTGGCGCCGCGCCAGGCACAAAAATGGCCATACGGCTGGAGAAGGGTCCCCCGCCGAAGGAGCCATCAGGGAAAACTATGCCTTGTTCTAAAGCTCTTTGGGAACCGCTTGCGTAGCCCCACAGACCTGGGGGCTGCGGGCTTTCCTGCTGCCTTCAGCCTCAACACCACCCTTTCCCACTAGGTGCCGCGCCAGGCACAAAAATGGCCTTACGGCTGGAGATCGGTCCCCCGCCCAAAAGAGCCAGCAGGGAAAACTATGCCTTGTTCTAAAGCTCTTTGGGAACCGCTTGCGTAGCCCCAAAGACCTGGGGGCTGCGGGCTTTCCTGCTGCCTTCAGTCTCAAAACCAGCCTTTCCCTCTGGGCGCCGCGCCAGGCACAAAAAAGGCCTATGGCTGGAGATGGGTCCCCCGCCCAAAGAGCCAGCAGGGAAAACTATGCCTTGTTCTAAAGCTCTTTGGGAACCACTTGTATAGCCCCACAGACCCGGGGGCTGCGGGCTTTCCTGCTGCCTTCAGCCTCAAAGCCACCCTTTCCCTCTTGGCGCCGCGCCAGGCACAAAAATGGCCATACGGCTGGAGATGGGTCCCCCGCCCAAAGAGCCAGCAGGGAAAACTATGCCTTGTTCTAAAGCTCTTTGGGAACCGCTTGCATAGCCCCACAGACCTGGGGGCTGCAGGCTTTCCTGCTGCCTTCAGCCTCAACACCACCCTTTCCCACTAGGTGCCGCGCCAGGCACAAAAATGGCCTTACGGCTGGAGATGTGTCCCCCGCCCAAAGAGCCAGCAGGGAAAACTATGCCTTGTTCTAAAGCTCTTTGGGAACCGCTTGCGTAGCCCCACACACCTGGGGGCTGCGGGCTTTCATGATGCCTTCAGCCTCAAAACAACCCTTTCCCACTTGGCGCCGCGCCAGGCACAAAAATGGCCATACGGCTGGAGATGGGTCCCCTGCCCAAGGAGCCAGCAGGGAAAACTATGCCTTGTTCTAAAGCTCTTTGGGAACCACTTGCGTAGCCCCACAGACCTGGGGGCTGCATGCTTTCCTACTGCCTTCATCCTCAAAGCCACCCTTTCCCACTTGGCGCTGCGCCAGGCACAAAAATGGCCTATGGCTGGAGATGGGTCCCATGCCCAAAGAGCCAGCAGGGAAAACTATGCCTTGTTCTAAAGCTCTTTGGGAACCGCTTGCGTAGCCCCACAGACCTGGGGGCTGCAGGCTTTCCTGCTGCCTTCAGCCTCGACACCACCCTTTCCCACTTGGCGCCGCGCCAGGCCCAAAAATGGCCATCTGTCTGGAGATTGGTCCCACGCCCAAAGAGCCAGCAGGGAAAACTATGCCTTGTTCTAAAGCTCTTTGGGAACCGCTTCGTAGCCCCACAGACCTGGGGGCTGCGGGCTTTCCTGCTGCCTTCAGCCTCAACACCACCCTTTCCCACTAGGTGCCGCGCCAGGCACAAAAATGGCCTTACGGCTGGAGATGGGTCCGCCGCCCAAAGAGCCGTCAGGGAAAACTATGCCTTGTTCTAATGCTCTTTGGGAACCGCTTGCGTTGCCCCACAGACCTGGGGGCTGCGGGCTTTCCTGCTGCCTTCAGCCTCAAAACCACTCTTCCCATCTGGGCGCCGGGCCAGGCACAAAAATGGGCATATGGCTGGAGATGGTTCCCCCGCCCAAGGAGCCATCAGGGAAAACTCTGCCTTGTTCTAAAGCTCTTTGGGAACCGCTTGCGTAGCCCCACACACCTGGGGGCTGCTGGCTTTCATGATGCCTTCAGCCTCAAAACAACCCTTTCCCACTTGGCGCCGCGCCTGGCACAAAAATGGCCATACGGCTGGAGATGGGTCCCCTGCCCAAGGAGCCAGCAGGGAAAACTATGCCTTGTTCTAAAGCTCTTTGGGAACCACTTGCGTAGCCCCACAGACCTGGGGGCTGCATGGTTTCCTACTGCCTTCATCCTCAAAGCCACCCTTTCCCACTTGGCGCTGCGCCAGGCACAAAAATGGCCTATGGCTGGAGATGGGTCCCATGCCCAAAGAGCCAGCAGGGAAAACTATGCCTTGTTCTAAAGCTCTTTGGGAACCGCTTGCGTAGCCCCACAGACCTGGGGGCTGCAGGCTTTCCTGCTGCCTTCAGCCTCGACACCACCCTTTCCCACTTGGCGCCACGCCAGGCCCAAAAATGGCCATCTGTCTGGAGATTGGTCCCACGCCCAAAGAGCCAGCAGGGAAAACTATGCCTTGTTCTAAAGCTCTTTGGGAACCGCTTCGTAGCCCCACAGACCTGGGGGCTGCGGGCTTTCCTGCTGCCTTCAGACTCGACACAACCCTTTCCCACTTGGCGCCGCGCCAGGCACAAAAATGGCCATACGGCTGGAGAAGGGTCCCCCGCCGAAGGAGCCATCAGGGAAAACTATGCCTTGTTCTAAAGCTCTTTGGGAACCGCTTGCGTAGCCCCACAGACCTGGGGGCTGCGGGCTTTCCTGCTGCCTTCAGCCTCAACACCACCCTTTCCCACTAGGTGCCGCGCCAGGCACAAAAATGGCCTTACGGCTGGAGATCGGTCCCCCGCCCAAAGAGCCAGCAGGGAAAACTATGCCTTGTTCTAAAGCTCTTTGGGAACCGCTTGCGTAGCCCCAAAGACCTGGGGGCTGCGGGCTTTCCTGCTGCCTTCAGTCTCAAAACCAGCCTTTCCCTCTGGGCGCCGCGCCAGGCACAAAAAAGGCCTATGGCTGGAGATGGGTCCCCCGCCCAAAGAGCCAGCAGGGAAAACTATGCCTTGTTCTAAAGCTCTTTGGGAACCACTTGTATAGCCCCACAGACCCGGGGGCTGCGGGCTTTCCTGCTGCCTTCAGCCTCAAAGCCACCCTTTCCCTCTTGGCGCCGCGCCAGGCACAAAAATGGCCATACGGCTGGAGATGGGTCCCCCGCCCAAAGAGCCAGCAGGGAAAACTATGCCTTGTTCTAAAGCTCTTTGTGAACCGCTTCGTAGCCCCACAGACCTGGGGGCTGCGGGCTTTTCTGCTGCCTTCAGACTCGACACAACCCTTTCCCACTTGCCGCCGCGCCAGGCACAAAATTGCCATACGGCTGGAGATGGGTCCCCCGCCGAAGGAGCCAGCAGGGAAAATTATGCCTTGTTCTAAAGCTCTTTGGAAACCACTTGCGTAGCCCCACAGACCTGGGGGCTGCGGGCCTTCCTGCTGCCTTCAGCCTCGACACCACCCTTTCCCACTTGGTGCCACGCCAGGCACAAAAATGGCCTATACCTGGAAATTGGTCCCCCGCCCAAGGAGCCAGCAGGTAAAAATATGCCTTGTTCTAAAGCTCTTTGGGAACTGCTTGCGTAGCCCCACAGACCTGGGGGCTGCGGGCTTTCCTGCTGCCTTCAGCCTCAAAAACACCCTTTTAAACTTGGTGCCGTGCCAGGCACAAAAATGGCCATACGGCTGGAGATGGGTCCCCCGCCCAAAGAGCCAGCAGGGAAAACTATGCCTTGTTCTAAAGCTCTTTGGGAACCGCTTGCGTAGCCCCACACACCTGGGGGCTGCGGGCTTTCCTGCTGCCTTCAGACTCGACACCACCCTTTCCCACTTGGCGCCGCGCCAGGCACAAAAATGGCCATAATGCTGGAGATGGGTCCCCCTCCGAAGGAGCCAGCAGGGAAAATTATGCCTTGTTCTAAAGCTCTTTGGGAACCGCTTGCATAGCCCCAGAGACATGGGGGCTGCAGGCTTTCCTGCTGCCTTCAGCCTCAACAACACCCTTTCCCAGTTGGCGCCGCGCCAGGCACAAAAATGGCCATACGGCTGGAGATGGGTCCCCCGCCCAAAGAGCCAGCAGGGAAAACTATGCCTTGTTCTAAAGCTCTTTGGGAACCGCTTGCGTAGCCCCACAGACCTGGGGGCTGCAGGCTTTCCTGCTGCCTTCAGCCTCAACACCACCCTTTCCCACTAGGTGCCGCGCCAGGCACAAAAATGGCCATACGGCTGGAGATGTGTCCCCCGCCAAAAGAGCCGTCAGGGAAAACTATGCCTTGTTCTAAAGCTCTTTGGGAACCGCTTGCGTAGCCCCACACACCTGGGGGCTGCGGGCTTTCATGATGCCTTCAGCCTCAAAACAACCCTTTCCCACTTGGCGCTGCGCCAGGCACAAAAATGGCCTATGGCTGGAGATGGGTCCCATGCCCAAAGAGCCAGCAGGGAAAACTATGCCTTGTTCTAAAGCTCTTTGGGAACCGCTTGCGTAGCCCCACAGACCTGGGGGCTGCAGGCTTTCCTGCTGCCTTCAGCCTCGACACCACCCTTTCCCACTTGGCGCCGCGCCAGGCCCAAAAATGGCCATCTGTCTGGAGATTGGTCCCACGCCCAAAGAGCCAGCAGGGAAAACTATGCCTTGTTCTAAAGCTCTTTGGGAACCGCTTCGTAGCCCCACAGACCTGGGGGCTGCGGGCTTTCCTGCTGCCTTCAGACTCGACACAACCCTTTCCCACTTGGTGCCGCGCCAGGCACAAAAATGGCCTTACGGCTGGAGAAGGGTCCCCCGCCGAAGGAGCCAGCAGGGAAAACTATGCCTTGTTCTAAAGCTCTTTTGGAACCGCTTGCGTAGCCCCACAGACCTGGGGGCTGCGGGCTTTCCTGCTGCCTTCAGCCTCAACACCACCCTTTCCCACTAGGTGCTGCGCCAGGCACAAAAATGGCCTTACGGCTGGAGATCGGTCCCCCGCCCAAAGAGCCAGCAGGGAAAACTGTGCCTTGTTCTAAAGCTCTTTGGGAACCGCTTGCGTAGCCCCAAAGACCTGGGGGCTGCGGGCTTTCCTGCTGCCTTCAGCCTCAAAGCCATCCTTTCCCTCTGGGCGCCGCGCCAGGCACAAAAATGGCCATACGGCTGGAGATGGGTCCCCTGCCCAAAGAGCCAGCAGGGAAAACTATACCTTGTTCTAAAGCTCTTTGGGAACCGCTTGCGTAGCCCCACAGACCTGGGGGCTGCGGGCTTTCCTGCTGCCTTCAGCCTCGACACCACCCTTTCCCACTTGGCGCCGCGCCAGGCACAAAAATGGCCATACGGCTGGAGATGGATCCCCTGCCCAAGGAGCCAGCAGGGAAAACTATGCCTTGTTCTAAAGCTCTTTGGGAACCGCTTGCGTAGCCCCACAGACCTGGGGGCTGCGGGCTTTCCTACTGCCTTCATCCTCAAAGCCACACTTTCCCACTTGGCGCTGCGCCAGGCACAAAAAGGGCCTATGGCTGGAGATGGGTCCCATGCCCAAAGAGCCAGCAGGGAAAACTATGCCTTGTTCTAAAGCTCTTTGGGAACCGCTTGCATAGCCCCAGAGACATGGGGGCTGCAGGCTTTCCTGCTGCCTTCAGCCTCGACACCACCCTTTCCCACTTGGCGCCGCGCCAGGCACAAAAATGGCCATACGGCTGGAGATGGGTCCCATGCCCAAAGAGCCAGCAGGGAAAACTATGCCTTGTTCTAAAGCTCTTTGGGAACCGCTTGCGTAGCCCCACAGACCTGGGGGCTGCGGGCCTTCCTGCTGCCTTCAGCCTCGACACCACCCTTTCCCACTTGGTGCCACGCCAGGCACAAAAATGGCCTATACCTGGAAATTGGTCCCCCGCCCAAGGAGCCAGCAGGGAAAAATATGCCTTTTTCTAAAGCTCTTTGGGAACTGCTTGCGAAGCCCCACAGACCTGGGGGCTGCGGGCTTTCCTGCTGCCTTCAGCCTCAAAACCACCCTTTCCCACTAGGTGCCGCGCCAGGCACAAAAATGGCCATACGGCTGGAGATGCGTCCCCCGCCCAAAGAGCCAGCAGGGAAAAATATGCCTTGTTCTAAAGCTCTTTTGGAACCGCTTGCGTAGCCCCACAGACCTGGGGGCTGCAGGCTTTCCTGCTGCCTTCTGCCTCAAAACCACTCTTGCCCTCTGGGCGCCGGGCCAGGCACAAAAATGGCCATACGGCTGGAGATGGGTCCCCCGCCCAAAGAGCCAGCAGGGAAAACTATGCCTTGTTCTAAAGCTCTTTGTGAACCGCTTCGTAGCCCCACAGACCTGGGGGCTGCGGGCTTTCCTGCTGCCTTCAGACTCGACACCACCCTTTCCCACTTGGCGCTGCGCCAGGCACAAAAATGGCCATACGGCTGGAGATGGGTCCCCCGCCGAAGGAGCCATCAGGCAAAACTATGCCTTGTTCTAAATCTCTTTGGGAACCCCTTGCGTAACCCCACAGACCTGAGGCCTGCAGGCTTTCCTGCTGCCTTCAGCCTCAACAACACCCTTTCCCACTTGGCGCCGCGCCAGGCACAAAAATGGCCTTATGGCTGGAGATCGGTCCCCCGCCCAAAGAGCCAGCAGGGAAAACTATGCCTTGTTCTAAAGCTCTTTGGGAAACGCTTGCGTAGGCCCACAGACCTGGGGGCTGCGGGCTTTCCTGCTGCCTTCAGCCTCGACACCACCCTTTACCACTTGGCTCCGCGCCAGGCACAAAAATGGCCATACGGCTGGAGATGGGTCCCCCGCCCAAAGAGCCAGCAGGGAAAACTATGCCTTGTTCTAAAGCTCTTTGGGAACCGCTTGCATTGTCCCAAAGACCTGGGGCGGCGGGCTTTCCTGCTGCCTTCAGCCTCAAAACGACTCTTCCCATCTGGGCGCCGGGCCAGGCACAAAAATGGGCATATGGCTGGAGATGGTTCCCCCGCCCAAGGAGCCATCAGGGAAAACTATGCCTTGTTCTAAAGCTCTTTGGGAACCTGTTGCGTAGACCCACAGACCTGGGGGCTGCAGGCTTTCCTGCTGCCTTCAGCCTCAACAACACCCTTTCACACTTGGAGCCGCGCCAGGCACAAAAATGGCCATACGGCTGGAGATGGGTCCCCCGCCCAAAGAGCCAGCAGGGAAAACTATGCCTTGTTCTAAAGCTCTTTGGGAACCGCTTGCGTAGCCCCACAGACCTGGGGGCTGCGGGCCTTTCTGCTGCCTTCAGCCTCAAAACTACCCTTTCCCACTTGGCGCTGCGCCAGGCACAAAAATGGCCATACGGCTGGAGATGAGTCCCCTGCCCAAGGAGCCATCAGGGAAAACTATGCCTTGTTCTAAAGCTCTTTGGGAACCGCTTGCGTAGCCCCACAGACCTGGGGGCTGCGGGCTTTCCTGCTGCCTTCAGCCTCAAAACCACCCTTCCCCTTGGGCGCCGCGCCAGGCCCAAAAATGGCCATACGGCTGCAGATGGGTCCCATGCCCAAAGAGCCAGCAGGGAAAACTATGCCTTGTTCTAAAGCTCTTTGGGAACCGCTTGCGTAGCCCCACAGACCTGGGGGCTGCGGGCCTTCCTGCTGCCTTCAGCCTCGACACCACCCTTTCCCACTTGGTGCCACGCCAGGCACAAAAATGGCCTATGCTTGGAAATGGGTCCACCGCCCAAGGAGCCAGCACGGAAAACTATGCCTTGTTCTAAAGCTCTTTGGGAACCGCTTGCATAGCCCTAGAGACCTGGGGGCTGCGGGCCTTCCTGCTGCCTTCAGCCTCAAAGCCACCCTTTCCCACTTGGTGCCACGCCAGGCACAAAAATGGCCATACGGCTGGAGATGGGTCCCATGCCCAAAGAGCCAGCAGGGAAAACTATGCCTTGTTCTAAAGCTCTTTGGGAACCGCTTGCGTAGCCCCACAGACCTGGGGGCTGCGGGATTTCATGCTGCCTTCAGCCTCAAAACTACCCTTTCCCACTTGGTGCCGCGCCAGGCACAAAAATGGCCTATGGCTGGAGATTGGTCCCACGCCCAAAGAGCCAGCTCGAAAACTATGCCTTGTTCTAAAGCTCTTTGGGAACCGCTTGCGTAGCCCCAGAGACCTTGGGGCTGCAGGCTTTCCTGCTGCCTTCAGCCTCAACACCACCCTTTCCCACTAGGTGCCGCGCCAGGCACAAAAATGGCCATACGGCTGGAGATGGATCCCCTGCCCAAGGAGCCATCAGGGAAAACTATGCCTTGTTCTAAAGCTCTTTGGGAACCACTTGCGTAGCCCCACAGACCTGAGGCCTGCAGGCTTTCCTGCTGCCTTCAGCCTCAACAACACCCTTTCCCACTTGGCGCCGCGCCAGGCACAAAAAAGGCCATATGGCTGGAGATGGGTCCCACGCCCAAAGAGCCAGCAGGGAAAACTATGCCTTGTTCTAAAGCTCTTTGGGAACCGCTTGCGTAGCCCCAGAGACCTTGGGGCTGCAGGCTTTCCTGCTGCCTTCAGCCTCAAAGCCACCCTTTCCCACTTGGCGCTGTGCCAGGCACAAAAATGGCCATACGGCTGGAGATGGATCCCCCGCCGAAGGAGCCATCAGGGAAAACTATGCCTTGTTCTAAAGCTCTTTGGGAACCACTTGCGTAGCCCCACAGACCTGAGGCCTGCAGGCTTTCCTGCTGCCTTCAGCCTCAACAACACCCTTTCCCACTTGGTGCCGCGCCAGGCACAAAAATGGCCTATGGCTGGAGATTGGTCCCACGCCCAAAGAGCCAGCTCGAAAACTATGCCTTGTTCTAAAGCTCTTTGGGAACCGCTTGCGTAGCCCCAGAGACCTTGGGGCTGCAGGCTTTCCTGCTGCCTTCAGCCTCAAAGCCACCCTTTCCCACTTGGCGCCGCCCCAGGCACAAAAATGGCCATACGGCTGGAGATGGGTCCCCCGCCGAAGGAGCCAGCAGGGAAAACTATGCCTTGTTCTAAAGCTCTTTGGGAACCGCTTGCGTAACCCCACAGACCTGAGGCCTGCAGGCTTTCCTGCTGCCTTCAGCCTCAACAACACGCTTTCCCACTTGGCGCCGCGCCAGGCACAAAAAAGGCCATATGGCTGGAGATGGGTCCCCCGCCCAAAGAGCCAGCAGGGAAAACTATGCCTTGTTCTAAAGCTCTTTGGGAACCGCTTGCATTGTCCCAAAGACCTGGGGCCTGCGGGCTTTCCTGCTGCCTTCAGCCTCAAAACGACTCTTCCCATCTGGGCGCCGGGCCAGGCACAAAAATGGGCATATGGCTGGAGATGGTTCCCCCGCCCAAGGAGCCATCAGGGAAAACTATGCCTTGTTCTAAAGCTCTTTGGGAACCTGTTGCGTAGCCCCACAGACCTGGGGGCTGCAGGCTTTCCTGCTGCCTTCAGCCTCAACAACACCCTTTCCCACTTGGCGCCGCGCCAGGCACAAAAATGGCCATACGGCTGGACATGGGTCCCGCGCCCAAAGAGCTAGCAGGGAAAACTATGCCTTGTTCTAAAGGTCTTTGGGAACCACTTGCGTAGCTCCACAGACCTGGGGGCTGCGGGCTTTCCTGCTGCCTTCAGCCTCAAAGCCACCCTTTCCCACTTGGCGCTGCGCCAGGCACAAAAATGGCCTATGGCTGGAGATGGGTCCCCCGCCCAAAGAGCCAGCAGGGAAAACTATGCCTTGTTCTAAAGCTCTTTGGGAACCGCTTGCGTAGCCCCACAGACCTGGGGGCTGCGGGCTTTCCTGCTGCCTTCAGCCTCAAAACTACCCTTTCCCACTTGGCGCCGCGCCAGGCACAAAAATGGCCATACGGCTGGAGATGGGTCCCACGCCCAAAGAGCCAGCAGGGAAAACTATGCCTTGTTCTAAAGCTCTTTGGGAACCGCTTGCGTAGCCCCACAGACCTGGGGGCTGCGGGCCTTCCTGCTGCCTTCAGCCTCGACACCACCCTTTCCCACTTGGTGCCACGCCAGGCACAAAAATGGCCTATGCTTGGAAATGGGTCCACCGCCCAAGGAGCCAGCACGGAAAACTATGCCTTGTTCTAAAGCTCTTTGGGAACTGCTTGCATAGCCCCAGAGACCTGGGGGCTGCGGGCCTTCCTGCTGCCTTCAGCCTCAAAGCTACCCTTTCCCACTTGGTGCCACGCCAGGCACAAAAATGGCCATACGGCTGGAGATGGGTCCCACGCCCAAAGAGCCAGCAGGGAAAACTATGCCTTGTTCTAAAGCTCTTTGGGAACCGCTTGCGTAGCCCCACAGACCTGGGGGCTGCAGGCTTTCCTGCTGCCCTCAGCCTCAACACCACCCTTTCCCACTAGGTGCCGCGCCAGGCACAAAAATGGCCATACGGCTGGAGATGGGTCGCCCGCCCAAAGAGCCAGCAGGGAAAACTATGCCTTGTTCTAAAGCTCTTTGGGAACCACTTGCGTAGCCCCACAGACCTTGGGGCTGCGGGCCTTCCTGCTGCCTTCAGCCTCAAAGCCACCCTTTCCCACTTGGCGCCACGCCAGGCACAAAAATGGCCATACGGCTGGAGATGGGTCCACCGCCGAAGAAGCCAGCAGGTAAAAATATGCCTTGTTCTAAAGCTCTTTGGGAACCGCTTGCGTAGCCCCATAGACCTGGGGGCTGCGGGCTTTCCTGCTGCCTTCAGTCTCAAAACGAGCCTTTCCCTCTGGGCGCCGCGCCAGGCAAAAAAAAGGCCTATGGCTGGAGATGGGTCCCCCGCCCAAAGAGCCAGCAGGGAAAACTATGCCTTGTTCTAAAGCTCTTTGGGAACCGCTTGCATAGCCCCACAGACCTGGGGGCTGCGGGCTTTCCTGCTGCCTTCAGCCTCAAAACCACCCTTTCAAACTTGACGCCGTGCCAGGCACAAAAATGGCCATACGGCTGGAGATGGGTCCCCTGCCCAAAGAGCCAGCAGGGAAAACTATGCCTTGTTCTAAAGCTCTTTGGGAACTGCTTGCGTAGCCCCACAGACCTTTCGGCTGCAGGCTTTCCTGCTGCCTTCAGCCTCCAAACCACCCTTTCCCACTTGGTGCTGCGCCAGGCACAAAAATGGCCTATGGCTGGAGATGGGTCCCCCGCCCAAAGAGCCAGCACGGAAAACTATGCCTTGTTCTAAAGCTCTTTGGGAACCGCTTGCATAGCCCCACAGACCTGGGGGCTGCAGGCTTTCCTGCTGCCTTCAGCCTCAAAACCACCCTTTCAAACTTGGCGCTGTGCCAGGCACAAAAATGGCCATAGGGCTGGAGATGGGTCCCCCGCCCAAAGAGCCAGCAGGGAAAACTATGCCTTGTTCTAAAGCGTTTTGGGAACCGCTTCGTAGGCCCACAGACCTGGGGGCTGCGGGCTTTCCTGCTGCCTTCAGACTCGACACCACCCTTTCCCACTTGGTGCCGCGCCAGGCACAAAAATGGCCTACGGCTGGAGATGGGTCCCCCGCCCAAAGAGCCAGCAGGGAAAACTATGCCTTGTTCTAAAGCTCTTTGGGAACCGCTTGCGTAGCCCCACAGACCTGGGGGCTGCAGGCTTTCCTGAGGCCTTCAGCCTCAACACCACCCTTTCCCACTAGGTGCCGCGCCAGGCACAAAAATGGCCATACGGCTGGAGATGGGTCCCCCGCCGAAGGAGCCATCAGGGAAAACTATGCCTTGTTCTAAAGCTCTTTGGGAACCGCTTGCGTAGCCCCACAGACCTGGGGGCTGCGGGCTTTCCTGCTGCCTTCAGCCTCAAAACCACCCTTTCCCACTTGGTGCCGCGCCAGGCACAAAAATGGCCTATGGCTGGAGATGCGTCCCCCGCCCAAAGAGCCAGCAGGGAAAACTATGCCTTGTTCTAAAGCTCTTTGGGAACCGCTTGCGTTGTCCCACAGACCTGGGGGCTGTGGCCTTTCCTGTTGCCTTCAACCTCAAAACCACCCTTTCCCTCTGGGCGCCGCGCCAGGCAAAAAAATGGCCATACGGCTGGAGATGGGTCCCCCGCCCAAAGAGCCATCAGGGAAAACTATGCCTTGTTCTAAAGCTCTTTGGGAACCGCTTGCGTAGCCCCAGAGACCTGGGGGCTGCAGGCTTTCCTGCTGCCTTCAGCCTCAACACCACCCTTTCCCACTTGGCGCCACGCCAGGCACAAAAATGGCCATACGGCTGGAGATGGATCCCCTGCCCAAGGAGAGAGCAGTGAAAACTATGCCTTGTTCTAAAGCTCTTTGGGAACCGCTTCGTAGCCCCACAGACCTGGGGGCTGCGGGCCTTCCTGCTGCCTTCAGCCTCAAAGCCACCCTTTCCCACTTGGCGCCACGCCAGGCACAAAAATGGCCATACGGCTGGAGATGGGTCCCCTGCCCAAAGAGCCATCAGGGAAAACTATGCCTTGTTCTAAATCTCTTTGGGAACTGCTTGCGTAGCCCCACAGACCTGGGGGCTGCAGGCTTTCCTGCTGCCTTCAGCCTCAAAACCACCCTTTCCCACTTGGTGCTGCGCCAGGCACAAAAATGGCCTATGGCTGGAGATGGGTCCCCCGCCCAAAGAGCCAGCACGGAAAACTATGCCTTGTTCTAAATCTCTTTGGGAACCACTTGCGTAGCCCCAAAGACCTGGGGGCTGCGGGCTTTCCTGCTGCCTTCAACCTCAAAACCACCCTTTCCCACTTGGCGCCGCGCCAGGCACAAAAAAGGCCTATGGCTGCAGATGGGTCCCCCGCCCAAAGAGCGATCAGGGAAAATTATGCCACCTTCTAAAGCTCTTTGGGAACCGCTTGCGTAGCCCCACAGACCTGGGGGCTGCGGGCTTTCCTGCTGCCTTCAGACTCGACACAACCCTTTCCCACTTGGCGCCGCGCCAGGCACAAAAATGGCCATACGGCTGGAGATGGGTCCCCAGCTGAAGGAGTCAGCAGCGAAAATTATGCCTTGTTCTAAAGCTCTTTGGAAACGACTTGCGTAGCCTCACAGACCTGGAGGCTGCAGGCTTTCCTGCTGCCTTCAGCCTCGACACCACCCTTTCCCACTTGGCGCCGCGCCAGGCATAAAAATGGCCATACGGCTGGAGATGGGTCCCCCGCCCAAAGAGCCAGCAGGGAAAACTATGCCTTGTTCTAAAGCTCTTTGGGAACTGCTTGCGTAGCCCCACAGACCTGGGGCCTGCAGGCTTTCCTGCTGCCTTCAGCCTCAACACCACCCTTTCCCACTAGGTGCCGCGCCAGGCACAAAAATGGCCATACGGCTGGAGATGGGTCCCCCGCCGAAGGAGCCAGCAGGGAAAACTATGCCTTGTTCTAAAGCTCTTTGGGAATCGCTTGCGTAGCCCCACAGACCTGGGGGCTGCGGACTTTCCTGCTGCCTTCAACCTCAAAACCACCCTTTCCCTCTGGGCACCGCGCCAGGCACAAAAAAGGCCTATGGCTGGAGATGGGTCCCCCGCCCAAAGAGCCAGCAGGGAAAACTATGCCTTGTTCTAAAGCTCTTTGGGAACCACTTGCGTAGCCCCACAGACCTGGGGGCTGCGGGCTTTCCTACTGCCTTCATCCTCAAAGCCACCCTTTCCCACTTGGCGCTGCGCCAGGCACAAAAATGGCCTATGGCTGGAGATGGGTCCCCCGCCCAAAGAGCCAGCAGGGAAAACTATGCCTTGTTCTAAAGCTCTTTGGGAACCGCTTGCGTAGCCCCACAGACCTGGGGGCTGCGGGCTTTCATGCTGCCTTCAGCCTCAAAACTACCCTTTCCCACTTGGTGCCGCGCCAGGCACAAAAATGTCCTACGGCTGGAGATGGGTCCCATGCCCAAAGAGCCAGCAGGGAAAACTATGCCTTGTTCTAAAGCTCTTTGGGAACCGCTTGCGTAGCCCCAGAGACAGGGGGGCTGCAGGCTTTCCTGCTGCCTTCAGCCTCGACACCACCCTTTCCCACTTGGCGCCGCGCCAGGCACAAAAATGGCCATACGGCTGGAGATGGGTCCCCCGCCCAAAGAGCCAGCAGGGAAAACTATGCCTTGTTCTAAAGCTCTTTGGGAACCGCTTCGTAGCCCCACACACCTGGGGGCTGCGGGCTTTCATGCTGCCTTCAGATTCGACACCACCCTTTCCCACTTGGCGCCGCGCCAGGCACAAAAATGGCCATACGGCTGGAGATGGGTCCCCCGCTGAAGGAGCCAGCAGGGAAAATTATGCCTTGTTCTAAAGCTCTTTGGAAACGACTTGCGTAGCCCCACAGACCTGGAGGCTGCAGGCTTTCCTGCTGCCTTCAGCCTCGACACCACCCTTTCCCACTTGGCGCTACGCCAGGCACAAAAATGGCCATACGGCTGGAGATGGGTCCCCCGCCCAAAGAGCCAGCAGGGAAAACTATGCCTTGTTCTAAAGCTCTTTGGGAACTGCTTGCGTAGCCCCACAGACCTGGGGCCTGCAGGCTTTCCTGCTGCCTTCAGCCTCAACACCACCCTTTCCCACTAGGTGCCGCGCCAGGCACAAAAATGGCCATACGGCTGGAGATGGGTCCCCCGCCCAAGGAGCCAGCAGGGAAAACAATGCCTTGTTCTAAAGCTCTTTGGGAACTGCTTGCGTAGCCCCACAGACCTGGGGCCTGCAGGCTTTCCTGTTGCCTTCAGCCTGAACAACACCCTTTCCCAGTTGGCGCCGCGCCAGGCACAAAAATGGCCATATGGCTGGAGATGAGTCCCCCGCCCAAAGAGCCAGCAGGGAAAACTATGCCTTGTTCTAAAGCTCTTTGGGAATCGCTTGCGTAGCCCCACAGACCTGGGGGCTGCGGACTTTCCTGCTGCCTTCAACCTCAAAACCACCCTTTCCCTCTGGGCACCGCGCCAGGCACAAAAAAGGCCTATGGCTGGAGATGGGTCCCATGCCCAAAGAGCCAGCAGGGAAAACTATGCCTTGTTCTAAAGGTCTTTGGGAACCGCTTGCGTAGCCCCACAGACCTGGGGGCTGCGGGCTTTCATGCTGCCTTCAGCCTCAAAACTACCCTTTCCCACTTGGTGCCGCGCCAGGCACAAAAATGGCCTACGGCTGGAGATGGGTCCCCAGGCCCAAAGAGCCAGCAGGGAAAACTATGCCTTGTTCTAAAGCTCTTTGGGAACCGCTTGCGTAGCCCCAGAGACAGGGGGGCTGCAGGCTTTCCTGCTGCCTTCAGCCTCGACACCACCCTTTCCCACTTGGCGCCGCGCCAGGCACAAAAATGGCCATACGGCTGGAGATGGATCCCCTGCCCAAGGAGCCATCAGGGAAAACTATGCCTTGTTCTAAAGCTCTTTGGGAACCGCTTGCGTAGCCCCAGAGACAGGGGGGCTGCAGGCTTTCCTGCTGCCTTCAGCCTCGACACCACCCTTTCCCACTTGGCGCCGCGCCAGGCACAAAAATGGCCATACGGCTGGAGATGGATCCCCTGCCCAAGGAGCCAGCAGGGAAAACTATGCCTTGTTCTAAAGCTCTTTGGGAACCACTTGCGTAGCCCCACAGACCTTGGGGCTGCGGGCCTTCCTGCTGCCTTCAGCCTCAAAGCCACCCTTTCCCACTTGGCGCCACGCCAGGCACAAAAATGGCCATACGGCTGGAGATGGGTCCCCCGCCGAAGGAGCCATCAGGGAAAACTATGCCTTGTTCTAAAGCTCTTTGGGAACCGCTTGCGTAACCCCACAGACCTGAGGCCTGCAGGCTTTCCTGCTGCCTTCAGCCTCAACAACACCCTTTCCCACTTGGCGCCGCGCCAGGCACAAAAATGGCCATATGGCTGGAGATGGGTCCCCCGCCCAAAGAGCCAGCAGGGAAAACTCTGCCTTGTTCTAAAGCTCTTTGGGAAACGCTTGCGTAGGCCCACAGACCTGGGGGCTGCGGGCTTTCCTGCTGCCTTCAGCCTCAAAACCACCCTTTACCACTTGGCTCCGCGCCAGGCACAAAAATGGCCATACGGCTGGAGATGGGTCCCCCGCCCAAAGAGCCAGCAGGGAAAACTATGCCTTGTTCTAAAGCTCTTTGGGAACCGGTTGCATTGTCCCAAAGACCTGGGGCCTGCGGGCTTTCCTGCTGCCTTCAGCCTCAAAACGACTCTTCCCATCTGGGCGCCGGGCCAGGCACAAAAATGGGCATAGGGCTGGAGATGGTTCCCCCGCCCAAGGAGCCATCAGGGAAAACTATGCCTTGTTCTAAAGCTCTTTGGGAACCTGTTGCGTAGACCCACAGACCTGGGGGCTGCAGGCTTTCCTGCTGCCTTCAGCCTCAACAACACCCTTTCCCACTTGGCGCCGCGCCAGGCACAAAAATGGCCATACGGCTGGACATGGGTCCCGCGCCCAAAGAGCTAGCAGGGAAAACTATGCCTTGTTCTAAAGCTCTTTGGGAACCAATTGCGTAGCTCCACAGACCTGGGGGCTGCGGGCTTTCCTGCTGCCTTCAGCCTCAAAGCCACCCTTTCCCACTTGGCGCTGCGCCAGGCACAAAAATGGCCTACGGCTGGAGATGGGTCCCATGCCCAAAGAGCCAGCAGGGAAAACTATGCCTTGTTCTAAAGCTCTTTGGGAACCGCTTGCGTAGCCCCAGAGACAGGGGGGCTGCAGGCTTTCCTGCTGCCTTCAGCCTCGACACCACCCTTTCCCACTTGGCGCCGCGCCAGGCACAAAAATGGCCATACGGCTGGAGATGGATCCCCTGCCCAAGGAGCCAGCAGGGAAAACTATGCCTTGTTCTAAAGCTCTTTGGGAACCACTTGCGTAGCCCCACAGACCTTGGGGCTGCGGGCCTTCCTGCTGCCTTCAGCCTCAAAGCCACCCTTTCCCACTTGGCGCCACGCCAGGCACAAAAATGGCCATACGGCTGGAGATGGGTCCCCCGCCGAAGGAGCCATCAGGGAAAACTATGCCTTGTTCTAAAGCTCTTTGGGAACCGCTTGCGTAACCCCACAGACCTGAGGCCTGCAGGCTTTCCTGCTGCCTTCAGCCTCAACAACACCCTTTCCCACTTGGCGCCGCGCCAGGCACAAAAATGGCCATATGGCTGGAGATGGGTCCCCCGCCCAAAGAGCCAGCAGGGAAAACTCTGCCTTGTTCTAAAGCTCTTTGGGAAACGCTTGCGTAGGCCCACAGACCTGGGGGCTGCGGGCTTTCCTGCTGCCTTCAGCCTCGACACCACCCTTTACCACTTGGCTCCGCGCCAGGCACAAAAATGGCCATACGGCTGGAGATGGGTCCCCCGCCCAAAGAGCCAGCAGGGAAAACTATGCCTTGTTCTAAAGCTCTTTGGGAACCGGTTGCATTGTCCCAAAGACCTGGGGCCTGCGGGCTTTCCTGCTGCCTTCAGCCTCAAAACGACTCTTCCCATCTGGGCGCCGGGCCAGGCACAAAAATGGGCATATGGCTGGAGATGGTTCCCCCGCCCAAGGAGCCATCAGGGAAAACTATGCCTTGTTCTAAAGCTCTTTGGGAACCTGTTGCGTAGACCCACAGACCTGGGGGCTGCAGGCTTTCCTGCTGCCTTCAGCCTCAACAACACCCTTTCCCACTTGGCGCCGCGCCAGGCACAAAAATGGCCATACGGCTGGACATGGGTCCCGCGCCCAAAGAGCTAGCAGGGAAAACTATGCCTTGTTCTAAAGGTCTTTGGGAACCACTTGCGTAGCTCCACAGACCTGGGGGCTGCGGGCTTTCCTGCTGCCTTCAGCCTCAAAGCCACCCTTTCCCACTTGGCGCTGCGCCAGGCACAAAAATGGCCATCTGTCTGGAGATTGGTCCCACGCCCAAAGAGCCAGCAGTGAAAACTATGCCTTGTTCTAAAGCTCTTTGGGAACCGCTTGCGTAGCCCCACAGACCTGGGGGCTGCGGGCTTTCCTGCTGCCTTCAGCCTCAAAACTACCCTTTCCCACTTGGCGCCACGCCAGGCACAAAAATGGCCATACGGCTGGAGATGAGTCCCCTGCCCAAGGAGCCATCAGGGAAAACTATGCCTTGTTCTAAAGCTCTTTGGGAACCGCTTGCGTAGCCCCACAGACCTGGGGGCTGCGGGCTTCCCTGCTGCCTTCAGCCTCAAAACCACCCTTCCCCTTGGGCGCCGCGCCAGGCCCAAAAATGGCCATACGGCTGCAGATGGGTCCCATGCCCAAAGAGCCAGCAGGGAAAACTATGCCTTGTTCTAAAGCTCTTTGGGAACCGCTTGCGTAGCCCCACAGACCTGGGGGCTGCGGGCCTTCCTGCTGCCTTCAGCCTCGACACCACCCTTTCCCACTTGGTGCCACGCCAGGCACAAAAATGGCCTATGCTTGGAAATGGGTCCACCGCCCAAGGAGCCAGCACGGAAAACTATGCCTTGTTCTAAAGCTCTTTGGGAACCGCTTGCATAGCCCCAGAGACCTGGGGGCTGCGGGCCTTCCTGCTTCCTTCAGCCTCAAAGCCACCCTTTCCCACTTGGTGCCACGCCAGGCACAAAAATGGCCATACGGCTGGAGATGGGTCCCATGCCCAAAGAGCCAGCAGGGAAAACTATGCCTTGTTCTAAAGCTCTTTGGGAACCGCTTGCGTAGCCCCACAGACCTGGGGGCTGCAGGCTTTCCTGCTGCCTTCAGCCTCAAAACCACCCTTTCCCACTTGGCGCCACGCCAGGCACAAAAATGGCCATACGGCTGGAGATGAGTCCCCTGCCCAAGGAGCCATCAGGGAAAACTATGCCTTGTTCTAAAGCTCTTTGGGAACCGCTTGCGTAGCCCCACAGACCTGGGGGCTGCGGGCTTCCCTGCTGCCTTCAGCCTCAAAACCACCCTTCCCCTTGGGCGCCGCGCCAGGCCCAAAAATGGCCATACGGCTGCAGATGGGTCCCCCGCCCAAAGAGCCAGCAGGGAAAACTATGCCTTGTTCTAAAGCGTTTTGGGAACCGCTTCGTAGGCCCACAGACCTGGGGGCTGCGGGCTTTCCTGCTGCCTTCAGACTCGACACCACCCTTTCCCACTTGGTGCCGCGCCAGGCACAAAAATGGCCATACGGCTGGAGATGGGTCCCCCGCCCAAAGAGCCAGCAGGGAAAACTATGCCTTGTTCTAAAGCTCTTTGGGAACCGCTTGCGTAGCCCCACAGACCTGGGGGCTGCGGGCTTTCCTGCTGCCTTCAGCCTCGACACCACCCTTTCCCACTTGGCGCCGCGCCAGGCACAAAAATGGCCTATGGCTGGAGATGGGTCCCACACCCAAAGAGCCAGCAGGGAAAACTATGCCTTGTTCTAAAGCTCTTTGGGAACCGCTTCGTAGCCCCACAGACCTAGGGCCTGCAGGCTTTCCTGCTGCCTTCAGCCTCGACACCACACTTTCCCACTTGGCGCCGCGCCAGGCACAAAAATGGCCATACGGCTGGAGATGGGTCCCCCGCCCAAAGAGCCAGCAGGGAAAACTATGCCTTGTTCTAAAGGTCTTTGGGAACCGCTTGCGTAGCCCCACAGACCTTGGGGCTGCGGGCCTTCCTGCTGCCTTCAGCCTCAAAACCACCCTTTCCCACTTGGCGCCGCGCCAGGCACAAAAAAGGCCTATGGCTGGAGATGGGTCCCCCGCCCAAAGAGCGATCAGGGAAAATTATGCCACCTTCTAAAGCTCTTTGGGAACCGCTTGCATAGCCCCACAGACCTGGGGGCTGCGGGCTTTCCTGCTGCCTTCAGACTCGACACAACCCTTTCCCACTTGGCGCCGCGCCAGGCACAAAAATGGCCATACGGCTGGAGATGGGTCCCCCGCTGAAGGAGCCATCAGGGAAAATTATGCCTTGTTCTAAAGCTCTTTGGAAACGACTTGCGTAGCCCCACAGACCTGGAGGCTGCAGGCTTTCCTGCTGCCTTCAGCCTCGACACCACCATTTCCCACTTGGCGCCGCGCCAGGCACAAAAATGGCCATACGGCTGGAGATGGGTCCCCCGCCCAAAGAGCCAGCAGGGAAAACTATGCCTTGTTCTAAAGCTCTTTGGGAACCGCTTCATAGCCCCACAGACCTGGGGGCTGCGGGCTTTCCTGCTGCCTTCAGATTCGACACCACCCTTTCCCACTTGGGGCCGCGCCAGGCACAAAAATGGCCATACGGCTGGAGATGGGTCCCCCGCCCAAAGAGCCAGCAGGGAAAACTATGCCTTGTTCTAAAGCTCTTTGGAAACGACTTGCGTAGCCCCACAGACCTGGAGGCTGCAGGCTTTCCTGCTGCCTTCAGCCTCGACACCACCCTTTCCCACTTGGCGACGCGCCAGACATAAAAATGGCCATATGGCTGGAGATGGGTCCCCCACCCAAAGAGCCAGCAGGGAAAAATATGCCTTGTTCTAAAGCTCTTTGGGAACCGCTTGCGTAGCCCCACAGACCTGGGGCCTGCAGGCTTTCCTGCTGCCTTCAGCCTCAACACCACCCTTTCCCACTAGGTGCCGCGCCAGGCACAAAAATGGCCATACGGCTGGAGATGGGTCCCCCGCCCAAGGAGCCAGCAGGGAAAACTATGCCTTGTTCTAAAGCTCTTTGGGAACTGCTTGCGTAGCCCCAAAGACCTGGGGGCTGCGGGCTTTCCTGCTGCCTTCAGCCTCAAAACCACTCTTTCCCTCTGGGCGCCGGGCCAGGCACAAAAATGGCCATACGGCTGGAGATGGGTCCCCCGCCCAAAGAGCCAGCAGGGAAAACTATGCCTTGTTCTAAAGCTCTTTGGGAACCGCTTGCATAGCCCCACAGACCTGGGGGCTGCAGGCTTTCCTGCTGCCTTCAGCCTCCACAACACCCTTTCCCACTAGGTGCCGCGCCAGGCACAAAAATGGCCATACGGCTGGAGATGGGTCCCCCGCCCAAAGAGCCAGCAGGGAAAACTATGCCTTGTTCTAAAGGTCTTTGGGAACCGCTTGCGTAGCCCCTCAGACCTGGGGACTGCGGGCTTTCCTGCTGCCTTCAGCCTCAAAACCACCCTTTCCCACTAGGTGCCGCGCCAGGCACAAAAAAGGCCTATGGCTGGAGATGGGTCCCCCGCCCAAAGAGCGATCAGGGAAAATTATGCCACCTTCTAAAGCTCTTTGGGAACCGCTTGCGTAGCCCCACAGACTTGGGGGCTGCAGGCTTTCCTGCTGCCTTCAGCCTCGACACCACCCTTTCGCACTTGGGGCTGCGCCGGGCACAAAAATGGCCATACGGCTGGAGATGGGTCCCGCGCCCAAGGGCCAGCAGGGAAAACTATGCCTTGTTCTAAAGCTCTTTGGGAACCGCTTGCGTAGTCCCACACACCTGGGGGCTGCAGGCTTTCCTGCTGCCTTCAGCCTCGACACCACCCTTTCCCACTTGGCGCCGCGCCAGGCACAAAAATGGCCATATGGCTGGAGATGGGTCCCCCGCCCAAAGAGCCAGCAGGGAAAACGATGCCTTGTTCTAAAACTCTTTGGGAACCGCTTGCGTAGCCCCACAGACCTGGGGGCTGCAGGCTTTCCTGCTGCCTTCAGCCTCGACACCACTCTTTCCCACTTGGCGTCGCGCCAGGCACAACGATGGCCATACGGCTGGAGATGGGTCCCCCGCCCAAAGAGCCAGCAGGGAAAACTATGCCTTGTTCTAAAGCTCTTTGGGAACCGCTTCGTAGCCCCACAGACCTGGGGGCTGCGGGCTTTCCTGCTGCCTTCAGCCTCGACACAACCCTTTCCCACTTGGCGCCGCGCCAGGCACAAAAATGGCCATACGGCTGGAGATGGGTCCCCCGCTGAAGGAGCCAGCAGGGAAAATTATGCCTTGTTCTAAAGCTCTTTGGAAACGACTTGCGTAGCCCCACAGACCTGGAGGCTGCAGGCTTTCCTGCTGCCTTCAGCCTCAAAACCACCCTTTCCCACTTGGCGCCGCGCCAGGCACAAAAATGGCCATACGGCTGTAGATGGGTCCCCCGCCCAAAGAGCCAGCAGGGAAAACTATGCCTTGTTCTAAAGCTCTTTGGGAACTGCTTCGTAGCCCCACAGACCTGGGGGCTGCGGGCTTTCCTGCTGCCTTCAGATTCGACACCACCCTTTCCCACTTGGCGCCGCGCCAGGCACAAAAATGGCCATACGGCTGGAGATGGGTCCCCCGCTGAAGGAGCCAGCAGGGAAAATTATGCCTTGTTCTAAAGCTCTTTGGAAACGACTTGCGTAGCCCCACAGACCTGGAGGCTGCAGGCTTTCCTGCTGCCTTCAGCCTCGACACCACCCTTTCCCACTTGGCGCCGCGCCAGGCACAAAAATGGCCATACGGCTGGAGATGGGTCCCCCGCCCAAAGAGCCAGCAGGGAAAACTATGCCTTGTTCTAAAGCTCTTTGGGAACCGCTTCGTAGCCCCACACACCTGGGGGCTGCAGGCTTTCATGCTGCCTTCAGACTCGACACAACCCTTTCCCACTTGGCGCCGCGCCAGGCACAAAAATGGCCATACGGCTGGAGATGGGTCCCCCGCTGAAGGAGCCAGCAGGGAAAATTATGCCTTGTTCTAAAGCTCCTTGGAAACGACTTGCCTAGCCCCACAGACCTGGAGGCTGCAGGCTTTCCTGCTGCCTTCAGCCTCAAAACCACCCTTTCCCACTTGGTGCCGCGCCAGGCACAAAAATGGCCTACGGCTGGAGATGGGTCCCCCGCCGAAGGAGACAGCAGGGAAAACTATGCCTTGTTCTAAAGCTCTTTGGGAACCGCTTCGTAGCCCCACAGACCTGGGGGCTGTGGGCTTTCCTACTGCCTTCAGACTCGACACAACCCTTTCCCACTTGGCACCGCGCCAGGCACAAAAATGGCCATACGGCTGGAGATGGGTCCCCGCCGAAGGAGACAGCAGGGAAAATTATGCCTTTTTCTAAAGCTCTTTGGGAACCGCTTGCATAGCCCCACAGACCTGGGGGCTGCAGGCTTTCCTGCTGCCTTCAGCCTCGACACCACACTTTCCCTCTATGTGCCGCGCCAGGCACAAATATGGCCATACGGCTGGAGATGGGTCCCCCGCCGAAGGAGCCATCAGGGTAAACTATGCCTTGTTCTAAAGCTCTTTGGGAACCGCTTGCGTAGCCCCACAGACCTGGGGGCTGCGGGCTTTCCTGCTGCCTTCAGCCTCGACACCACCCTTTCCCACTTGGCGCCGCGCCAGGCACAAAAATGGCCTATGGCTGTAGATGGGTCCCATGCCCAAAGAGCCAGCAGGGAAAACTGTGCCTTGTTCTAAAGGTCTTTGGGAACCGCTTGCGTAACCCCACAGACCTGGGGGCTGCGGGCTTTCCTGCTGCCTTCAGCCTCAAAACTACCCTTTCCCACTTGGTGCCGCGCCAGGCACAGAAATGGGCTATGCCTGGAGATGGGTCCCATGGCCAAAGAGCCAGCAGGGAAAACTATGCCTTGTTCTAAAGCTCTTTGGGAACCGCTTGCGTAGCCCCAGAGACATGGGGGCTGCAGGCTTTCCTGCTGCCTTCAGCCTCGACACCACCCTTTCCCACTTGGCGCCGCGCCAGGCACAAAAATGGCCATATGGCTGGAGATAGGTCCCACGCCCAAAGAAAGAGTAGGGAAAACTCTGCCTTGTTCTAAAGCTCTTTCGGAACCGCTTGCGTAGCCCCACAGACCTGGGGGCTGCAGGCTTTGCTGCTGCCTTCAGCCTCGACATCACCCTTTCCCACTTGGCGCCGCGCCATGCACAAAAATGGCCATATGGCTGGAGATGGGTCCCCCGCCCAAAGAGCCAGCAGGTAAAATTATGCCTTGTTCTAAAGCTCTTTGGGAAACGCTTGCGTAGCCCCACAGACCTGGGGGCTGCGGGCTTTCCTGCTGCCTTCAGCCTCAAAACCACCCTTTCCCACTTCGCGCCGCGCCAGGCACAAAAATGGCCATACGGCTGGAGATGGATCCCCTTCCCAAGGAGCCAGCAGGGAAAACTATGCCTTGTTCTAAAGCTCTTTGGGAACCACTTGCGTAGCCCCACAGACCTGGGGGCTGCGGGCCTTCCTGCTGCCTTCAGCCTCAAAACCACCCTTTCCCACTTGGCGCCACGCCAGGCACAAAAATGGCCATACGGCTGGAGATGGGTCCACCGCCGAAGAAGCCAGCAGGGAAAAATATGCCTTGTTCTAAAGCTCTTTGGGAACCGCTTTCGTAGCCCCACAGACCTGGGGGCTACGGGCTTTCCTGCTGCCTTCAGTCTCAAAACCACCCTTTCCCTCTGGGCGCCGCGCCAGGCACAAAAAAGGCCTATGGCTGGAGATGGGTCCCCCGCCCAAAGAGCCAGCACGGAAAACTATGCCTTGTTCTAAAGGTCTTTGGGAACCGCTTGCATAGCCCCACAGACCTGGGGGCTGCAGGCTTTCCTGCTGCCTTCAGCCTCAAAACCACCCTTTCAAACTTGGCGCTGTGCCAGGCACAAAAATGGCCATACGGCTGGAGATGGGTCCCCCGCCCAAGGAGCCAGCAGGGAAAACTATGCCTTGTTCTAAATCTCTTTGGGAACTGCTTGCGTAGCCCCACAGACCTGGGGGCTGCGGGCTTTCCTGCTGCCTTCAGCCTCAAAACCACCCTTTCCCACATGGTGCCGCGCCAGGCACAAAAATGGCCTATGGCTGGAGATGGGTCCCACGCCCAAAGAGCCAGCAGGGAAAACTATTCCTTGTTCTAAAGCGTTTTGGGAACCGCTTCGTAGGCCCACAGACCTGGGGGCTGCGGGCTTTCCTGCTGCCTTCAGACTCGACACCACCCTTTCCCACTTGGCGCCGCGCCAGGCACAAAAATGGCCTACGGCTGGAGATGGGTCCCCCGCCCAAAGAGCCAGCAGGGAAAACTATGCCTTGTTCTAAAGCTCTTTGGGAACCGCTTGCGTAGCCCCACAGACCTGGGGGCTGCAGGCTTTCCTGCTGCCTTCAGCCTCAACACCACCCTTTCACACTAGGTGCCGCGCCAGGCACAAAAATGGCCATACGGCTGGAGATGGGTCCCCCGCCGAACGAGCCATCAGGGAAAACTATGCCTTGTTCTAAAGCTCTTTGGGAACCGCTTGCGTAGCCCCACAGACCTGGGGGCTGCGGGCTTTCCTGCTGCCTTCAGCCTCGACACCACCCTTTCCCACTTGGCGCCGCGCCAGGCACAAAAATGGCCATACGGCTGGAGATGGGTCCCCCGCCGAAGGAGACAGCAGGGAAAACTATGCCTTGTTCTAAAGCTCTTTGGGAACCGCTTGCGTAGCCCCACAGACCTGGGGGCTGCGGGCTTTCCTGCTGCCTTCAGAATCGACACAACCCTTTCCCACTTGGCACCGCGCCAGGCACAAAAATGGCCATACGGCTGGTGATGGGTCCCCGCCGAAGGAGCCAGCAGGGAAAATTATGCCTTGTTCTAAAGCTCTTTGGAAACCACTTGCGTAGGCCCACAGACTTGGGGGCTGCAGGCTTTCCTGCTGCCTTCAGCCTCGACACCACCCTTTCCCACTTGGCGCCGCGCCAGGCACAAAAATGGCCATATGGCTGGAGATGGGTCCCACGCCCAAAGAAAGAGTAGGGAAAACTCTGCCTTGTTCTAAAGCTCTTTCGGAACCGCTTGCGTAGCCCCACAGACCTGGGGGCTGCGGGCTTTCCTGCTGCCTTCAGCCTCGACATCACCCTTTCCCACTTGGCGCCGCGCCATGCACAAAAATGGCCATATGGCTGGAGATGGGTCCCCCGCCCAAAGAGCCAGCAGGGAAAACTATGCCTTGTTCTAAAGCTCTTTGGGAAACGCTTGCGTAGCCCCACAGACCTGGGGGCTGCGGGCTTTCCTGCTGCGTTCAGCCTCAAAACCACCCTTTCCCACTTCGCGCCGCGCCAGGCACAAAAATGGCCATACGGCTGGAGATGGATCCCCTTCCGAAGGAGCCAGCAGGGAAAACTATGCCTTGTTCTAAAGCTCTTTGGGAACCACTTGCGTAGCCCCACAGACCTTGGGGCTGCGGGCTTTCCTACTGCCTTCATCCTCAAAGCCACCCTTTCCCACTTGGCGCTGCGCCAGGCACAAAAAAGGCCTATGGCTGGAGATGGGTCCCATGCCCAGAGAGCCAGCAGGGAAAACTATGCCTTGTTCTAAAGCTCTTTGGGAACTGCTTGCGTAGCCCAAAAGACCTGGGGGCTGCGGACTTTCCTGCTGCCTTCAACCTCAAAACCACCCTTTCCCTCTGGGCACCGCGCCAGGCACAAAAAAGGCCTATGGCTGGAGATGGGTCCCGCGCCCAAAGAGCCAGCAAGGAAAACTATGCCTTGTTCTAAAGCTCTTTGGGAACCGCTTGCGTAGCCCCACAGACCTGGGGGCTGCAGGCTTTCATGCTGCCTTCAGCCTCAAAACTACCCTTTCCCACTTGGTGCCGCGCCAGGCACAAAAATGGCCTACGGCTGGAGATGGGTCCCATGCCCAAAGAGCCAGCAGGGAAAACTATGTCTTGTTCTAAAGCTCTTTGTGAACCGCTTGCGTAGCCCCAGAGACAGGGGGGCTGCAGGCTTTCCTGCTGCCTTCAGCCTCGACACCACCCTTTCCCACTTGGCGCCGCGCCAGGCACAAAAATGGCCATACGGCTGGAGATGGGTCCCCTGCCCAAAGAGCCAGCAGGGAAAACTATGCCTTGTTCTAAAGCTCTTTGGGAACCGCTTCGTAGCCCCACAGACCTGGGGGCTGCGGGCTTTCCTGCTGCCTTCAGCCTCGACACCAACCTTTCCCACTTGGCGCCGCGCCAGGCACAAAAATGGCCATACGGCTGGAGATGGGTCCCCCGCCCAAAGAGCCAGCACGGAAAACTATGCCTTGTTCTAAAGCTCTTTGGAAACGACTTGCGTAGCCCCACAGACCTGGAGGCTGCAGGCTTTCCTGCTGCCTTCAGCCTTGACACAACCCTTTCCCACTTGGCGCCGCGCCAGGCACAAAAATGGCCATACGGCTGGAGATGGGTCCCCCGCACAAAGAGCCAGCAGGGAAAACTATGCCTTGTTCTAAAGCTCTTTGGGAACCGCTTCGTAGCCCCACACACCTGGGGGCTGCAGGCTTTCATGCTGCCTTCAGACTCGACACCACCCTTTCCCACTTGGCGCCGCGCCAGGCACAAAAATGGCCATACGGCTGGAGATGGGTCCCCCGCTGAAGGAGCCAGCAGGGAAAATTCTGCCTTGTTCTATAGCTCTTTGGAAACGACTTGCGGAGCCCCACAGACCTGGAGGCTGCAGGCTTTCCTGCTGCCTTCAGCCTCGACACCACCCTTTCCCACTTGGCGCCGCACCGGCATAAAAATGGCCATATGGCTGGAGATGGGTCGCCCACCCAAAGAGCCAGCAGGGAAAACTATGCCTTGTTCTAAAGCTCTTTGGGAACTGCTTGCGTAGCCCCACAGACCTGGGGCCTGCAGGCTTTCCTGCTGCCTTCAGCCTCAAAACCACTCTTTCCCTCTGGGCGCCGGGCCAGGCACAAAAATGGCCATATGGCTGGAGATGGGTCCCCCGCCCAAAGAGCCATCAGGGAAAACTATGCCTTGTTCTAAAGCTCTTTGGGAAACGCTTGCGTAGCCCCAGAGACATGGGGGCTGCAGGCTTTCCTGCTGCCTTCAGCCTCGACAACACCCTTTCCCACTTGGCGCCGCGCCAGGCACAAAAATGGCCATATGGCTGGAGATGGGTCCCGCGCCCAAAGAGCCAGCAGGGAAAACTATGCCTTGTTCTAAAGCTCTTTGGGAACCGCTTGCGTAGCCCCACAGCCCTGGGGGCTGCAGGCTTTCCTGCTGCCTTCAGCCTCAACACCACCCTTTCCCACTAAGTGCCGCGCCAGGCACAAAAATGGCCATATGGCTGGAGATGGGTCCCCCGCCCAAAGAGCCAGCAGGGAAAACTATGCCTTGTTCTAAAGCTCTTTGGGAACCGCTTGCGTAGCCCCACAGACCTGGGGGCTGCGGGCTTTCCTGCTGCCTTCAGCCTCAACACCACCCTTTCCCACTTGGCGCCGCGCCAGGCACAAAAAAGGCCTATGGCTGGAGATGGGTCCCCCGCCCAAAGAGCCAGCAGGGAAAACTATGCCTTGTTCTAAAGCTCTTTGGGAACCGCTTGCGTAGCCCCACAGACCTGGGGGCTGCAGGCTTTCATGCTGCCTTCAGACTCGACACAACCCTTTCCCACTTGCCGCCGCGCCTGGCACAAAAATGGCCATACGGCTGGAGATGGGTCCCGTGCCCAAAGAGCCAGCAGGGAAAACTATGCCTTCTTCTAAAGCTCTTGGGGAACCGCTTTCGTAGCCCCACAGACCTGGGGGCTGCAGGCTTTCCTGCTGCCTTCAGCCTCAACAACACCCTTTCCCACTAGGTGCCGTGCCAGGCACAAAAATGGCCATACGGCTGGAGATGGTTCCCCCGCCGAAGGAGCCATCAGGGAAAACTATGCCTTGTTCTAAAGCTCTTTGGGAACCGCTTGCGTAGCCCCACAGACCTGGGGGCTGCGGGCTTTCCTGCTGCCTTCAGACTCGACACCACCCTTTCCCACTTGGCGCCGCGCCAGGCACAAAAATGGCCATACGGCTGGAGATGGGTCCCCCGCCCAAAGAGCCAGCAGGGAAAACTATGCCTTGTTCTAAAGCTCTTTGGGAAACGCTTGCGTAGCCCCACAGACCTGGGGGCTGCAGGCTTTCCTGCTGCCTTCAGCCTCGACACCACCCTTTCGCACTTGGCGCCGCGCCAGGCACAAAAATGGCCATACAGCTGGAGATGGGTCCCCCGCCCAAAGAGCCAGCAGGGAAAACTATGCCTTGTTCTAAAGCTCTTTGGGAACCGCTTGCATAGCCCCACAGACCTGGGGGCTGCGGGCTTTCCTGCTGCCTTCAGCCTCGACACCACCCTTTCCCACTTGGCGCCGCGCCAGGCACAAAAATGGCCATACAGCTGGAGATGGGTCCCCCGCCGAAGGAGCCAGTAGGGAAAATTATGCCTTGTTGTAAAGCTCTTTGGAAACCACTTGCGTAGCCCCACAGACCTGGGGGCTGCAGGCTTTCCTGCTGCCTTCAGCCTCGACACCACCCTTTCCCACTTGGAGCCGCGCCAGGCACAAAAATGGCCATAGGGCTGGAGATGGGTCCCCCGCCCAAGGAGCCAGCAGGGAAAACTATGCCTTGTTCTAAAGCTCTTTGGGAACTGCTTGCGTAGCCTCACAGACCTGGGGGCTGCGGGCTTTCCTGCTGCCTTCAGCCTCAAAACCACCCTTTCAAACTTGGCGCCGTGCCAGGCACAAAAATGGCCATACGGCTGGAGATGGGTCCCCCGCCCAAAGAGCCAGCAGGGAAAACTATGCCTTGTTCTAAAGCTCTTTGGGAACTGCTTGCGTAGCCCCACAGACGTGGGGGCTGTGGGCTTTAGTGCTGCCTTCAGCCTCAAAGCCACCCTTTCCCACTTGGCGCCGCGCCAGGCACAAAAATGGCCATACGGCTGGAGATGGGTCCCCCGCCCAAAGAGCCAGCAGGGAAAACTATGCCTTGTTCTAAAGCTCTTTGGGAACCGCTTGCATAGCCCCACAGGCATGGGGGCTGCAGGCCTTCCTGCTGCCTTCAGCCTCGACACCACACTTTCCCACTTGGCGCCGCCCCAGGCACAAAAATGGCCATACGGCTGGAGATGGGTCCCCCGCCCAAAGAGCCAGCAGGGAAAACTATGCCTTGTTCTAAAGCTCTTTGGGAACCGCTTGCGTAGCCCCACAGGCATGGGGCTGCAGGCCTTCCTGCTGCCTTCAGCCTCGACACCACCCTTTCCCACTTGGCGCCGCGCCAGGCACAAAAATGGCCATACGGCTGGAGATGGGTTCCCCGCCCAAAGAGCCTGCAGGGAAAACTTTTTCTACAGTCAGTCAAGGTCGACGTACTCAACACTGATAAGAAAGATCACATGTGTTCTTGTGGTGAGGGATATCAAGTGGAAATCCTTCTCGCGCAGTGATCAAGCGATTTAAACTTTTCATCATAATCCAAAGTCTAACATGCAAAACAATTGTCTAAGCAAAGCACAATACAGTGAGTATTAGTAAAACAACAGCAGAGTGAAGCATCTTGTTATAAAGTCCTGTAACTGTCGGTGACCATCCAAAAAGAGTATCTCCCCATCTGTGTCCTCCGCCTCTCTTCACTCTTTCCAACGCTTCGTGTATTTCTTCAACCTGATGATGGATGGTAATCAAAGTTGTCTCTCTATTTTCTTGGGCCTCTTTCAAGAGTCGCTTCAATTCATTGTGTTTTAGCAGCTTCTTCACCAGGGAGAGATTCATTCCGATAGGGGTAGGCAACAATCTCGAATCAACGTATAATTAGGTTGTAGCAATTGAAAAGACGTAACAGGAGCTTAATAATTGAAGTCGCATCCCGTAACTTTGTGTTAGTAAAGTTCAAACACAAAGATTTGAGTGATTACTATGTCATCTCTGAATACAAGACTACAGGGAGACCTCATGCTAACGCACCCTTTCCCAATCTAGACAAGCACAGTCTCTGGGGTTTCATCGGGATGTGTCTCAAAGTGACAAACATTCTGGTTGGTGTCAAGACAAAGGTCTTGTGCTTTGAGAGTATTACTCTCACGAATGAATCCTTGTTGGTCTCGTGAAACGCAGGCGTCAACATCAGCAGTTTGCCATTTAGTCTCATTTTGTCGTGCCCAACCTCTGTGCTGTGTTGGCTAGAGTAGAGCTCCTTGGTGATTCAACCCCAGTGCGATGATTGGGTATATGGTGTATACTGAGGCATTGCGTATCGTTAAGACAAAAGCTGTGGCTTTGCTCTCAGTGGGATCGTAGGTGAAATTAACCAGATACCACCTGGACTGAAATCTTCTCTCAAACTCAATTGCATTATCCCATATTACTTTTCGAATTTCGGTGGGCAAGGTGCCTTCTTCACCTTCCCTTATGATTGCGGCTGTCATAGATTGCATCCACCATTGGGCTTGGATACAACTAAGAGCCAAGGAAACATCGGTTTGGGTTGTACCAAGTGCATCTGTGATCAGCTGATGGTCTTTTTCACCCGTTTCTTCCCATTGAGGCAATATATTCGATAAAAGCCGTTGGTGGTTTCCCAATGCTAATAGAGAGGACTGTAGGGGATGTCTTAATTTGTCCAGATCAGTAGTGGTTGTGACTAGTTTGTTGGCAAGTATCTCAGCATCTATACTATTCAAGACTCCCAGGCCTGTTCCTAAGATACCAGTCGCATCCCTCTTCCGTCCGTGTGAAGTGGCAAGAGTTCGTTTGCGTAACCATGCTGACCATTCTGCATAAGATGTACTCAGGAACGGTAAGCAGGTGGGTTTGATCGCAGAGATTTTAATCTGCATTGACAATTCTGCTCGTTTGAGGGAATATGTGGGATTAAACAGTACCTGTTGTTGACCTGTGTGTGTTTAATAACGTAAGGGCCAATATTGAAAATGTAAGGAGTTAGTCTAACGGAGGGATTAGAAAAGAGAGAGGTGTTTTTTTCTCTTAGAAGAGAGAGCCTTTGAGAGTTTGTGGGGTGTAGGTTCTGGATTCATTTCAGCAAGTTCAGGTGTATTTGAGTCAATCATAAATTCAAATAACAATTCTGTGCCCCTGTAGCCCCAAATACAGTACACTACTGTAGGTTTGATGAAAGTGAAATTGTGCCAGCAATCTGAATTTGGCTCCATAATTTTGTAACAATCAGTGTTGTATTTGTCCGCTTTGGTAGAGTCTACATAGATGGTTTAATTACAGTTGGCCTGTGGTGATTAGACCCGTTGATAAATCGGCAACCAATGTGTGTTCTTGTGGAATAATTACTAAATTGGCCAAGAATACAAAAATACAGCATTGTTCACACATTAAGGAAAGTCATAAAATCAAGAGGCTTCTGAGGTAGCATACAGCCGCAGCTAGCACACGAAGAATGCAACAGCTGTGATTCCCTGTACAAGGTTGTTTGCGAAACTACACGAGGGATGGAACGGAACGCGCTTGTTCCGTGGCCTTCCCTTGTGACGAATAGCAGATATGGGGACGAGATGGTACTGCGGAACTGATAAGCGGCCTACACGCTACCCGAGCCAACATTTCGTCAAATGTTGATGAAATGCTGTCCTTTTGTGCGAACTTTGCTCACCACAATGTACCAAAACACACCTCCATCCCGGAGGCTATCCGCCCCCGAGGGGTGAACACTCCTCCTTGAGTACATTAATCATAATAAAAGTACATATGACTAAAGTCACTCAAACTCCACTTTGAAGTTAAAAAAATAATATAAAAATAGCCCAAGAGAGAGGGGATGTCAGGGAAGACACCATCGCGAAGAATTCCACCGCTGTTTTCTGGGATCAGTCGACGGGCTGAGCCTTTCTTCCCCCCATAAGGATGCCTTTGGGTAAGACTTTGATTACACCGAGTGCTTTCTCGGGGACTCTAGAAATTTCTCTAGAGAATCTCTACCCTACATTTATAGCCAGGCTGTATCGTTTATAATTTTGTCGCGCGTTTGTATATTTAACAATGTCTTTATTTGCACGTGCTTTGCAGACAGTGTATTTATCACCGGCAATCCTAAAGAACCTCTATATCTGTTCTTTAAATAAACTGCACTGTTTCAGTAGCTAGTCGTTTCGCTTTCTCACTGAACGCGACCAAAACTTGAGAGAGGCCGTGCTGGTTCAGGAGCACGACTAGACTGAAGGTGCAGCCCACTATTAGTGTCTCCAAATCGTACTAGTTTAACACATATTAAACGCGATTGGGCTGATAGTGCTGAATTGGGCATCACTCAGAATTGAAACCCAGCCGCACCTGGCCTCCCACCTCGGTGAGGAGTGTTAGAACGCAAGGGGGGTTTATCTTCTGCCAAAACCGCTTGGCCCCGTTTCACGCAACAGAATTTGGCGTAGTCGGCAGGATTGCCATGGATAAACTGCTGCAAAAATATGATTGTGCCCCTTCCCAGGCTGCGAAGGAGTGGGCCCAAAAATTTTGGAAGGATGAAGAGAAAGTGGTGGAACGTATTGAAGAGCGTCGGGTTTCACAGAAGCTCAGAGCGGGGAAAGGCAAGGGTGTGATTTGTGCTGTGTTAGGCGCCTGTTTATCTTGTGCACAACAAGAAGCTAGAGAAACCCCCGCTCCTAATCTGATTTCAGCTGTAGAATATGCAACCCTGAAATCGGAGAATGAGGTGCTGAAGTCATCATTAGCCTTGCAAAAGGAGACAGGAGAAAGATTAAGAACTCAAGTCGATAAGCTTGTGAGTGAGAATGAATGTTTAGGAAACCGGAATGCTCAACTTGGGAGTGAAAAATCGCCAACTTAAAATGTTATTGAAAGGGTGACCGGGCTCTTAGATAAAATGCAGCCCTCGACCCAGGTCCAACAGATTCGTAAGTTACTGTGTTATCCAAATTCCGGAACCCAGACCGGAGATTTTTTGTCTAATAGTGAGGATGACGAAGAAGATGAGGAGGAAAGGACTTTTACTTTGAAATCCCAAGTTTTTCCTTTACGTCCTCTGGTTAAAACTGAAACTGCAGTTGATGAAGGTGATGAAATTCACACCACTGTGCGTACCGTTCCACGGACACCAACCGAGTTAACAAAAATAAGGGAGAAATATTCGAGGCGACCAGAAGAGTCAGCTGTTGAGTACGTGTGGCGAGTTTCTTCTGAAGGGGGGCACAGAATTATGCTGAGTGAGGAAGAAGCAGGAGACTCTTGGGGACCAGGAGTGCTTTTAACCACTATGCCTGGGGATCATAATTATTCCCTAACCGCTCGAGCAGCCTATTGGGCAAGGGGTATGGATCCGCGAGAGAGGGGGGAGCCGTTAGAGATTAGAGCTACAGGCTACTCTGATCTGTTTGCGGCTGTACGGAAAGCAGCTTGCCTGCAAGCCATGTATGACAGAGAGGAGTTTCGGAAATCCCCAATGTCAGCCCCTATTGACCCGGATCGATTAGCCCCTCTCATCCGTGGTCTTCCCGATTGCCTGAAACCGTTCCTTGTTCGCACTCAAGATCGTATATGGGATGCTCGGGGTGCTCATGGGCGGGGCCGTCGTCACTACATGCCCACCTGGAATGTACAGGAAATAGATCAATATGGGCGCCGAATGGGCTGGGCCAGCCTAACTAGTGAGAAATCCTCCGAACACCCGCGAAAGGTTCGCCAAGTCCAAACTCACACTCAAAACCCTAAATCAGAGGGAAGGTTTAAGCCTGATAAGGACCGGAATGAGTTGTGGCGTAAAGCCCTACAATTAGGGGTGCCCCGACAATTCTTGCACGGTGACCCTACGGGAGATCTCCGTACGCTAGTCCAATCTCTACCTAGAAAGACTAATGCGGCTGGGGAGAAAAGTCTAACCAGAGAATCCCCAAGCCGTGAGAAAATTGTGCCTTCTGCACCGGAACGTAACTTGATTGATTTGACAGAGTCCCAGCCAAAACACTCCTATCCCCGGGGAGGGCAGTGAGCCACCCTGTCCGGCAGGTACTAGCAATCCAATGGCGCTCTCATGAAGACTCCGAACCCGTTATTGTCATTCCTGTTGGACCCCCGGAAGATATTGGTAAATTTTATTATTGATACCGGAGCCCAAATGTCTGCAATCACTAACGAAACAGCACAACTTCTAGGTATAAATGCCACCCGACGCAGAGTCAACTTCACAGGAATTGATGGTGTGGTAAAAACATGCCCCACTGCAAAAATTAACCTCTGGTTGCCGGGAGAGCAGCGAATGACTAGGGCAGAAGTGTTAGTGGGTGCCTCACGTACTAACCTCCTAGGATTTGACGTACTGCGTGGGCGAATGTGGAAACTCCCAGATGGAGATGGAACTGTGTGGAGTTTTGCAGGACGCAAAAAAGGATTAGACACAGTTAAATTGGGGCTATTAGAAACATCTATACTTTTGCCTCCTTCTAAAATTACCAACGTCCGACAGTACCCACTGCCTGCAGCTGCACTTGCAGGAGCAGACGGGGTGGTATCAGATTTAGAAAAAAGAAACATCATTAAGAGGACTCACGCGCCTTATAATTCACCGGTGTGGCCAGTAAAGAAACCAAAAAGGCAATGGCGTTTCACAGTAGATTACGGAAAATTAAACGCCAACACTGCATCCCTGACCGCTGCGGTTCCTAATATCGCGGAAATTGTGGCAATGATAAAAGGAGCTGCCCATGCTTGGGTGGCTGCCTTAGATGTTAAAGACATATTTTTTTATGATTCTCCTCCTTGAGCAGGACAAGGCGTAGTTTGCATTCACATGGAAAGGAGTCCAATATACCTTTAACCGCTTTCCGCAAGGATACAAACATTCCCCCACTATTGCCCATAATGCTTTAGCTAAAGTGCTATCAGAGATTCCTGTTTCACAGGGATGTACGGTATACCAATATATTGACGACATCTTAATAGGGGGAGAGAGCCAAGAAAGTGTACAAGACATGATGCAAAACATCCGAAAAACATTACTTGATTTGGGATTGGAAATTCCCGACTCAAAGTGTCAGGGACCCGCACAGGAAGTTAAATTCCTGGGGGTCTGGTGGATTAAGGGAGCTGCTTCTGTCCCTCAGGATACCCTGAAAAAATAGAACATGGCCAGAATCCTTCCAGCACGAAGGAGTTACAGCAAATCCTAGGAACTTTAAGTTATTGGCGTAAACACATCCCTGGCTTTTCCATCATTGCTCGCCCCCTTTATTGTTTGCTCAAAAAAGGTAAATCCTGGGAGTGGACTGAACAACATACTAATGCACTAGAATTGCTAATAAAAGAGCTAAGGTTATTCCAACAACTTGGCCCCATACATCCAACTGACCCTGTCCATGTAGAATGGGGGTTCAGTGAACATGGTTCCCATTGTAATTGATGGCAAAAGGGACCAGCAGGACCGGAGAGACCATTAGAATTTAGCTCTCACGCCTTAATGATACTGAGAGCAGATATTCAGACCTGGAGAAGGGTTTACTGTCCCTGGTGCAAGCATTGCAACGAGCAGAGCAGATAAGGAGAGAACAGAGCGTGATTGTTCGGGGCCCTTTTCGACTCCTAGATGTGGTCCGTAAAGGGACAGCACCGCCAGCCGGCATTGCCCAGAAACCCACAGTTCGAAAGTGGTATGCTTATTTAGAAGGCATTAATGATATCATACCAATCTCTGAAGGTAGTATCAAAGTATCCATGCTCCAGAAGGATATAGATGGTGCCCTATTGTTCCAATCCCCACCAAACAGACCATCTCCAATCCAAGAAGCACCTCCTCTGAAAGAAGGCAGTGATCTTACAGGAGTGTGGTTTACTGGTGCGTCATCTCACCGTGAGAACAGCAAGTGGAAATACAAGGCCGTAGCACTGGAAGTAGCAACGGGGGAAAGAGCAATTGAAACAGGAGAAGGTAGGGCACAAGTAGGGGAACTCAGAGCCGTCCTACTAGCTGCACAACATGGAGCTACTTACATTTACACTGACTCATATGCTGTTTTTAAAGGAGCCACTGAATGGCTAGGACACTGGGCAGCCAATGATTGGCAGGTGAATAGAGTCCCAATCTGGGAGACAGATAGTTGGAAGCAACTGTTGGAAATAGGAGGACAGAGAACATTGCTCATTGGTTGGGTAAAGGGCCACGATCGTTCAAACTTGATCACTGCTCAGTTCAACCAACAGGTAGATGGCCTCACGCGGCTACAGCAAATTGACATTGTAGATGATGGTGGGGAATGGGAACGCTTACTCGAATGGTTACATATTAAGCCTGGCCATACAGGCCGTACTGATCTGTATCAGGAAGGTCTAGCCCGGGGGTGGCCTGTGTCGGTTAAGCTGTGCGAACAAGTAGTAACCGCCTGGTCACAATGTCGCCTACGACTCA
The DNA here is from genome assembly GCF_028500815.1 of Rissa tridactyla. Classification (NCBI taxonomy): domain Eukaryota; kingdom Metazoa; phylum Chordata; class Aves; order Charadriiformes; family Laridae; genus Rissa; species Rissa tridactyla. The sequence continues at coordinate 885,981 of NW_026529738.1, read as the reverse complement.
GCAAAGATCATCCGAGTAAGGCGCCTCCCTTACACATGCGGGACAAGAAAGCGTTGTGGCATTCATAGCAGCTTGATTATATTGGGCCCTTGAGATCATCAGGTGGGAAAAGATATGTCCTAGTCGGAGTGGAGATTATCTCCAGCCTCACTATGGCCACCAGCTTCAAATCAGCTGCTGGGGACAACACAGTGAAAGGCCTAAAAGGGTGGCTCAGCACACTTTCCCTTCCCGAGGAAATCCAAAGTGATAACGGTTCACACTTTACCGCTACAGTGGTACAAGATTGGGCCAAAGAAGAAGGGATTCGATGGGTATTTCATACTCCCTATTATCCTCAGGCTAATGGCATTGTTGAACGCACCAAGGGATTGGTTAAGCGTTTTGCAAAAACTCATAAATCATAAGGGAAGGTGAAGAAGGCACCTTGCCCACTGAAATTCGAAAAGTAATATGGGATAATGCAATTGAGTTTGAGAGAAGATTTCAGTCCAGGTGGTATCTGGTTAATTTCACCTACGATCCCACTGAGAGCAAAGCCACAGCTTTTGTCTTAACGATACGCAATGCCTCAGTATACACCATATACCCAATCATCGCACTGGGGTTGAATCACCAAGGAGCTCTACTCTAGCCAACACAGCACAGAGGTTGGGCACGACAAAATGAGACTAAATGGCAAACTGCTGATGTTGACGCCTGCGTTTCACGAGACCAACAAGGATTCATTCGTGAGAGTAATACTCTCAAAGCACAAGACCTTTGTCTTGACACCAACCAGAATGTTTGTCACTTTGAGACACATCCCGATGAAACCCCAGAGACTGTGCTTGTCTAGATTGGGAAAGGGTGCGTTAGCATGAGGTCTCCCTGTAGTCTTGTATCACAGACGACAAAGGCTTGAGACCATGGCCACTCTGGGTCTCTTTGACTACAAACAACAGGGAATAAAAAGGTAAAACTGAATAGCATCAATTCCATCTGCCAATTCGTCATTTTAGAATTTGGGCCTCCAGGTAGCCATACATCATAAAAGTAGTATTATTGCCAGGATCAATGTCAGGATTCCCTGGAGACATTCAAAGGTAGCGTAGGCCAATCCGTCTGTACAGCTCATCCAAGGTTCCTGGAAGACATAAAGGAAAAGAAAATCTGCTCGGTCTTATTCGACCGACGGGGTTAAAAAGAAGGTGCGGTCCACCGGGTGCTGATCCGGTGTATCTTCCCTGAACAATCCTTGGCTTCCCATGCATAGGGATTTTTGGGAGTAGCTAGCACCATTGGCACCGTCCCATTTTGAGGCATTTTCACTAGCACAGGTAGTCCAGGGTGAAATCTTCCGGGGTATTTTCCCGGTTCATTGGCAGCCTTTGGAGAGATAATATTGGCAGGCACACAGAAAGCTTTCATTTTAGGACAGCCGTCTCCACTCCATCTGTTATTTAGTTGATAGATGGCATCATCCAATCGCAAATGCCAACCAGGTTCAGGACTTTTTGCAAAACGCTTAACCAATCCCTTGGTGCGTTCAACAATGCCATTAGTCTGGGGATAATAGGGAGTATGAAATACCCAGCGAATCCCTTCTTCTTTGGCCCAATCTTGTACCACCGAAGCCGTAAAGTGTGAAACGTTATCACTCTGGATTTCCTCGGGAAGGGGAAGTGTGCTGAGCCACCCTTTTAGGCCTTTCACTGTGTTGTCCCTGGTAGCTGGTTTGAAACTGCTGGCCATACTGAGGCTGGAGATAATCTCCACTCCTACCAGGACAGATCTTTTCCCACCTGATGATCTCAAGGGCCCAATATAATCAAGCTGCCATGAATGCCACAACATTTTCTTGTCCCGCATGTGTAAGGGAGGCGCCTTACTCGGATGATCTTTGCTGAGTCGTAGGCGACATTGTGACCAGGCAGTTACTATTTGTTCGCACAGCTTAACCGACACAAGCCACCCACCTTCCCGATACAGGTCAGGACGGCCTGTGCGGCCACGTTTAACATGTAACGATTCAAGTAAGCGTTCCCATTCCCGACCATCATCTACAATGTCAATTTGTTGTAGCCGCGTGAGGCCATCTACCTGTTGGTTGAACTGAGCAGTGATCGAGTTTGAATGATCGTGGCCTTTTACCCAAGCAATGTGCAATGTTCTCTGTCCTCCTGTTTCCAACAGTTGCTTCCAATTATCTGTCTCCCAAACTGGGACTCTATTCACCTGCCAATCGTTGGCTGCCCAGTGTCCTAGCCATTCAGTGGCTCCTTTAAAAACAGCATATGACTCAGCGTAAAAGGAGGTGACTCCATGTTGTGCAGCTAGTAGGACAGCTCTGAGTTCCCCTACCCTCCCCTGTTTCAATCGCTCTTTCTCCCGTTGTTACTTCCAGTGCTACGGCCTTATATTTCCACTTATTTTTTTCACGGTGAGATGACGCACCAGTAAACCACACTCCTGTAAGATCACTGCTGTCCCTCAAAGGAGGTGCTTCTTGGATCGGAGATGGTCTATTTGGTGGGGATTGGAACAATAGGGCACCATCTATATCCTTTGGTATCCTTGTGAAGTAGCCTTGGATACTTTAACACTGCCTTCAGAGACTGGCATGATTTCATTAATGCCTTCTAAATAAGCATACCACTTTCGAACTGTAGGCCTCTGGGCAATGCCAGCTGGTGGTCGTGTCCCTTTAAGGACCACATCTGGGAGGCGAAAAGGTCCCAGGAAAGATCACGCTCTGTTCTCTCCTTATCTGCTCTGCTCGTTGCAATGCTCGCACCAGGGACAGTAAACCCTTCTCCAGGTCTGAATATTGCTCTCAGTATCATTGAAGGAGTGGGAGCAAAATTCTAGTGGTCTCTCCCGTCCTGCTGGTCCCTTCTGCCATAAATTACAACGGGAACCATGTTCACTGAACCCCCATTCTACATGGACAGGGTCAGTTGGATGTATAGGACCAAGCTGTTGGAATAACCTTAGCTCCTTTATTAGTAATTGCAGAGCATTACTGTGTTGTTCAGTCCACACCCAGGATTTACCCTTTTTTGGCAAGCTATGAAGGGGGCGAGCAATGATGGAAAAGCCAGGGACGTGTTTACGCCAATAACTTAAAGTCCCAGGACTTGCTGTAACACCTTCACGCTGGATGGATTCTGGCCATGCTCTATTTTTTTCCAGGGTATCCTGAGGGACAGAAGCAGCTCCCTTAATCCACCAGACCCCCAGGAATTTAACTTCCTGTGCGGGTCCCTGACACTTTGAGTCGGGAATTTCCAATCCTAAATCAAGTAATGTTTTTCGGATGTTTTGCATCATGTCTTGTACACTTTCTTGGCTCTCTCCCCTATTAAGATGTCATCAATAATATATTGGTATACCGTACATCCCTGTGAAACAGGAATCTCTGATAGCACTTTAGCTAAAGCATTATGGGCAATAGTGGGGGAATGTTTGTATCCTTGCGGAAAGCGGTTAAAGGTATATTGGACTCCTTTCCATGCGAATGCAAACTGCGCTTTGTCCTGCTCAAGGAGGAGAATCATAAAAAAATATGTCTTTAACATCTAAGGCAACCCTCCAAGGATGGGCAGCTCCTTGTATCATTGTCACAATTTCCGCGATATTCGGAACCGCAGCGGTCAGGGGTGCAGTGTTGGCATCCAACTTTTGCTAATCTACTGTGAAACGCTATTGCCTTTTTGGTTTCTTTACTGACCACACCGTGAATCATAAGGCGAGTGAATCCTCTTAATGATGTCCCTTTTTTCTAAATCTGATACCACCCCGTCTGCTCCTGCAACAGCAGCTGCAGGCAGTGGACACTACAGGACAGCAGAGATTTTAGAGGGAGGGAAAGGTATGGAAGTTTCCAATACACTCAATTTCACTGTGTCTATTACTTTTTCGCATCCTGCAAAACTTCACACTGTGAGACATCATTAAGAAAAGTCATTAAGAAAACGTCGGGCAGCAGGCTCTCGTGGCGCCTTCAGCCTCAAAACCACCCTTTCCCTCTGGGCGCCGCGCCAGGCACAAAGAAGGCATAGGGCTGGAGATGGGTCCCCCGCCTAAAGAGCCAGCAGGGAAAACTATGCCTTGTTCTAAAGCTCTTTGGGAACAGCTTGCGTAGCCCCACAGACCTGGGGCTGCAGGCTTTCCTGCTGCCTTCAGCCTCAACAACACCCTTTCCCAGTTGGCGCCACGCCAGGCACAAAAATGTCAATACGGCTGGAGATGGGTCCCCCGCCCAAAGAGCCAGCAGGGAAAACTATGCCTTGTTCTAAAGCTCTTTGGGAACCGCTTGCGTAGCCCCACAGACCTGGGGGCTGCGGGCTTTCCTGCTGCCTTCAGCCTCAAAGTCACCCTTTCCCTCTGGGCGCCGGGCCAGGCACAAAAAAGGCCATATAGCTGGAGATGAGTCCCCTGCCAAAGGAGCCAGCAGGGAAAACTATGCCTTGTTCTAAAGCTCTTTGGGAACCGCTTGCGTAGCCCCACAGACCTGGGGGCTGCGGGCCTTCCTGCTGCCTTCAGTCTCAAAACCACCCTTTCTCTATGGGCGCCGGGCCAGGCACAAAAAAGGCCTATGGCTGGACATGGGTCCCCCGCCCAAAGAGACAGCAGGGAAAAATATGCCTTGTTCTAAAGCTCTTTGGGAACCACTTGCGTTGTCCCACAGACCTGGGGTCTGCGGGCTTTCCTGCTGCCTTCAGCCTCAAAGCCACCCTTTACAACTTGTCTCCGCGCCAGGCACAAAAATGGCGATACGGCTGGAGATGGGTCCCACGCCCAAAGAGCCAGCAGGGAAAACTATGCCTTGTTCTAAAGCTTTTTGGGAACCGCTTGCGTAGCCCCACAGACCTGGGGGCTGCGGGCTTTCCTGCTGCCTTCAGCCTCAAAACCACCCTTTCCCACTTGGCACCACGCCAGGCACAAAAATGGCCATACGGCTGGACATGGGTCCCACGCCCAAAGAGCCAGCAGGGAAAACTATGCCTTGTTCTAAAGCTCTTTGGGAACCGCTTGCGTAGCCCCACAGACCTGGGGGCTGCAGGCTTTCCTGCTGCCTTCAGCCTCAAAACCACTCTTTCCCACTTGGTGCCACGCCAGGCACAAAAATGGCCATACGGCTGGAGGTGGGTCCCCTGCCCGAGGAGCCAGCAGGGAAAACTATGCCTTGTTCTAAAGCTCTTTGGGAACCGCTTGCGTGGCCCCACAGACCTGAGGGCTGCAGGCTTTCCTGCTGCCTTCAGCCTCAAAGCCACCCTTTCATCTCAGCACCATGCCAGGCACAAAAAAGGCCTATGGCTGGAGATGGGTCCCCCGCCCAAAGAGCCAGGAGGGAAAGTATGCCTTGTTCTAAAGCTCTTTGGGAACTGCTTGCGTAGCCCCACAGACCTGGGGCCTGCGGGCGTTCCTGCTGCCTTCAGCCTCGACACCACCCTTTCCCTCTGGGCACCACGCCAGGCACAAAAAAGGCCTATGGCTGGAGATGGGTCCCCCGCCCAAGGAGCCAGCAGGGAAAACTATGCCTTGTTCTAAAGCTCTTTGGGAACCGCTTGCGTAGCCCCACAGACCTGGGGGCTGCAGGCTTTCCTGCTGCCTTCAGCCTCGACACCACCCTTTCCCACTTGGCGCCGTGCCAGGCACAAAAATAGCCATATGGTTGGAGATGGGTCCCCCGCCCAAAGAGCCAGCAGGGAAAACTATGCCTTGTTCTAAAGCTCTTTGGGAACCGCTTGCGTAGACCCACAGACCTGGGAGCTGCGGGCCTTCCTGCTGCCTTCAGCCTCGACACCACCCTTTCCCACTTCGTGCTGCGCCAGGCACAAAAATGGCCTTACGGCTGGAGATGTGTGCCACGCCCAAAGAGCCAGCAGGGAAAACTATGCCTTGTTCTAAAGCTCTTTGGGAACCGCTTTCGTAGCCCCACAGACCTGGGGGCTGCGGGCTTTCCTGCTGCCTTCAGCCTCGACACCACCCTTTACCACTTGGCGCTGCGCCAGGCACAAAAATGGCCATACGGCTGGAGATGAGTCCCGTGCCCAAGGAGCCAGCAGGGAAAACTATGCCTTGTTCTAAAGCTCTTTGGGAACCGCTTGCGTAGCCCCACAGACCTGGGGGCTGCGGGCTTTCCTGCTGCCTTCAGCCTCAAAACCACTCTTTCCCATTTGGTGCCACGCCAGGCACAATAATGGCAATACGGCTGGAGATGGGTCCCCCGCACAAGGAGCCAGCAGGGAAAACTATGTCTTGTTCTAAAGCTCTTTGGGAACCGCTTGCGTGGCCCCACAGACCTGAGGGCTGCAGGCTTTCCTGCTGCCTTCAGCCTCAAAGCAACCCTTTCCCTCTGGGCACCACGCCAGGCACAAAAAAGTCCTATGGCTGGAGATGGGTGCCACGCCCAAAGAGCCAGCAGGGAAAACTATGCCTTGTTCTAAAGCTCTTTGGGAACCGCTTGCGTAGCCCCACAGACCTGGGGGCTGCGGGCTTTCCTGCTGCCTTCAGCCTCAAAACCACCATTTCCCTCTGGGCGCTGGGCCAGGCACAAAAATGGCGATACGGCTGGAGATGGGTCCCCCGCCCAAAGAGCCAGCAGGGAAAACTATGCCTTGTTCTAAAGCTTTTTGGGAACCGCTTGCGTAGCCCCACAGACCTGGGGGCTGCGGGCTTTCCTGCTGCCTTCAGCCTCAAAACCACCCTTTCCCACTTGGCACCGCGCCAGGCACAAAAATGGCCATACGGCTGGACATGGGTCCCCCGCCCAAAGAGCCAGCAGGGAAAACTATGCCTTGTTCTAAAGCTCTTTGGGAACCGCTTGCGTGGCCCCACAGACCTGAGGGCTGCAGGCTTTCCTGCTGCCTTCAGCCTCAAAGCCACCCTTTCATCTCGGCACCATGCCAGGCACAAAAAAGGCCTATGGCTGGAGATGGGTCCCCCGCCCAAAGAGCCAGGAGGGAAACTATGCCTTGTTCTAAAGCTCTTTGGGAACCGCTTGCGTAGCCCCACAGACCTGGGGGCTGCGGGCTTTCCTGCTGCCTTCAGCCTCGACACCACCCTTTACCACTTGGCGCTGCGCCAGGCACAAAAATGGCCATACGGCTGGAGATGGGTCCCCTACCCAAGGAGCCAGCAGGGAAAACTATGCCTTGTTCTAAAGCTCTTTGGGAACCGCTTGCGTACCCCACAGACCTGGGGGCTGCGGGCTTTCCTGCTGCCTTCAGCCTCAAAGCCACCCTTTAAAACTTGTCTCCACGCCAGGCACAAAAATGGCCATACGGCTGGAGATGGGTCCCCCTCCCAAAGAGCCAGCAGGGAAAACTATGCCTTGTTCTAAAGCTTTTTGGGAACCGCTTGCGTAGCCCCACAGACCTGGGGGCTGCGGGCTTTCCTGCTGCCTTCAGCCTCGACACCACCCTTTCCCACTTGGCACCGTGCCAGGCACAAAAATGGCCATACGGCTGGACATGGGTCCCCCGCCCAAAGAGCCAGGAGGGAAAACTATGCCTTGTTCTAAAGCTCTTTGGGAACTGCTTGCGTAGCCCCACAGACCTGGGGCCTGCGGGCGTTCCTGCTGCCTTCAGCCTCGACACCACCCTTTCCCTCTGGGCACCACGCCAGGCACAAAAAAGGCCTATGGCTGGAGATGGGTCCCCTGCCCAAGGAGCCAGCAGGGAAAACTATGCCTTGTTCTAAAGCTCTTTGGGAACCGCTTGCGTAGCCCCACAGACCTGGGGGCTGCAGGCTTTCCTGCTGCCTTCAGCCTCAAAGCCACCCTTTCCCACTTGGCGCCGTGCCAGGCACAAAAATGGCCATATGGCTGGAGATGGGTCCCCCGCCCAAAGAGCCAGCAGGGAAAACTATGCCTTGTTCTAAAGCTCTTTGGGAACCGCTTGCGTAGCCCCACAGACCTGGGAGCTGCGGGCCTTCCTGCTGCCTTCAGCCTCGACACCACCCTTTCGCACTTGGGGCCGCGCCAGGCACAAAAATGGCGTTACGGCTTGAGATGTGTGCCACGCCCAAAGAGCCAGCAGGGAAAACTATGCCTTGTTCTAAAGCTCTTTGGGAACCGCTTGCGTAGCCCCACAGACCTGGGGTCTGCGGGCTTTCCTGCTGCCTTCAGCCTCAAAGCCACCCTTTAAAAATTGTCTCCGCGCCAGGCACAAAAATGGCCATACGGCTGGAGATGGGTGCCACGCCCAAAGAGCCAGCAGGGAAAACTATGCCTTCTTCTAAAGCTCTTTGGGAACCGCTTGCGTCGCCCCACAGACCTGGGGGCTGCGGGCTTTCCTGATGCCTTCAGCCTCAAAACCACACTTTCCCTCTGGGCACCACGCCAGGCACAAAAATGGCCTTACGGCTGGAGATGGGTCCCCAGCCCAAAGAGCCAGCAGGGAAAACTATGCCTTGTTCTAAAGCTCTTTGGGAACCGCTTGCGTAGTCCCTCAGGCCTGGGAGCTGCGGGCCTTCCTGCTGCCTTCAGCCTCAAAACCACCCTTTCCCACTTGGCGCTGCGCCAGGCACAAAAATGGCCATATGGCTGGAGATGGGTCCCCCGCCCAAAGAGCCAGCAGGGAAAACTATGCCTTGTTCTAAAGCTCTTTGGGAACCGCTTCCGTAGCCCCACAGACCTGGGGGCTGCGGGCTTTCCTGCTGCCTTCAGCCTCAAAACCACCCTTTCCCTCTGGGCACTATGGCAGGCACAAAAAAGGCCTATGGCTGGAGATGGGTCCCCCGCCCAAAGAGCCAGCAGGGAAAACTATGCCTTGTTCTAAAGCTCTTTGGGAACCGCTTGCGTAGCCCCAAAGACCTGGGGGCTGCGGGCTTTCCTGCTGCCTTTAGACTCGACACCACCCTTTCCCACTTGGTGCCGCGCCAGGCACAAAAATGGCCATACGGCTGGAGATGGGTCCCGCGCCCAAGGAGGCAGCAGGGAAAACTATGCCTTGTTCTAAAGCTCTTTGGGAACCGCTTGCGTAGCCCCACAGACCTGGGGGCTGCAGGCTTTCCTGCTGCCTTCAGCCTCAAAACCACTCTTTCCCACTTGGTGCCACGCCAGGCACAAAAATGGCCATACGGCTGGAGGTGGGTCCCCTGCCCGAGGAGCCAGCAGGGAAAACTATGCCTTGTTCTAAAGCTCTTTGGGAACCGCTTGCGTGGCCCCACAGACCTGAGGGCTGCAGGCTTTCCTGCTGCCTTCAGCCTCAAAGCCACCCTTTCATCTCAGCACCATGCCAGGCACAAAAAAGGCCTATGGCTGGAGATGGGTCCCCCGCCCAAAGAGCCAGGAGGGAAAGTATGCCTTGTTCTAAAGCTCTTTGGGAACTGCTTGCGTAGCCCCACAGACCTGGGGCCTGCGGGCGTTCCTGCTGCCTTCAGCCTCGACACCACCCTTTCCCTCTGGGCACCACGCCAGGCACAAAAAAGGCCTATGGCTGGAGATGGGTCCCCCGCCCAAGGAGCCAGCAGGGAAAACTATGCCTTGTTCTAAAGCTCTTTGGGAACCGCTTGCGTAGCCCCACAGACCTGGGGGCTGCAGGCTTTCCTGCTGCCTTCAGCCTCGACACCACCCTTTCCCACTTGGCGCCGTGCCAGGCACAAAAATAGCCATATGGTTGGAGATGGGTCCCCCGCCCAAAGAGCCAGCAGGGAAAACTATGCCTTGTTCTAAAGCTCTTTGGGAACCGCTTGCGTAGACCCACAGACCTGGGAGCTGCGGGCCTTCCTGCTGCCTTCAGCCTCGACACCACCCTTTCCCACTTCGTGCTGCGCCAGGCACAAAAATGGCCTTACGGCTGGAGATGTGTGCCACGCCCAAAGAGCCAGCAGGGAAAACTATGCCTTGTTCTAAAGCTCTTTGGGAACCGCTTTCGTAGCCCCACAGACCTGGGTTCTGCGGGCTTTCCTGCTGCCTTCAGCCTCGACACCACCCTTTACCACTTGGCGCTGCGCCAGGCACAAAAATGGCCATACGGCTGGAGATGAGTCCCGTGCCCAAGGAGCCAGCAGGGAAAACTATGCCTTGTTCTAAAGCTCTTTGGGAACCGCTTGCGTAGCCCCACAGACCTGGGGGCTGCGGGCTTTCCTGCTGCCTTCAGCCTCAAAACCACTCTTTCCCATTTGGTGCCACGCCAGGCACAATAATGGCAATACGGCTGGAGATGGGTCCCCCGCACAAGGAGCCAGCAGGGAAAACTATGTCTTGTTCTAAAGCTCTTTGGGAACCGCTTGCGTGGCCCCACAGACCTGAGGGCTGCAGGCTTTCCTGCTGCCTTCAGCCTCAAAGCAACCCTTTCCCTCTGGGCACCACGCCAGGCACAAAAAAGTCCTATGGCTGGAGATGGGTGCCACGCCCAAAGAGCCAGCAGGGAAAACTATGCCTTGTTCTAAAGCTCTTTGGGAACCGCTTGCGTAGCCCCACAGACCTGGGGGCTGCGGGCTTTCCTGCTGCCTTCAGCCTCAAAACCACCATTTCCCTCTGGGCGCTGGGCCAGGCACAAAAATGGCGATACGGCTGGAGATGGGTCCCCCGCCCAAAGAGCCAGCAGGGAAAACTATGCCTTGTTCTAAAGCTTTTTGGGAACCGCTTGCGTAGCCCCACAGACCTGGGGGCTGCGGGCTTTCCTGCTGCCTTCAGCCTCAAAACCACCCTTTCCCACTTGGCACCGCGCCAGGCACAAAAATGGCCATACGGCTGGACATGGGTCCCCCGCCCAAAGAGCCAGCAGGGAAAACTATGCCTTGTTCTAAAGCTCTTTGGGAACCGCTTGCGTGGCCCCACAGACCTGAGGGCTGCAGGCTTTCCTGCTGCCTTCAGCCTCAAAGCCACCCTTTCATCTCGGCACCATGCCAGGCACAAAAAAGGCCTATGGCTGGAGATGGGTCCCCCGCCCAAAGAGCCAGGAGGGAAACTATGCCTTGTTCTAAAGCTCTTTGGGAACCGCTTGCGTAGCCCCACAGACCTGGGGGCTGCGGGCTTTCCTGCTGCCTTCAGCCTCGACACCACCCTTTACCACTTGGCGCTGCGCCAGGCACAAAAATGGCCATACGGCTGGAGATGGGTCCCCTACCCAAGGAGCCAGCAGGGAAAACTATGCCTTGTTCTAAAGCTCTTTGGGAACCGCTTGCGTACCCCACAGACCTGGGGGCTGCGGGCTTTCCTGCTGCCTTCAGCCTCAAAGCCACCCTTTAAAACTTGTCTCCACGCCAGGCACAAAAATGGCCATACGGCTGGAGATGGGTCCCCCTCCCAAAGAGCCAGCAGGGAAAACTATGCCTTGTTCTAAAGCTTTTTGGGAACCGCTTGCGTAGCCCCACAGACCTGGGGGCTGCGGGCTTTCCTGCTGCCTTCAGCCTCGACACCACCCTTTCCCACTTGGCACCGTGCCAGGCACAAAAATGGCCATACGGCTGGACATGGGTCCCCCGCCCAAAGAGCCAGCAGGGAAAACTATGCCTTGTTCTAAAGCTCTTTGGGAACTGCTTGCGTAGCCCCACAGACCTGGGGCCTGCGGGCGTTCCTGCTGCCTTCAGCCTCGACACCACCCTTTCCCTCTGGGCACCACGCCAGGCACAAAAAAGGCCTATGGCTGGAGATGGGTCCCCTGCCCAAGGAGCCAGCAGGGAAAACTATGCCTTGTTCTAAAGCTCTTTGGGAACCGCTTGCGTAGCCCCACAGACCTGGGGGCTGCAGGCTTTCCTGCTGCCTTCAGCCTCAAAGCCACCCTTTCCCACTTGGCGCCGTGCCAGGCACAAAAATGGCCATATGGCTGGAGATGGGTCCCCCGCCCAAAGAGCCAGCAGGGAAAACTATGCCTTGTTCTAAAGCTCTTTGGGAACCGCTTGCGTAGCCCCACAGACCTGGGAGCTGCGGGCCTTCCTGCTGCCTTCAGCCTCGACACCACCCTTTCGCACTTGGGGCCGCGCCAGGCACAAAAATGGCGTTACGGCTTGAGATGTGTGCCACGCCCAAAGAGCCAGCAGGGAAAACTATGCCTTGTTCTAAAGCTCTTTGGGAACCGCTTGCGTAGCCCCACAGACCTGGGGTCTGCGGGCTTTCCTGCTGCCTTCAGCCTCAAAGCCACCCTTTAAAAATTGTCTCCGCGCCAGGCACAAAAATGGCCATACGGCTGGAGATGGGTGCCACGCCCAAAGAGCCAGCAGGGAAAACTATGCCTTCTTCTAAAGCTCTTTGGGAACCGCTTGCGTCGCCCCACAGACCTGGGGGCTGCGGGCTTTCCTGATGCCTTCAGCCTCAAAACCACACTTTCCCTCTGGGCACCACGCCAGGCACAAAAATGGCCTTACGGCTGGAGATGGGTCCCCAGCCCAAAGAGCCAGCAGGGAAAACTATGCCTTGTTCTAAAGCTCTTTGGGAACCGCTTGCGTAGTCCCTCAGGCCTGGGAGCTGCGGGCCTTCCTGCTGCCTTCAGCCTCAAAACCACCCTTTCCCACTTGGCGCTGCGCCAGGCACAAAAATGGCCATATGGCTGGAGATGGGTCCCCCGCCCAAAGAGCCAGCAGGGAAAACTATGCCTTGTTCTAAAGCTCTTTGGGAACCGCTTCCGTAGCCCCACAGACCTGGGGGCTGCGGGCTTTCCTGCTGCCTTCAGCCTCAAAACCACCCTTTCCCTCTGGGCACTATGGCAGGCACAAAAAAGGCCTATGGCTGGAGATGGGTCCCCCGCCCAAAGAGCCAGCAGGGAAAACTATGCCTTGTTCTAAAGCTCTTTGGGAACCGCTTGCGTAGCCCCAAAGACCTGGGGGCTGCGGGCTTTCCTGCTGCCTTTAGACTCGACACCACCCTTTCCCACTTGGTGCCGCGCCAGGCACAAAAATGGCCATACGGCTGGAGATGGGTCCCGCGCCCAAGGAGGCAGCAGGGAAAACTATGCCTTGTTCTAAAGCTCTTTGGGAACCGCTTGCGTAGCCCCACAGACCTGGGGGCTGCAGTCTTTCCTGCTGCCTTCAGCCTCAAAACCACCCTTTCCCACTTGGCGCCGTGCCAGGCACAAAAATGGCCATATGGCTGGAGATGGGTCGCCCGCCCAAAGAGCCATCAGGGAAAACTATGCCTTGTTCTAAAGCTCTTTGGGAACTGCTTGCGTAGCCCCACAGACCTGCGGGCTGCGGGCCTTCCTCCTGCCTTGAGACTCGACACTACTCTTTCCCACTTGGCGCCGCGCCAGGCATAAAAATGGCCATATGGCTGGAGATGGGTCCCCCGCCCAAGGGGGCAGCAGGGAAAACTATGCCTTGTTCTAAAGCTCTTTGGGAACCGCTTGCGTAGCCCCACAGACCCTGGGGCTGCGGGCTTTCCTGCTGCCTTCAGCCTCGACACCACCCTTTCCCACTTGGCGCCGCGCCAGGCACAAAAATGGCCATATGGCTGGAGATGGGTCCATTGCCCAAGGATCGAGCAGGGAAAATTATGCCTTGTTCTAAAGCTCTTTGGGAACTGCTTGCGTAGCCCCAAAGACCTGGGGCCTGCAGGCTTTCGTGCTGCCTTCAGCCTCAAAACAACCTTTTCCCTCTGGGCACCATGCCAGGCACAAAAATGGCCATATGGGTGGAGATGGGTGCCCCGCCCAAAGAGCCAGCAGGGAAAACTATGCCTTGTTCTAAAGCTCTTTGGGAAACTCTTGCGTAGCACAACAGACCTGGGGGCTGCATGCTTTCCTGCTGTCTTCAGCCTCGACACCACCCTTTCTCACTTGGCACCGCGCTAGGCACAAAAAAGGCATATGGCTGGAGATGGGTCCCATGCCCAAAGAGCCAGCAGGGAAAAATATGCCTTGTTCTAAAGCACTTTGGGAACCGCTTGCGTAGACCCACAGACCTGGGGGCTGCGGGCTTTCCTGCTGCCTTCACCCTCGACACAACCCTTTCCCACTTGGCGCCGCGCCAGGCACAAAAATGGCCATACGGCTGGACATGGGTCCCCCACCGAAGGAGCCAGCAGGGAAAACTATGCCTTGTTCTAAAGCTCTTTGGGAACCGCTTGCGTAGCCCCACAGACCTGGGGGCTGCGGGCTTTCCTGCTGCCTTCAGACTCGACACCACCCTTTCCCACTTGGTGCTGCGCCAGGCACAAAAATGGCCTATGGCTGGAGATGGGTCCCATGCCCAAAGAGCCAGCAGTGAAAACTATGCCTTGTTCTAAAGCTCTTTGGGAACCACTTGCGTAGACCCACAGACCTGGGGGCTGCGGGCTTTCATGCTGCTTTCAGCCTCAAAACCACCCTTTCCCACTTGGTGCCGCACCAGGCACAAAAATGGCCATATGGCTGGAGATGGGTCCCCCGCCCAAAGAGCGATCAGGGAAAATTATGCCATCTTCTAAATCTCTTTGGGAACCGTTTGCGTAGCCCCACAGACCTGGGGGCTGTGGGCCTTCCTGCTGCCTTCAGCCTCGACACCACCCTTTCCCACTTGGCGCCGCGCCAGGCACAAAAATGGCCATACGGCTGGAGATGGGTCCCCCGCCGAAGGAGCCAGCAGGGAAAACTATGCCTTGTTCTAAAGTTCTTTGGAAACCACTTGCGTAGCCCCACAGACCTGGGGGCTGCATGCTTTCCTGCTGCCTTCAGCCTCGACACCACCCTTTCGCACTTGGTGCCACGCCAGGCACAAAAATGGCCTATACCTGGAAATTGGTCCCCCGCCCAAAGAGCCAGCAGGGAAAAATATGCCTTGTTCTAAAGCTCTTTGGGAACCGCTTGCGTAGCCCCACAGACCTGGGGGCTGCGGGCTTTCCTGCTGCCTTCAGCCTCGACACCACCCTTTCCCACTTGGCGCCACGCCAGGCCCAAAAATGGCCATACGGCTGGAGATGGGTCCCCCGCCGAAGGAGCCAGCAGGGAAAACTATGCCTTGTTCTAAAGCTCTTTGGGAACCGCTTGCGTAGCCCCACAGGCCTGGGGGCTGCGGGCTTTCCTGCTGCCTTCAGACTCGACACCACCCTTTCCCACTTGGCGCCGCGCCATGCACAAAAATGGCCATATGGCTGGAGATGGGTCCCCCGCCCAAAGAGCCAGCAGGGAAAACTATGCCTTGTTCTAAAGCTCTTTGGGAACCGCTTGCGTAGCCCCACAGACCTGGGGGCTGCAGGCTTTCCTGCTGCCTTCAGCCTCAAAGCCACCCTTTCCCACTTGGCGCTGCGCTAGGCACAAAAATGGCCTATGGCTGGAGATGGGTCCCCCGCCCAAAGAGCCAGCAGGGAAAACTATGCCTTGTTCTAAAGCTCTTTGGGAACCGCTTGCGTAGCCCCACAGACCTGGGGGCTGCGGGCTTTCCTGCTGCCTTCAGCCTCAAAACCACCCTTTCCCACTTGGTGCCACGCCAGGCACAAAAATGGCCTATGGCTGGAGATGGGTCCCATGCCCAAAGAGCCAGCAGGGAAAACTATGCCTTGTTCTAAACCTCTTTGGGAACCTCTTGCGTAGCCCCACAGACCTGGGGGCTGCGGGCTTTCCTGCTGCCTTCAGCCTCAAAAACACCCTTTCCCACTTGGCGCCGCGCCAGGCACAAAAATGGCCTATGGCTGGAGATGGGTACTACGCCCAAAGAGCCAGCAGGGAAAACTATGCCTTGTTCTAAAGCTCTTTGGGAACCGCTTGCGTAGCCCCACAGACCTGGGGGCTGCGGGCCTTCCTGCTGCCTTCAGCCTCTACACCACCCTTTCCCACTTGGTGCCACGCCATGCACAAAAATGGCCTATGACTGGAAATGGGTCCCCCGCCCAAGGAGCCAGCAGGGAAAACTATGCCTTGTTCTAAAGGTCTTTGGGAACCGCTTGCGTAGCCCCACAGACCTGGGGGCTGCGGGCTTTGGTGCTGCCTTCAGCCTCAAAACCACCCTTTCCCACTTGGCGCCGTGCCAGGCATAAAAATGGCCATACGGCTGGAGATGGGTCCCCCGCCGAAGGAGCCAGCAGGGAAAACTATGCCTTGTTCTAAAGCTCTTTGGGAACCGCTTGCGTAGCCCCAAAGACCTGGGGCCTGCAGGCTTTCCTGCTGCCTTCAGCCTCAACAAAACCCTTTCCCACTTGGCGCCGCGCCAGGCCCAAAAATGGCCATATGGCTGGAGATGGGTCCCCCGCCCAAAGAGCCTGCAGGGAAAACTATGCCTTGTTCTAAAGCTCTTTGGGAACCGCTTGCGTAGACCCACAGACCTGGGGGCTGCGGGCTTTCCTGCTGCCTTCAGCCTCGACACCACCCTTTCCCACTTGGCGCTGCGCCAGGCACAAAAATGGCCTATGGCTGGAGATGGGTCCCCCGCCCAAAGAGCCAGCAGGGAAAACTATGCCTTGTTCTAAAGCTCTTTGGGAACCGCTTGCGTAGCCCCACAGACCTGGGGGCTGCGGGCTTTCCTGCTGCCTTCAGCCTCAAAACCACCCTTTCCCACTTGGTGCCACGCCAGGCACAAAAATGGCCTATGGCTGGAGATGGGTCCCATGCCCAAAGAGCCAGCAGGGAAAACTATGCCTTGTTCTAAACCTCTTTGGGAACCTCTTGCGTAGCCCCACAGACCTGGGGGCTGCGGGCTTTCCTGCTGCCTTCAGCCTCAAAAACACCCTTTCCCACTTGGCGCCGCGCCAGGCACAAAAATGGCCTATGGCTGGAGATGGGTACTACGCCCAAAGAGCCAGCAGGGAAAACTATGCCTTGTTCTAAAGCTCTTTGGGAACCGCTTGCGTAGCCCCACAGACCTGGGGGCTGCGGGCCTTCCTGCTGCCTTCAGCCTCTACACCACCCTTTCCCACTTGGTGCCACGCCATGCACAAAAATGGCCTATGACTGGAAATGGGTCCCCCGCCCAAGGAGCCAGCAGGGAAAACTATGCCTTGTTCTAAAGGTCTTTGGGAACCGCTTGCGTAGCCCCACAGACCTGGGGGCTGCGGGCTTTGGTGCTGCCTTCAGCCTCAAAACCACCCTTTCCCACTTGGCGCCGTGCCAGGCATAAAAATGGCCATACGGCTGGAGATGGGTCCCCCGCCGAAGGAGCCAGCAGGGAAAACTATGCCTTGTTCTAAAGCTCTTTGGGAACCGCTTGCGTAGCCCCAAAGACCTGGGGCCTGCAGGCTTTCCTGCTGCCTTCAGCCTCAACAAAACCCTTTCCCACTTGGCGCCGCGCCAGGCACAAAAATGGCCATATGGCTGGAGATGGGTCCCCCGCCCAAAGAGCCTGCAGGGAAAACTATGCCTTGTTCTAAAGCTCTTTGGGAACCGCTTGCGTAGACCCACAGACCTGGGGGCTGCGGGCTTTCCTGCTGCCTTCAGCCTCGACACCACCCTTTCCCACTTGGCGCCGCGCCAGGCACAAAAATGGCCATACGGCTGGAGATGGGTCCCCTGCCCAAAGAGCCATCAGGGAAAACTATACCTTGTTCTAAAGCTCTTTGGGAACCACTTGCGTAGCCCCACAGACCTGGGGGCTGCGGGCTTTCCTGCTGCCTTCAGCCTCGACACCACCCTTTCCCACTTGGTGCCGCGCCAGGCACAAAAATGGCCATATGGCTGGAGATGGGTCCCCCGCCCAAAGAGCGATCAGGGAAAATTATGCCACCTTCTAAAGCTCTTTGGGAACCGCTTGCGTAGCCCCACAGACCTGGGGGCTGCGGGCTTTCCTGCTGCCTTCAGCCTCAAAACCACCCTTTCCCACTTGGCGCCACGCCAGGCACAAAAATGGCCATATGGCTGGAGATGGATCCCCTGCCCAAGGAGCCAGCAGGGAAAACTATGCCTTGTTCTAAAGATCTTTGGGAACCGCTTGCATAGCCCCACAGACCTGAGGGCTGCGGGCTTTCCTACTGCCTTCATCCTCAAAGCCACCCTTTCCCACTTGGCGCTGCGCCAGGCACAAAAATGGCCTATGGCTGGAGATGGGTCCCCTGCCCAAAGAGCCAGCAGGGAAAACTATGCCTTGTTCTAAAGCTCTTTGGGAACCGCTTCGTAGCCCCACAGACCTGGGGGCTGCGGGATTTTCTGCTGACTTCAGACTCGACACAACCCTTTCCCACTTGGCGCCGCGCCAGGCACAAAAATGGCCATACGGCTGGAGATGGGTCCCCCGCCCAAAGAGCCAGCAGGGAAAACTATGCCTTGTTCTAAAGCTCTTTGGGAACCGCTTCGTAGCCCCACAGACCTGGGGGCTGCGGGCTTTTCTGCTGCCTTCAGACTCGACACAACCCTTTCCCACTTGGCGCCGCGCCAGGCACAAAAATGGCCATACGGCTGGAGATGGGTCCCCCGCCGAAGGAGCCAGCAGGGAAAATTATGCCTTTTTCTAAAGCTCTTTGGAAACCACTTGCGTAGCCCCACAGACCTGGGGGCTGCAGGCTTTCCTGCTGCCTTCAGACTCGACACCACCCTTTCCCACTTGGCGCCGAGCCAGGCACAAAAATGGCCATACGGCTGGAGATGGGTCCCCCCGCCCAAAGAGCCATCAGGGAAAACTATGCCTTGTTCTAAAGCTCTTTGGGAACCGCTTGCATAGCCCCACAGACCTGGGGGCTGCAGGCTTTCCTGCTGCCTTCAGCCTCAACACCACCCTTTCCCACTAGGTGCCGCGCCAGGCACAAAAATGGCCTTACGGCTGGAGATGGGTCCCCCGCCCAAAGAGCCGTCAGGGAAAACTATGCCTTGTTCTAAAGCTCTTTGGGAACCGCTTGCGTTGCCCCACAGACCTGGGGGCTGCGGGCTTTCCTGCTGCCTTCAGCCTCAAAACCACTCTTCCCATCTGGGCGCCGGGCCAGGCACAAAAATGGGCATATTACTGGAGATGGGTCCCCCGCCCAAGGAGCCATCAGGGAAAACTCTGCCTTGTTCTAAAGCTCTTTGGGAACCGCTTGCGTAGCCCCACACACCTGGGGGCTGCGGGGTTTCATGATGCCTTCAGCCTCAAAACCACCCTTTCCCACTTGGCGCCGCGCCAGGCACAAAAATGGCCATACGGCTGGAAATGGGTCCCCTGCCCAAGGAGCCAGCAGGGAAAACTATGCCTTGTTCTAAAGCTCTTTGGGAACCGCTTGCGTAGCCCCACAGACCTGGGGGCTGCGGGCTTTCCTACTGCCTTCATCCTCAAAGCCACCCTTTCCCACTTGGCGCTGCGCCAGGCACAAAAATGGCCTATGGCTGGAGATGGGTCCCATGCCCAAAGAGCCAGCAGGGAAAACTATGCCTTGTTCTAAAGCTCTTTGGGAACCGCTTGCGTAGCCCCAGAGACATGGGGGCTGCAGGCTTTCCTGCTGCCTTCAGACTCGACACAACCCTTTCCCACTTGGCGCCGCGCCAGGCACAAAAATGGCCATACGGCTGGAGAAGGGTCCTCCGCCGAAGGAGCCAGCAGGGAAAACTATGCCTTGTTCTAAAGCTCTTTGGGAACCACTTGCGTAGCCCCACAGACCTGAGGGCTGCATGCTTTCCTGCTGCCTTCAGCCTCGACACCACCCTTTCCCACTTGGCGCCGCGCCAGATACAAAAATGGCCATATGGCTGGAGATGGGTCCCCTGCCCAAAGAGCCATCAGGGAAAACTATACCTTGTTCTAAAGCTCTTTGGGAACCGGTTGCATTGTCCCAAAGACCTGGAGCCTGCGGGCTTTCCTGCTGCCTTCAGCCTCAAAACGACTCTTCCCATCTGGGCGCCGGGCCAGGCACAAAAATGGGCATATGGCTGGAGATGGTTCCCCGCCCAAGGAGCCATCAGGGAAAACTCTGCCTTGTTCTAAAGCTCTTTGGGAACAGCTTGCGTATACCCAGAGACATGGGGGCTGCGGGCCTTCCTGCTGCCTTCAGCCTCGACACCACCCTTTCCCACTTGGTGCCACGCCAGGCACAAAAATGGCCTATACCTGGAAATTGGTCCCCCGCCCAAGGAGCCAGCAGGTAAAAATATGCCTTGTTCTAAAGCTCTTTGGGAACTGCTTGCGTAGCCCCACAGACCTGGGGGCTGCGGGCTTTCCTGCTGCCTTCAGCCTCAAAGCCACCCTTTCCCACTTGGCGCCGCGCCAGGCACAAAAATGGCCATACGGCTGGAGATGGATCCCCCGCCCAAGGAGCCAGCAGGGAAAACTATGCCTTGTTCTAAAGCTCTTTGGGAACCGCTTGCGTAGCCCCACAGACCTGGGGGCTGCGGGCTTTCCTACTGTCTTCATCCTCAAAGCCACATTTTCCCACTTGGCGCTGCGCCAGGCACAAAAAGGGCCTATGGCTGGAGATGGGTCCCATGCCCAAAGAGCCAGCAGGGAAAACTATGCCTTGTTCTAAAGCTCTTTGGGAACCGCTTGCATAGCCCCAGAGACATGGGGGCTGCAGGCTTTCCTGCTGCCTTCAGCCTCAAAGCCACCCTTTCAAACTTGGCGCCGTGCCAGGCACAAAAATGGCCATACGGCTGGAGATGGGTCCCCCCGCCCAAAGAGCCAGCAGTGAAAACTATGCCTTGTTCTAAAGCTCTTTGGGAACCGCTTGCGTAGCCCCACAGACCTGGGGGCTGCGGGCTTTCCTGCTGCCTTCAGACTCGACACCACCCTTTCCCACTTGGCGCCGCGCCAGGCACAAAAATGGCCATACGGCTGGAGATGGGTCCCCCGCCGAAGGAGCCAGCAGGGAAAATTATGCCTTGTTCTAAAGCTCTTTGGGAACCGCTTGCATAGCCCCAGAGACATGGGGGCTGCAGGCTTTCCTGCTGCCTTCAGCCTCAACAACACCCTTTCCCAGTTGGCACCGCGCCAGGCACAAAAATGGCCATACGGCTGGAGATGGGTCCCCCGCCCAAAGAGCCAGCAGGGAAAACTATGCCTTGTTCTAAAGCTCTTTGGGAACCGCTTGCATAGCCCCACAGACCTGGGGGCTGCAGGCTTTCCTGCTGCCTTCAGCCTCAACACCACCCTTTCCCACTAGGTGCCGCGCCAGGCACAAAAATGGCCTTACGGCTGGAGATGGGTCCCCCGCCCAAAGAGCCGTCAGGGAAAACTATGCCTTGTTCTAAAGCTCTTTGGGAACCGCTTGCGTTGCCCCACAGACCTGGGGGCTGCGGGCTTTCCTGCTGCCTTCAGCCTCAAAACGACTCTTCCCATCTGGGCGCCGGGCCAGGCACAAAAATGGGCATATGGCTGGAGATGGTTCCCCCGCCCAAGGAGCCATCAGGGAAAACTCTGCCTTGTTCTAAAGCTCTTTGGGAACCGCTTGCGTAGCCCCACACACCTGGGGGCTGCGGGCTTTCATGATGCCTTCAGCCTCAAAACCACCCTTTCCCACTTGGCGCCGCGCCAGGCACAAAAATGGCCATACGGCTGGAGATGGGTCCCCCGCCCAAAGAGCCAGCAGGGAAAACTATGCCTTGTTCTAAAGCTCTTTGGGAAACGGTTGCATTGTCCCAAAGACCTGGGGCCTGCGGGCTTTCCTGCTGCCTTCGCCTCAAAACGACTCTTCCCATCTGGGCGCCGGGCCAGGCACAAAAATGGGCATATGGCTGGAGATGGTTCCCCCGCCGAAGGAGCCATCAGGGAAAACTATGCCTTGTTCTAAAGCTCTTTGGGAACCTGTTGCGCAGACCCACAGACCTGGGGGCTGCGGGCTTTCCTGCTGCCTTCAGCCTCAACAACACCCTTTCCCACTTGGCGCCGTGCCAGGCACAAAAATGGCCATACGGCTGGAGATGGGTCCCCCGCCCAAAGAGCCATCAGGGAAAACTATGCCTTGTTCTAAATCTCTTTAGGAACTGCTTGCGTAGCCCCACAGACCTGGGGGCTGCAGGCTTTCCTGCTGCCTTCAGCCTCAAAACCACCCTTTCAAACTTGGCGCTGTGCCAGGCACAAAAATGGCCATACGGCTGGAGATGGGTCCCCCGCCCAAAGAGCCATCAGGGAAAACTATGCCTTGTTCTAAAGCTCTTTGGGAACTGCTTGCGTAGCCCCACAGACCTGGGGGCTGCGGGCTTTCCTGCTGCCTTCAGCCTCAAAACCACCCTTTCCCACTTGGTGCCGCGCCAGGCACAAAAATGGCCTATGGCTGGAGATGGGTCCCACGCCCAAAGAGCCAGCAGGGAAAACTATGCCTTGTTCTAAAGCGTTTTGGGAACCGCTTCGTAGGCCCACAGACCTGGGGGCTGCGGGCTTTCCTGCTGCCTTCAGACTCGACACCACCCTTTCCCACTTGGCGCCGCGCCAGGCACAATAATGGCCATACGGCTGGAGATGGGTCCCCCGCCGAAGGAGCCATCAGGGAAAACTATACCTTGTTCTAAAGCTCTTTGGGAACCGCTTGCGTAGCCCCACAGACCTGGGGGCTGCAGGCTTTCCTGCTGCCTTCAGCCTCGACACCACCCTTTCCCACTTGGCGCCGCGCCAGGCACAAAAATGGCCATACGGTTGGAGACGGGTCGCATGCCCAAAGAGCCAGCAGGGAAAACTATGCCTTGTTCTAAAGCTCTTTGGGAACCGCTTGCGTAGCCCCACAGACCTGGGGGCTGTGGCCTTTCCTGTTGCCTTCAACATCAAAACCACCCTTTCCCTCTGGGCGCCGCGCCAGGCACAAAAATGGCCATACGGCTGGAGATGGGTCCCCCGCCCAAAGAGCCAGCTTGGAAAACTATGCCTTGTTCTAAAGCTCTTTGGGAACCGCTTCGTAGCCCCACAGACCTGGGGCCTGCAGGCTTTCCTGCTGCCTTCAGCCTCGACACCACACTTTCCCACTTGGTGCCGCGCCAGGCACAAAAATGGCCTATGGCTGGAGATTGGTCCCACGCCCAAAGAGCCAGCTCGAAAAATATGCCTTGTTCTAAAGCTCTTTGGGAACCACTTGCGTAGCCCCAGAGACCTTGGGGCTGCAGGCTTTCCTGCTGCCTTCAGCCTCAACACCACCCTTTCCCACTAGGTGCCGCGCCAGGCACAAAAATGGCCATACGGCTGGAGATGGATCCCCTGCCCAAGGAGCCAGCAGGGAAAACTATGCCTTGTTCTAAAGCTCTTTGGGAACCACTTGCGTAGCCCCACAGACCTTGGGGCTGCGGGCCTTCCTGCTGCCTTCAGCCTCAAAGCCACCCTTTCCCACTTGGCGCCACGCCAGGCACAAAAATGGCCATACGGCTGGAGATGGGTCCACCGCCGAAGAAGCCAGCAGGGAAAAATATGCCTTGTTCTAAAGCTCTTTGGGAACCGCTTGCGTAGCCCCATAGACCTGGGGGCTGCGGGCTTTCCTGCTGCCTTCAGTCTCAAAACCACCCTTTCCCTCTGGGCGCCGCGCCAGGCACAAAAAAGGCCATACGGCTGGAGATGGGTCCCCCGCCCAAAGAGCCATCAGGGAAAACTATGCCTTGTTCTAAAGCTCTTTGGGAACCGCTTGCATAGCCCCACAGACCTGGGGGCTGCGGGCTTTCATGCTGCCTTCAGCCTCAAAACCACCCTTTCCCACTTGGTGCCGCGCCAGGCACAAAAATGTCCATACGGCTGGAGATGGGTCCCCCGCCCAAAGAGCCAGCAGGGAAAACTATGCCTTGTTCTAAAGCTCTTTGGGAACCGGTTGCATTGTCCCAAAGACCTGGGGCCTGCGGGCTTTCCTGCTGCCTTCAGCCTCAAAACGACTCTTCCCATCTGGGCGCCGGGCCAGGCACAAAAATGGGCATATGGCTGGAGATGGTTCCCCCGCCGAAGGAGCCATCAGGGAAAACTATGCCTTGTTCTAAAGCTCTTTGGGAACCTGTTGCGCAGACCCACAGACCTGGGGGCTGCGGGCTTTCCTGCTGCCTTCAGCCTCAACAACACCCTTTCCCACTTGGCGCCGTGCCAGGCACAAAAATGGCCATACGGCTGGAGATGGGTCCCCCGCCCAAAGAGCCATCAGGGAAAACTATGCCTTGTTCTAAATCTCTTTGGGAACTGCTTGCGTAGCCCCACAGACCTGGGGGCTGCAGGCTTTCCTGCTGCCTTCAGCCTCAAAACCACCCTTTCAAACTTGGCGCTGTGCCAGGCACAAAAATGGCCATACGGCTGGAGATGGGTGCCCCGCCCAAAGAGCCATCAGGGAAAACTATGCCTTGTTCTAAATCTCTTTGGGAACTGCTTGCGTAGCCCCACAGACCTGGGGGCTGCGGGCTTTCCTGCTGCCTTCAGCCTCAAAACCACCCTTTCCCACTTGGTGCCGCGCCAGGTACAAAAATGGCCTATGGCTGGAGATGGGTCCCACGCCCAAAGAGCCAGCAGGGAAAACTATGCCTTGTTCTAAAGCTCTTTGGGAACCGCTTGCGTAGGCCCACAGACCTGGGGGCTGCGGGCTTTCCTGCTGCCTTCAGACTCGACACCACCCTTTCCCACTTGGCGCCGCGCCAGGCACAATAATGTCCTACGGCTGGAGATGGGTCCCCCGCCCAAAGAGCCAGCAGGGAAAACTATGCCTTGTTCTAAAGCTCTTTGGGAACCGCTTGCGTAGCCCCACAGACCTGGGGGCTGCAGGCTTTCCTGCTGCCTTCAGCCTCAACACCACCCTTTCCCACTTCGTGCCGTGCCAGGCACAAAAATGGCCATATGGCTGGAGATGGGTCCCCCGCCGAAGGAGCCATCAGGGAAAACTATGCCTTGTTCTAAAGCTCTTTGGGAACCTCTTGCGTAGCCCCACAGACCTGGGGGCTGCGGGATTTCCTGCTGCCTTCACCCTCGACACCATCCTTTCCCACTAGGTGCCGCGCCAGGCACAAAAATGGCCTATGGCTGGAGATGGGTCCCCCGCCCAAAGAGCCAGCAGGGAAAACTATGCCTTGTTCTAAAGCTCTTTGGGAACCGCTTGCGTAGCCCCACAGACCTGGGAGCTGCAGGCTTTCCTGCTGCCTTCAGCCTCGACACCACCCTTTCCCACTTGGCGCCGCGCCAGGCACAAAAATGGCCATACGGTTGGAGACGGGTCGCATGCCCAAAGAGCCAGCAGGGAAAACTATGCCTTGTTCTAAAGCTCTTTGGGAACCGCTTGCGTAGCCCCACAGACCTGGGGGCTGTGGCCTTTCCTGTTGCCTTCAACCTCAAAACCACCCTTTCCCTCTGGGCGCCGCGCCAGGTACAAAAATGGCCATACGGCTGGAGATGGGTCCCCCGCCCAAAGAGCCAGCACGGAAAACTATGCCTTGTTCTAAAGCTCTTTGGGAACCGCTTGCGTAGCCCCACAGACCTGGGGCCTGCAGGCTTTCCTGCTGCCTTCAGCCTCGACACCACACTTTCCCACTTGGTGCCGCGCCAGGCACAAAAATGGCCTATGGCTGGAGATTGGTCCCACGCCCAAAGAGCCAGCTCGAAAACTATGCCTTGTTCTAAAGCTCTTTGGGAACCACTTGCGTAGCCCCACAGACCTGGGGGCTGCGGGCTTTCATGCTGCCTTCAGCCTCAACACCACCCTTTCCCACTAGGTGCCGCGCCAGGCACAAAAATGGCCATACGGCTGGAGATGGGTCCCCCGCCCAAAGAGCCAGCAGGGAAAACTATGCCTTGTTATAAAGCTCTTTGGGAACCGCTTGCGTAGCCCCAAAGACCTGGGGGCTGCAGGCTTTCCTGCTGCCTTCAGCCTCAACACCACCCTTTCACACTAGGTGCCGCGCCAGGCACAAAAATGGCCATACGGCTGGAGATGGGTCCCCCGCCGAAGGAGCCATCAGGGAAAATTATGCCTTGTTCTAAAGCTCTTTGGGAACCGCTTGCGTAGCCCCACAGACCTGGGGGCTGCGGGCTTTCCTGCTGCCTTCAGCCTCGACACCACCCTTTCCCACTTGGTGCCGCGCCAGGCACAAAAATGGCCATACGGCTGGAGATGGGTCCCCCGCCCAAAGAGCCAGCAGGGAAAACTATGCTTGTTCTAAAGCTCTTTGGGAACCGCTTGCGTAGCCCAACAGACCTGGGAGCTGCAGGCTTTCCTGCTGCCTTCAGCCTCAACACCACCCTTTCCCACTTGGCGCCGCGCCAGCCACAAAAATGGCCATACGGTTGGAGACGGGTCGCATGCCCAAAGAGCCAGCAGGGAAAACTATGCCTTGTTCTAAAGCTCTTTGGGAACCGCTTGCGTAGCCCCACAGACCTGGGGGCTGTGGCCTTTCCTGTTGCCTTCAACCTCAAAACCACCCTTTCCCTCTGGGCGCCGCGCCAGGCACAAAAATGGCCATACGGCTGGAGATGGGTCCCCCGCCCAAAGAGCCATCAGGGAAAACTATGCCTTGTTCTAAAGCTCTTTGGGAACCGCTTTCGTAGCCCCACAGACCTGGGGGCTGCGGGCTTTCCTGCTGCCTTCAGCCTCAAAACCACCCTTTCCCACTTGGCGCCGCGCCAGGCACAAAAAAGGCCTATGGTTGGAGATGGGTCCCACGCCCAAAGAGCCAGCAGGGAAAACTATGCCTTGTTCTAAAGCTCTTTGGGAACCGCTTGCGTAGCCCCACAGACTTGGGGGCTGCAGGCTTTCCTGCTGCCTTCAGCCTCGACACCACCCTTTCGCACTTGGGGCCGCGCCGGGCACAAAAATGGCCATACGGCTGGAGATGGGTCCCGCGCCCAAAGAGCCAGCAGGGAAAACTATGCCTTGTTCTAAAGCTCTTTGGGAACCGCTTGCGTAGCCCCACAGACCTGGGGGCTGCAGGCTTTCCTGCTGCCTTCAGCCTCGACACCACCCTTTCCCACTTGGCGCCGCGCCAGGCACAAAAATGGCCATATGGCTGGAGATGGGTCCCCCGCCCAAAGAGCCAGCAGGGAAAACTATGCCTTGTTCTAAAACTCTTTGGGAACCGCTTGCGTAGGCCCACAGACCTGGGGGCTGCAGGCTTTCCTGCTGCCTTCAGCCTCGACACCACCCTTTCCCACTTGGCGCCGCGCCAGGCACAAAAATGGCCATACGGCTGGAGATGGGTCCCCCGCCCAAAGAGCCAGCAGGGAAAACTATGCCTTGTTCTAAAGCTCTTTGGAAACCGCTTCGTAGCCCCACAGACCTGGGGGCTGCGGGCTTTCCTGCTCCCTTCAGCCTCGAAACAACCCTTTCCCACTTGGCGCCGCGCCAGGCACAAAAATGGCCATACGGCTGGAGATGGGTGCCCCGCCCAAAGAGCCAGCAGGGAAAATTATGCCTTGTTCTAAAGCTCTTTGGAAACGTCTTGCGTAGCCCCACAGACCTGGAGGCTGCAGGCTTTCCTGCTGCCTTCAGCCTCGACACCACCCTTTCCCACTTGGCGCCGCGCCAGGCATAAAAATGGCCATACGGCTGGAGATGGGTCCCCCGCCCAAAGAGCCAGCAGGGAAAACTATGCCTTGTTCTAAAGCTCTTTGGGAACTGCTTGCGTAGCCCCACAGACCTGGGGCCTGCAGGCTTTCCTGCTGCCTTCAGCCTCAACACCACCCTTTCCCACTAGGTGCCGCGCCAGGCACAAAAATGGCCATACGGCTGGAGATGGGTGCCCCGCCCAAGGAGCCAGCAGGGAAAACTATGCCTTGTTCTAAAGCTCTTTGGGAACCGCTTCGTAGCCCCACAGACCTGGGGGCTGCGGGCTTTCCTGCTGCCTTCAGACTCGACACCACCCTTTCCCACTTGGCGCCGCGCCAGGCACAAAAATGGCCATACGGCTGGAGATGGGTCCCCCGCTGAAGGAGCCAGCAGGGAAAATTATGCCTTGTTCTAAAGCTCTTTGGAAACGTCTTGCGTAGCCCCACAGACCTGGAGGCTGCAGGCTTTCCTGCTGCCTTCAGCCTCGACACCACCCTTTCCCACTTGGCGCCGCGCCAGGCACAAAAATGGCCATACGGCTGGAGATGGGTCCCCCGCCGAAGGAGCCATCAGGGAAAACTATGCCTTGTTCTAAAGGTCTTTGGGAACCGCTTGCGTAGCCCCACAGACCTGGGGGCTGTGGCCTTTCCTGTTGCCTTCAACCTCAAAACCACCCTTTCCCTCTGGGCGCCGCGCCAGGCACAAAAATGGCCATACGGCTGGAGATGGGTCCCCCGCCCAAAGAGCCATCAGGGAAAACTATGCCTTGTTCTAAAGCTCTTTGGGAACCGCTTCGTAGCCCCACAGACCTGGGGGCTGCGGGATTTCCTGCTGCCTTCAGCCTCAAAACCACCCTTTCCCACTTGGCGCCGCGCCAGGCACAAAAAAGGCCTATGGCTGGAGATGGGTCCCACGCCCAAAGAGCCAGCAGGGAAAACTATGCCTTGTTCTAAAGCTCTTTGGGAACCGCTTGCGTAGCCCCACAGACTTGGGGGCTGCAGGCTTTCCTGCTGCCTTCAGCCTCGACACCACCCTTTCGCACTTGGGGCCGCGCCGGGCACAAAAATGGCCATACGGCTGGAGATGGGTCCCGCGCCCAAAGAGCCAGCAGGGAAAACTATGCCTTGTTCTAAAGCTCTTTGGGAACCGCTTGCATAGCCCCACAGACCTGGGGGCTGCAGGCTTTCCTGCTGCCTTCAGCCTCGACACCACCCTTTCCCACTTGGCGCCGCGCCAGGCACAAAAATGGCCATACGGCTGGAGATGGGTCCCCCGCCCAAAGAGCCAGCAGGGAAAACTATGCCTTGTTATAAAGCTCTTTGGAAACCGATTCGTAGCCCCACAGACCTGGGGGCTGCGGGCTTTCCTGCTCCGTTCAGCCTCGACAACACCCTTTCCCACTTGGCGCCGCGCCAGGCACAAAAATGGCCATACGGCTGGAGATGGGTGCCCCGCCCAAAGAGCCAGCAGGGAAAATTATGCCTTGTTCTAAAGCTCTTTGGAAACGTCTTGCGTAGCCCCACAGACCTGGAGGCTGCAGGCTTTCCTGCTGCCTTCAGCCTCGACACCACCCTTTCCCACTTGGCGCCGCGCCAGGCATAAAAATGGCCATACGGCTGGAGATGGGTCCCCCGCCCAAAGAGCCAGCAGGGAAAACTATGCCTTCTTCTAAAGCTCTTTGGGAACTGCTTGCGTAGCCCCACAGACCTGGGGGCTGCAGGCTTTCCTGCTGCCTTCAGCCTCAACACCACCCTTTCCCACTAGGTGCCGCGCCAGGCACAAAAATGGCCATACGGCTGGAGATGGGTGCCCCGCCCAAGGAGCCAGCAGGGAAAACTATGCCTTGTTCTAAAGCTCTTTGGGAACCGCTTCGTAGCCCCACAGACCTGGGGGCTGCGGGCTTTCCTGCTGCCTTCAGACTCGACACCACCCTTTCCCACTTGGCGCCGCGCCAGGCACAAAAATGGCCATACGGCTGGAGATGGGTCCCCCGCTGAAGGAGCCAGCAGGGAAAATTATGCCTTGTTCTAAAGCTCTTTGGAAACGACTTGCGTAGCCCCACAGACCTGGAGGCTGCAGGCTTTCCTGCTGCCTTCAGCCTCGACACCACCCTTTCCCACTTGGCGCCGCGCCAGGCACAAAAATGGCCATACGGCTGGAGATGGGTCCCCCGCCCAAAGAGCCAGCAGGGAAAACTATGCCTTGTTCTAAAGCTCTTTGGGAACCGGTTCGTAGCCCCACACACCTGGGGGCTGCAGGCTTTCATGCTGCCTTCAGACTCGACACAACCCTTTCCCTCTGGGCGCCGCGCCAGGCACAAAAATGGCCATACGGCTGGAGATGGGTCCCCCGCTGAAGGAGCCAGCAGGGAAAATTATGCCTTGTTCTAAAGCTCTTTGGAAACGACTTGGGTAGCCCCACAGACCTGGGGGCTGCAGGCTTTCCTGCTGCCTTCAGCCTCGACACCACCCTTTCCCACTTGGCGCCGCGCCAGGCATAAAAATGGCCATATGGCTGGAGATGGGTCCCCCACCCAAAGAGCCAGCAGGGAAAACTATGCCTTGTTCTAAAGCTCTTTGGGAACTGCTTGCTTAGCCCCACAGACCTGGGGGCTGCGGGCTTTCCTGCTGCCTTCAGCCTCAACACCACCCTTTCCCACTAGCTGCCGCGCTAGGCACAAAAATGGCCATACGGCTGGAGATGGGTCCCCCGCCCAAGGAGCCAGCAGGGAAAACTATGCCTTGTTCTAAAGCTCTTTGGGAACTGCTTGCGTAGCCCCAAAGACCTGGGGGCTGCGGGCTTTCCTGCTGCCTTCAGCCTCAAAACCACTCTTTCCCTCTGGGCGCCGGGCCAGGCACAAAAATGGCCATACGGCTGGAGATGGGTCCCCCGCCCAAAGAGCCAGCAGGGAAAACTATGCCTTGTTCTAAAGCTCTTTGGGAACCGCTTGCATAGCCCCACAGACCTGGGGCCTGCAGGCTTTCCTGTTGCCTTCAGCCTGAACAACACCCTTTCCCAGTTGACGCTGCGCCAGGCACAAAAATGGCCATATGGCTGGAGATGGGTCCCCCGCCCAAGGAGCCAGCAGGGAAAACTATGCCTTGTTCTAAAGCTCTTTGGGAACCGCTTCGTAGCCCCGCAGACCTGGGGCCTGCAGGCTTTCCTGCTGCCTTCAGCCTCGACACCACACTTTCCCACTTGGTGCCGCGCCAGGCACAAAAATGGCCTATGGCTGGAGATTGGTCCCACGCCCAAAGAGCCAGGTCGAAAAATATGCCTTGTTCTAAAGCTCTTTGGGAACCGCTTGCGTAGCCCCAGAGACCTTGGGGCTGCAGGCTTTCCTGCTGCCTTCAGCCTCAACACCACCCTTTCCCACTAGGTGCCGCGCCAGGCACAAAAATGGCCATACGGCTGGAGATGGATCCCCTGCCCAAGGAGCCAGCAGGGAAAACTATGCCTTGTTCTAAAGCTCTTTGGGAACCACTTGCGTAGCCCCACAGACCTTGGGGCTGCGGGCCTTCCTGCTGCCTTCAGCCTCAAAGCCACCCTTTCCCACTTGGCGCCACGCCAGGCACAAAAATGGCCATACGGCTGGAGATGGGTCCACCGCCGAAGAAGCCAGCAGGGAAAACTATGCCTTGTTCTAAAGCTCTTTGGGAACCGCTTGCATAGCCCCACAGACCTGGGGGCTGCGGGCTTTCCTGCTGCCTTCAGCCTCAAAACCACCCTTTCCCACTTGGTGCTGCGCCAGGCACAAAAATGGCCATACGGCTGGAGATGGGTCCCCCGCCCAAAGAGCCATCAGGGAAAACTATGCCTTGTTCTAAAGCTCTTTGGGAACTGCTTGCGTAGCCCCACAGACCTGGGGGCTGCAGGCTTTCCTGCTGCCTTCAGCCTCAAAACCACCCTTTCAAACTTGGCGCTGTGCCAGGCACAAAAATGGCCTATGGCTGGAGATGGGTCCCCCGCCCAAAGAGCCAGCACGGAAAACTATGCCTTGTTCTAAAGCTCTTTGGGAACTGCTTGCGTAGCCCCACAGAACTGGGGGCTGCAGGCTTTCCTGCTGCCTTCAGCCTCAAAACCACCCTTTCCCACTTGGCGCTGTGCCAGGCACAAAAATGGCCATACGGCTGGAGATGGGTCCCCCGCCCAGAGAGCCAGCAGGGAAAACTATGCCTTGTTCTAAAGCTCTTTGGGAACCGCTTGCGTAGCCCCACAGACCTGGGGGCTGCAGGCTTTCCTGCTGCCTTCAGCCTCAACACCACCCTTTCACACTAGGTGCCGCGCCAGGCACAAAAATGGCCATACGGCTGGAGATGGGTCCCCCGCCGAAGGAGCCATCAGGGAAAATTATGCCTTGTTCTAAAGCTCTTTGGGAACCGCTTGCGTAGCCCCACAGACCTGGGGGCTGCGGGCTTTCCTGCTGCCTTCAGCCTCGACACCACCCTTTCCCACTTGGTGCCGCGCCAGGCACAAAAATGGCCATACGGCTGGAGATGGGTCCCCCGCCCAAAGAGCCAGCAGGGAAAACTATGCCTTGTTCTAAAGCTCTTTGGGAACCGCTTGCGTAGCCCCACAGACCTGGGAGCTGCAGGCTTTCCTGCTGCCTTCAGCCTCGACACCACCCTTTCCCACTTGGCGCCGCGCCAGGCACAAAAATGGCCATACGGTTGGAGACGGGTCGCATGCCCAAAGAGCCAGCAGGGAAAACTATGCCTTGTTCTAAAGCTCTTTGGGAACCGCTTGCGTAGCCCCACAGACCTGGGGGCTGTGGCCTTTCCTGTTGCCTTCAACCTCAAAACCACCCTTTCCCTCTGGGCGCCGCGCCAGGCACAAAAATGGCCATACGGCTGGAGATGGGTCCCCCGCCCAAAGAGCCAGCACGGAAAACTATGCCTTGTTCTAAAGCTCTTTGGGAACCGCTTCGTAGCCCCACAGACCTGGGGGCTGCGGGCTTTCCTGCTGCCTTCAGCCTCAAAACCACCCTTTCCCACTTGGCGCCGCGCCAGGCACAAAAAAGGCCTATGGCTGGAGATGGGTCCCCCGCCCAAAGAGCCAGCAGGGAAAACTATGCCTTGTTCTAAAGCTCTTTGGGAACCGCTTGCGTAGCCCCACAGACTTGGGGGCTGCAGGCTTTCCTGCTGCCTTCGGCCTCGACACCACCCTTTCGCACTTGGGGCCGCGCCAGGCACAAAAATGGCCATACGGCTGGAGATGGGTCCCCTGCCCAAAGAGCCAGCAGGGAAAACTATGCCTTGTTCTAAAGCTCTTTGGGAACCGCTTGCATAGCCCCACAGACCTGGGGGCTGCAGGCTTTCCTGCTGCCTTCAGCCTCGACACCACTCTTTCCCACTTGGCGCCGCGTCATGCACAAAAATGGCCATATGGCTGGAGATGGGTCCCCCGCCCAAAGAGCCAGCAGGGAAAACTATGCCTTGTTCTAAAACTCTTTGGGAACCGCTTGCGTAGGCCCACAGACCTGGGGGCTGCGGGCTTTCCTGCTGCCTTCAGACTCGACACCACCCTTTCCCACTTGGCGCCGCGCCAGGCACAAAAATGGCCATACGGCTGGAGATGGGTCCCCCGCTGAAGGAGCCAGCAGGGAAAATTATGCCTTGTTCTAAAGCTCTTTGGAAACGAGTTGCGTAGCCCCACAGACCTGGAGGCTGCAGGCTTTCCTGCTGCCTTCAGCCTCGACACCACCCTTTCCCACTTGGCGCCGCGCCAGGCACAAAAATGGCCATACGGCTGGAGATGGGTCCCCCGCCCAAAGAGCCAGCAGGGAAAACTATGCCTTGTTCTAAAGCTCTTTGGGAACCGCTTCGTAGCCCCACACACCTGGGGGCTGCAGGCTTTCATGCTGCCTTCAGACTCGACACAACCCTTTCCCACTTGGCGCCGCGCCAGACACAAAAATGGCCATACGGCTGGAGATGGGTCCCCCGCTGAAGGAGCCAGCAGGGAAAATTATGCCTTGTTCTAAAGCTCTTTGGAAACGACTTGGGTAGCCCCACAGACCTGGGGGCTGCAGGCTTTCCTGCTGCCTTCAGCCTCGACACCACCCTTTCCCACTTGGCGCCGCGCCAGGCATAAAAATGGCCATATGGCTGGAGATGGGTCCCCCACCCAAAGAGCCAGCAGGGAAAACTATGCCTTGTTCTAAAGCTCTTTGGGAACTGCTTGCTTAGCCCCACAGACCTGGGGCCTGCAGGCTTTCCTGCTGCCTTCAGCCTCAACACCACCCTTTCCCACTAGCTGCCGCGCCAGGCACAAAAATGGCCATACGGCTGGAGATGGGTCCCCCGCCCAAGGAGCCAGCAGGGAAAACTATGCCTTGTTCTAAAGCTCTTTGGGAACTGCTTGCGTAGCCCCAAAGACCTGGGGGCTGCGGGCTTTCCTGCTGCCTTCAGCCTCAAAACCACTCTTTCCCTCTGGGCGCCGGGCCAGGCACAAAAATGGCCATACGGCTGGAGATGGGTCCCCCGCCCAAAGAGCCAGCAGGGAAAACTATGCCTTGTTCTAAAGCTCTTTGGGAACCGCTTGCATAGCCCCACAGACCTGGGGCCTGCAGTCTTTCCTGTTGCCTTCAGCCTGAACAACACCCTTTCCCAGTTGACGCTGCGCCAGGCACAAAAATGGCCATATGGCTGGAGATGGGTCCCCCGCCCAAGGAGCCATCAGGGAAAACTATGCCTTGTTCTAAAGCTCTTTGGGAACCGCTTGCGTAGCCCCACAGACCTGGGGGCTGCAGGCTTTCCTGCTGCCTTCAGCCTCAACACCACCCTTTCCCACTAGGTGCCGCGCCAGGCACAAAAATGGCCATACGGCTGGAGATGGATCCCCTGCCCAAGGAGCCAGCAGGGAAAACTATGCCTTGTTCTAAAGCTCTTTGGGAACCACTTGCGTAGCCCCACAGACCTTGGGGCTGCGGGCCTTCCTGCTGCCTTCAGCCTCAAAGCCACCCTTTCCCACTTGGCGCCACGCCAGGCACAAAAATGGCCATACGGCTGGAGATGGGTCCACCACCGAAGAAGCCAGCAGGGAAAACTATGCCTTGTTCTAAAGCTCTTTGGGAACCGCTTGCATAGCCCCACAGACCTGGGGGCTGCGGGCTTTCATGCTGCCTTCAGCCTCAAAACCACCCTTTCAAACTTGACGCCGTGCCAGGCACAAAAATGGCCATACGGCTGGAGATGGGTCCCCCGCCCAAAGAGCCAGCAGGGAAAACTATGCCTTGTTCTAAAGCTCTTTGGGAACTGCTTGCGTAGCCCCACAGACCTGGGGGCTGCAGGCTTTCCTGCTGCCTTTAGCCTCAAAACCACCCTTTCCCACTTGGTGCTGCGCCAGGCACAAAAATGGCCTATGGCTGGAGATGGGTCCCCCGCCCAAAGAGCCAGCACGGAAAACTATGCCTTGTTCTAAAGCTCTTTGGGAACTGCTTGCGTAGCCCCACAGACCTGGGGGCTGCAGGCTTTCCTGCTGCCTTCAGCCTCGACACCACCCTTTCCCACTTGGCGCCGCGCCAGGCATAAAAATGGCCATATGGCTGGAGATGGGTCCCCCACCCAAAGAGCCAGCAGGGAAAACTATGCCTTGTTCTAAAGCTCTTTGGGAACTGCTTGCTTAGCCCCACAGACCTGGGGCCTGCAGGCTTTCCTGCTGCCTTCAGCCTCAACACCACCCTTTCGCACTAGCTGCCGCGCCAGGCACAAAAATGGCCATACGGCTGGAGATGGGTCCCCCGCCCAAGGAGCCAGCAGGGAAAACTATGCCTTGTTCTAAAGCTCTTTGGGAACTGCTTGCGTAGCCCCAAAGACCTGGGGGCTGCGGGCTTTCCTGCTGCCTTCAGCCTCAAAACCACTCTTTCCCTCTGGGCGCCGGGCCAGGCACAAAAATGGCCATACGGCTGGAGATGGGTCCCCCGCCCAAAGAGCCAGCAGGGAAAACTATGCCTTGTTCTAAAGCTCTTTGGGAACCGCTTGCATAGCCCCACAGACCTGGGGCCTGCAGGCTTTCCTGTTGCCTTCAGCCTGAACAACACCCTTTCCCAGTTGACGCTGCGCCAGGCACAAAAATGGCCATATGGCTGGAGATGGGTCCCCCGCCCAAGGAGCCAGCAGGGAAAACTATGCCTTGTTCTAAAGCTCTTTGGGAACCGCTTCGTAGCCCCACAGACCTGGGGCCTGCAGGCTTTCCTGCTGCCTTCAGCCTCGACACCACACTTTCCCACTTGGTGCCGCGCCAGGCACAAAAATGGCCTATGGCTGGAGATTGGTCCCACGCCCAAGAGCCAGGTCGAAAAATATGCCTTGTTCTAAAGCTCTTTGGGAACCGCTTGCGTAGCCCCAGAGACCTTGGGGCTGCAGGCTTTCCTGCTGCCTTCAGCCTCAACACCACCCTTTCCCACTAGGTGCCGCGCCAGGCACAAAAATGGCCATACGGCTGGAGATGGATCCCCTGCCCAAGGAGCCAGCAGGGAAAACTATGCCTTGTTCTAAAGCTCTTTGGGAACCACTTGCGTAGCCCCACAGACCTTGGGGCTGCGGGCCTTCCTGCTGCCTTCAGCCTCAAAGCCACCCTTTCCCACTTGGCGCCACGCCAGGCACAAAAATGGCCATACGGCTGGAGATGGGTCCACCGCCGAGAAGCCAGCAGGGAAAACTATGCCTTGTTCTAAAGCTCTTTGGGAACCGCTTGCGTAGCCCCACAGACCTGGGGGCTGCGGGCTTTCCTGCTGCCTTCAGCCTCAAAACCACCCTTTCCCACTTGGTGCTGCGCCAGGCACAAAAATGGCCATACGGCTGGAGATGGGTCCCCCGCCCAAAGAGCCAGCAGGGAAAACTATGCCTTGTTCTAAAGCTCTTTGGGAACTGCTTGCGTAGCCCCACAGACCTGGGGGCTGCAGGCTTTCCTGCTGCCTTCAGCCTCAAAACCACCCTTTCAAACTTGGCGCTGTGCCAGGCACAAAAATGGCCTATGGCTGGAGATGGGTCCCCCGCCCAAAGAGCCAGCACGGAAAACTATGCCTTGTTCTAAAGCTCTTTGGGAACTGCTTGCGTAGCCCCACAGACCTGGGGGCTGCAGGCTTTCCTGCTGCCTTCAGCCTCAAAACCACCCTTTCCCACTTGGCGCTGTGCCAGGCACAAAAATGGCCATACGGCTGGAGATGGGTCCCCCGCCCAGAGAGCCAGCAGGGAAAACTATGCCTTGTTCTAAAGCTCTTTGGGAACCGCTTGCGTAGCCCCACAGACCTGGGGGCTGCAGGCTTTCCTGCTGCCTTCAGCCTCAACACCACCCTTTCACACTAGGTGCCGCGCCAGGCACAAAAATGGCCATACGGCTGGAGATGGGTCCCCCGCCGAAGGAGCCATCAGGGAAAATTATGCCTTGTTCTAAAGCTCTTTGGGAACCGCTTGCGTAGCCCCACAGACCTGGGGGCTGCGGGCTTTCCTGCTGCCTTCAGCCTCGACACCACCCTTTCCCACTTGGTGCCGCGCCAGGCACAAAAATGGCCATACGGCTGGAGATGGGTCCCCCGCCCAAAGAGCCAGCAGGGAAAACTATGCCTTGTTCTAAAGCTCTTTGGGAACCGCTTGCGTAGCCCCACAGACCTGGGAGCTGCAGGCTTTCCTGCTGCCTTCAGCCTCGACACCACCCTTTCCCACTTGGCGCCGCGCCAGGCACAAAAATGGCCATACGGTTGGAGACGGGTCGCATGCCCAAAGAGCCAGCAGGGAAAACTATGCCTTGTTCTAAAGCTCTTTGGGAACCGCTTGCGTAGCCCCACAGACCTGGGGGCTGTGGCCTTTCCTGTTGCCTTCAACCTCAAAACCACCCTTTCCCTCTGGGCGCCGCGCCAGGCACAAAAATGGCCATACGGCTGGAGATGGGTCCCCCGCCCAAAGAGCCAGCACGGAAAACTATGCCTTGTTCTAAAGCTCTTTGGGAACCGCTTCGTAGCCCCACAGACCTGGGGGCTGCGGGCTTTCCTGCTGCCTTCAGCCTCAAAACCACCCTTTCCCACTTGGCGCCGCGCCAGGCACAAAAAAGGCCTATGGCTGGAGATGGGTCCCCCGCCCAAAGAGCCAGCAGGGAAAACTATGCCTTGTTCTAAATCTCTTTGGGAACCGCTTGCGTAGCCCCACAGACTTGGGGGCTGCAGGCTTTCCTGCTGCCTTCGGCCTCGACACCACCCTTTCGCACTTGGGGCCGCGCCAGGCACAAAAATGGCCATACGGCTGGAGATGGGTCCCCTGCCCAAAGAGCCAGCAGGGAAAACTATGCCTTGTTCTAAAGCTCTTTGGGAACCGCTTGCATAGCCCCACAGACCTGGGGGCTGCAGGCTTTCCTGCTGCCTTCAGCCTCGACACCACTCTTTCCCACTTGGCGCCGCGTCATGCACAAAAATGGCCATATGGCTGGAGATGGGTCCCCCGCCCAAAGAGCCAGCAGGGAAAACTATGCCTTGTTCTAAAACTCTTTGGGAACCGCTTGCGTAGGCCCACACACCTGGGGGCTGCGGGCTTTCCTGCTGCCTTCAGACTCGACACCACCCTTTCCCACTTGGCGCCGCGCCAGGCACAAAAATGGCCATACGGCTGGAGATGGGTCCCCCGCTGAAGGAGCCAGCAGGGAAAATTATGCCTTGTTCTAAAGCTCTTTGGAAACGACTTGCGTAGCCCCACAGACCTGGAGGCTGCAGGCTTTCCTGCTGCCTTCAGCCTCGACACCACCCTTTCCCACTTGGCGCCGCGCCAGGCACAAAAATGGCCATACGGCTGGAGATGGGTCCCCCGCCCAAAGAGCCAGCAGGGAAAACTATGCCTTGTTCTAAAGCTCTTTGGGAACCGCTTCGTAGCCCCACACACCTGGGGGCTGCAGGCTTTCATGCTGCCTTCAGACTCGACACAACCCTTTCCCACTTGGCGCCGCGCCAGACACAAAAATGGCCATACGGCTGGAGATGGGTCCCCCGCTGAAGGAGCCAGCAGGGAAAATTATGCCTTGTTCTAAAGCTCTTTGGAAACGACTTGGGTAGCCCCACAGACCTGGGGGCTGCAGGCTTTCCTGCTGCCTTCAGCCTCGACACCACCCTTTCCCACTTGGCGCCGCGCCAGGCATAAAAATGGCCATATGGCTGGAGATGGGTCCCCCACCCAAAGAGCCAGCAGGGAAAACTATGCCTTGTTCTAAAGCTCTTTGGGAACTGCTTGCTTAGCCCCACAGACCTGGGGCCTGCAGGCTTTCCTGCTGCCTTCAGCCTCAACACCACCCTTTCCCACTAGCTGCCGCGCCAGGCACAAAAATGGCCATACGGCTGGAGATGGGTCCCCCGCCCAAGGAGCCAGCAGGGAAAACTATGCCTTGTTCTAAAGCTCTTTGGGAACTGCTTGCGTAGCCCCACAGACCTGGGGGCTGCGGGCTTTCCTGCTGCCTTCAGCCTCAAAACCACTCTTTCCCTCTGGGCGCCGGGCCAGGCACAAAAATGGCCATACGGCTGGAGATGGGTCCCCCGCCCAAAGAGCCAGCAGGGAAAACTATGCCTTGTTCTAAAGCTCTTTGGGAACCGCTTGCATAGCCCCACAGACCTGGGGCCTGCAGGCTTTCCTGTTGCCTTCAGCCTGAACAACACCCTTTCCCAGTTGACGCTGCGCCAGGCACAAAAATGGCCATATGGCTGGAGATGGGTCCCCCGCCCAAGGAGCCATCAGGGAAAACTATGCCTTGTTCTAAAGCTCTTTGGGAACCGCTTGCGTAGCCCCAGAGACCTTGGGGCTGCAGGCTTTCCTGCTGCCTTCAGCCTCAACACCACCCTTTCCCACTAGGTGCCGCGCCAGGCACAAAAATGGCCATACGGCTGGAGATGGATCCCCTGCCCAAGGAGCCAGCAGGGAAAACTATGCCTTGTTCTAAAGCTCTTTGGGAACCACTTGCGTAGCCCCACAGACCTTGGGGCTGCGGGCCTTCCTGCTGCCTTCAGCCTCAAAGCCACCCTTTCCCACTTGGCGCCACGCCAGGCACAAAAATGGCCATACGGCTGGAGATGGGTCCACCGCCGAAGAAGCCAGCAGGGAAAACTATGCCTTGTTCTAAAGCTCTTTGGGAACCGCTTGCATAGCCCCACAGACCTGGGGGCTGCGGGCTTTCATGCTGCCTTCAGCCTCAAAACCACCCTTTCAAACTTGACGCCGTGCCAGGCACAAAAATGGCCATACGGCTGGAGATGGGTCCCCCGCCCAAAGAGCCATCAGGGAAAACTATGCCTTGTTCTAAAGCTCTTTGGGAACTGCTTGCGTAGCCCCACAGACCTGGGGGCTGCAGGCTTTCCTGCTGCCTTCAGCCTCAAAAACACCCTTTCCCACTTGGTGCTGCGCCAGGCACAAAAATGGCCTATGGCTGGAGATGGGTCCCCCGCCCAAAGAGCCAGCACGGAAAACTATGCCTTGTTCTAAAGCTCTTTGGGAACTGCTTGCGTAGCCCCACAGACCTGGGGGCTGCAGGCTTTCCTGCTGCCTTCAGCCTCAAAACCACCCTTTCCCACTTGGCGCTGTGCCAGGCACAAAAATGGACATACGGCTGGAGATGGGTCCCCCGCCCAAAGAGCCAGCAGGGAAAACTATGCCTTGTTCTAAAGCTCTTTGGGAACCGCTTGCGTAGCCCCACAGACCTGGGGGCTGTGGCCTTTCCTGTTGCCTTCAACCTCAAAACCACCCTTTCCCTCTGGGCGCCGGGCCAGGCACAAAAATGGCCATACGGCTGGAGATGGGTCCCCCGCCCAAAGAGCCATCAGGGAAAACTATGCCTTGTTCTAAAGCTCTTTGGGAACCGCTTCGTAGCCCCACAGACCTGGGGGCTGCGGGCTTTCCTGCTGCCTTCAGCCTCAAAACCACCCTTTCCCACTTGGTGCCGCGCCAGGCACAAAAAAGGCCTATGGCTGGAGATGGGTCCCCCGCCCAAAGAGCCAGCAGGGAAAACTATGCCTTGTTCTAAAGCTCTTTGGGAACCGCTTGCGTAGCCCCACAGACTTGGGGGCTGCAGGCTTTCCTGCTGCCTTCAGCCTCAAAACCACCCTTTCAAACTTGACGCCGTGCCAGGCACAAAAATGGCCATACGGCTGGAGATGGGTCCCCCGCCCAAAGAGCCATCAGGGAAAACTATGCCTTGTTCTAAAGCTCTTTGGGAACTGCTTGCGTAGCCCCACAGACCTGGGGGCTGCAGGCTTTCCTGCTGCCTTCAGCCTCAAAACCACCCTTTCCCACTTGGTGCTGCGCCAGGCACAAAAATGGCCTATGGCTGGAGATGGGTCCCCCGCCCAAAGAGCCAGCACGGAAAACTATGCCTTGTTCTAAAGCTCTTTGGGAACTGCTTGCGTAGCCCCACAGACCTGGGGGCTGCAGGCTTTCCTGCTGCCTTCAGCCTCAAAACCACCCTTTCCCACTTGGCGCTGTGCCAGGCACAAAAATGGCCATACGGCTGGAGATGGGTCCCCCGCCCAAAGAGCCAGCAGGGAAAACTATGCCTTGTTCTAAAGCTCTTTGGGAACCGCTTGCGTAGCCCCACAGACCTGGGGGCTGCAGGCTTTCCTGCTGCCTTCAGCCTCAACACCACCCTTTCACACTAGGTGCCGCGCCAGGCACAAAAATGGCCATACGGCTTGAGATGGGTCCCCCGCCGAAGGAGCCATCAGGGAAAATTATGCCTTGTTCTAAAGCTCTTTGGGAACCGCTTGCGTAGCCCCACAGACCTGGGGGCTGCGGGCTTTCCTGCTGCCTTCAGCCTCGACACCACCCTTTCCCACTTGGTGCCGCGCCAGGCACAAAAATGGCCATACGGCTGGAGATGGGTCCCACGCCCAAAGAGCCAGCAGGGAAAACTATGCCTTGTTCTAAAGCTCTTTGGGAACCGCTTGCGTAGCCCCACAGACCTGGGAGCTGCAGGCTTTCCTGCTGCCTTCAGCCTCGACACCACCCTTTCCCACTTGGCGCCGCGCCAGGCACAAAAATGGCCATACGGTTGGAGACGGGTCGCATGCCCAAAGAGCCAGCAGGGAAAACTATGCCTTGTTCTAAAGCTCTTTGGGAACCGCTTGCGTAGCCCCACAGACCTGGGGGCTGTGGCCTTTCCTGTTGCCTTCAACCTCAAAACCACCCTTTCCCTCTGGGCGCCGCGCCAGGCACAAAAATGGCCATACGGCTGGAGATGGGTCCCCCGCCCAAAGAGCCAGCAGGGAAAACTATGCCTTGTTCTAAAGCTCTTTGGGAACCGCTTCGTAGCCCCACAGACCTGGGGGCTGCGGGCTTTCCTGCTGCCTTCAGCCTCAAAACCACCCTTTCCCACTTGGCGCCGCGCCAGGCACAAAAAAGGCCTATGGCTGGAGATGGGTCCCCCGCCCAAAGAGCAAGCAGGGAAAACTATGCCTTGTTCTAAAGCTCTTTGGGAACCGCTTGCGTAGCCCCACAGACTTGGGGGCTGCAGGCTTTCCTGCTGCCTTCGGCCTCGACACCACCCTTTCGCACTTGGGGCCGCGCCAGGCACAAAAATGGCCATACGGCTGGAGATGGGTCCCGCGCCCAAAGAGCCAGCAGGGAAAACTATGCCTTGTTCTAAAGCTCTTTGGGAACCGCTTCGTAGCCCCACAGACCTGGGGGCTGCGGGCTTTCCTGCTCCCTTCAGCCTCAACACAACCCTTTCCCACTTGGCGCCGCGCCAGGCACAAAAATGGCCATACGGCTGGAGATGGGTGCCCCGCCCAAGGAGACAGCAGGGAAAACTATGCCTTGTTCTAAAGCTCTTTGGGAACCGCTTCGTAGCCCCACAGACCTGGGGGCTGCGGGCTTTCCTGCTGCCTTCAGACTCGACACCACCCTTTCCCACTTGGCGCCGCGCCAGGCACAAAAATGGCCATACGGCTGGAGATGGGTCCCCCGCTGAAGGAGCCAGCAGGGAAAATTATGCCTTGTTCTAAAGCTCTTTGGGAACTGCTTGCGTAGCCCCACAGACCTGGGGCCTGCAGGCTTTCCTGCTGCCTTCAGCCTCAACACCACCCTTTCCCACTAGATGCCGCGCGAGGCACAAAAATGGCCATACGGCTGGAGATGGGTCCCCCGCCCAAAGAGCCATCAGGGAAAACTATGCCTTGTTCTAAAGCTCTTTGGGAACCGCTTCGTAGCCCCACAGACCTGGGGGCTGCGGGCTTTCCTGCTGCCTTCAGACTCGACACCACCCTTTCCCACTTGGCGCCGCGCCAGGCACAAAAATGGCCATACGGCTCGAGATGGGTCCCCCGCTGAAGGAGCCAGCAGGGAAAATTATGCCTTGTTCTAAAGCTCTTTGGAAACGACTTGCGTAGCCCCACAGACCTGGGGGCTGCAGGCTTTCCTGCTGCCTTCAGCCTCGACACCACCCTTTCCCACTTGGCGCCGCGCCAGGCACAAAAATGGCCATACGGCTGGAGATGGGTCCCCCGCCCAAAGAGCCAGCAGGGAAAACTATGCCTTGTTCTAAAGCTCTTTGGGAACCGCTTCGTAGCCCCACACACCTGGGGGCTGCAGGCTTTCATGCTGCCTTCAGACTCGACACAACCCTTTCCCACTTGGCGCCGCGCCAGGCACAAAAATGGCCATACGGCTGGAGATGGGTCCCCCGCTGAAGGAGCCAGCAGGGAAAATTATGCCTTGTTCTAAAGCTCTTTGGAAACGACTTGGGTAGCCCCACAGACCTGGGGGCTGCAGGCTTTCCTGCTGCCTTCAGCCTCGACACCACCCTTTCCCACTTGGCGCCGCGCCAGGCATAAAAATGGCCATATGGCTGGAGATGGGTCCCCCACCCAAAGAGCCAGCAGGGAAAACTATGCCTTGTTCTAAAGCTCTTTGGGAACTGCTTGCTTAGCCCCACAGACCTGGGGCCTGCAGGCTTTCCTGCTGCCTTCAGCCTCAACACCACCCTTTCCCACTAGGTGCCGCGCCAGGCACAAAAATGGCCATACGGCTGGAGATGGGTCCCCCGCCCAAGGAGCCAGCAGGGAAAACTATGCCTTGTTCTAAAGCTCTTTGGGAAATGCTTGCGTAGCCCCAAAGACCTGGGGGCTGCGGGCTTTCCTGCTGCCTTCAGCCTCAAAACCAATCTTTCCCTCTGGGCGCCGGGCCAGGCACAAAAATGGCCATACGGCTGGAGATGGGTCCCCCGCCCAAAGAGCCAGCAGGGAAAACTATGCCTTGTTTTAAAGCTCTTTGGGAACCGCTTGCATAGCCCCACAGACCTGGGGCCTGCAGGCTTTCCTGTTGCCTTCAGCCTGAACAACACCCTTTCCCAGTTGGCGCCGCGCCAGGCACAAAAATGGCCATATGGCTGGAGATGGGTCCCCCGCCCAAAGAGCCAGCAGGGAAAACTATGCCTTGTTCCAAAGCTCTTTGGGAAACGCTTGCGTAGCCCCGCAGACCTGGGGGCTGCGGGCTTTCCTGCTGCCTTCAGCCTCGACACCACCCTTTCCCACTTGGCGCCACGCCAGGCACAAAAATGGCCATACGGCTGGAGATGGGTCCCACGCCCAAAGAACAAGCAGGGAAAACTCTGCCTTGTTCTAAAGCTCTTTGGGAACCGCTTGCGTAGCCCCAGAGACATGGGGGCTGCAGGCTTTCCTGCTGCCTTCAGCCTCGACACCACCCTTCCGCACTTGGCGCCGCGCCAGGCACAAAAATGGCCATACGGCTGGAGATGGGTCCCCCGCCCAAAGAGCCAGCAGGGAAAACTATGCCTTGTTCTAAAGCTCTTTGGGAACCGCTTGCATAGCCCCACAGACCTGGGGGCTGCAGGCTTTCCTGCTGCCTTCAGCCTCAACACCACCCTTTCCCACTAGGTGCCGCGCCAGGCACAAAAATGGCCATACGGCTGGAGATGGGTCCCCCGCCCAAAGAGCCAGCAG
Source organism: Rissa tridactyla (assembly GCF_028500815.1). Taxonomy (NCBI): domain Eukaryota; kingdom Metazoa; phylum Chordata; class Aves; order Charadriiformes; family Laridae; genus Rissa; species Rissa tridactyla. Next base: position 841,849 of record NW_026529738.1, on the reverse strand, counting down.
GGAAAACTATGCCTTGTTCTAAAGCTCTTTGGGAACCGCTTGCGTAGCCCCACAGACCTGGGGCCTGCGGGCTTTCCTGCTGCCTTCAGCCTCGACACCACCCTTTCCCACTTGGCGCCGCGCCAGGCACAAAAATGGCCATACGGCTGGAGATGGGTCCCCCGCCCAAAGAGCCAGCAGGGAAAACTATGCCTTGTTCTAAAGCTCTTTGGGAACCGCTTGCGTAGCCCCACAGACCTGGGGGCTGCAGGCTTTCCTGCTGCCTTCAGCCTCCACAACACCCTTTCGCACTTGGGGCCGCGCCAGGCACAAAAATGGCCATACGGCTGGAGATGGGTCCCCCGCCGAAGAAGCCAGCAGGGAAAACTATGCCTTGTTCTAAAGCTCTTTGGGAACCGCTTGCGTAGCCCCACAGACCTGGGGGCTGCGGTCTTTCCTGCTGCCTTCAGCCTCGACATCACCCTTTCCCACTTGGCGCCGCGCCATGCACAAAAATGGCCATATGGCTGCAGATGGGTCCCCCGCCCAAAGAGCCAGCAGGGAAAACTATGCCTTGTTCTAAAGCTCTTTGGGAACCGCTTGCGTAGCCCCACAGACCTGGGCGCTGCAGACATTCCTGCTGCCTTCAGCCTCAACACCACCCTTTCGCACTTGGGGCCGCGCCAGGCACAAAAATGGCCGTACGGCGGGAGATGGGTCCCGCGCCGAAGAAGCCAGCAGGGAAAACTATGCCTTGTTCTAAAGCTCTTTGGGAACCACTTGCATAGCCCCACAGACCTGGGGGCTGCAGACATTCCTGCTGCCTTCAGCCTCAACACCACCCTTTCCCACTAGGTGCCGCGCCAGGCACAAAAATGGCCATACGGCTGGAGATGGGTCCCCCGCCGAAGGAGCCATCAGGGAAAACTATGCCTTGTTCTAAAGCTCTTTGGGAACCGCTTGCGTAGCCCCACAGACCTGGGGGCTGCAGGCTTTCCTGTTGCCTTCAGCCTCGACACCACCCTTTCCCACTTGGCGCCACACCAGGCACAAAAATGGCCATACGGCTGGAGATGGGTCCCGCGCCCAAGAGCCAGCAGGGAAAACTATGCCTTGTTCTAAAGCTCTTTGGGAACCGCTTGCGTAGCCCCACAGACCTGGGGGCTGCGGTCTTTCCTGCTGCCTTCAGCCTCGACATCACCCTTTCCCACTTGGCTCCGCGCCATGCACAAAAATGGCCATATGGCTGGAGATGGGTCCCCCGCCCAAAGAGCCAGCAGGGAAAACTATGCCTTGTTCTAAAGCTCTTTGGGAACCGCTTGCATAGCCCCACAGACCTGGGGGCTGCAGGCTTTCCTGCTGCCTTCAGCCTCAACACCACCCTTTCCCACTAGCTGCCGCGCCAGGCACAAAAATGGCCATACGGCTGGAGATGGGTCCCCCGCCCAAAGAGCCGTCAGGGAAAACTATGCCTTGTTCTAAAGCTCTTTGGGAACCGCTTGCGTAGCCCCACAGACCTGGGGGCTGCGGGCTTTCCTGCTGCCTTCAGCCTCAAAACCACCCTTTCCCACTTGGGGCCGCGCCAGGCACAAAAATGGCCATACGGCTGGAGATGGGTCCCGCGCCGAAGAAGCCAGCAGGGAAAACTATGCCTTCTTCTAAAGCTCTTTGGGAACCGCTTGCGTAGCCCCACAGACCTGGGGGCTGCGGGCTTTCCTGCTGCCTTCAGCCGCGACATCACCCTTTCCCACTTGGCGCCGCGCCATGCACAAAAATGGCCATGTGGCTGGAGATGGGTCCCCCGCCCAAAGAGCCATCAGGGAAAACTATGCCTTGTTCTAAAGCTCTTTGGGAACCACTTGCATAGCCCCACAGACCTGGGGGCTGCAGACATTCCTGCTGCCTTCAGCCTCAACACCACCCTTTCCCACTAGGTGCCGCGCCAGGCACAAAAATGGCCATACGGCTGGAGATGGGTCCCCCGCCGAAGGAGCCATCAGGGAAAACTATGCCTTCTTCTAAAGCTCTTTGGGAACCGCTTGCATAGCCCCACAGACCTGGGGGCTGCAGGCTTTCCTGCTGCCTTCAGCCTCAAAGCCACCCTTTCCCACTTCGTGCCGCGCCAGGCACAAAAATGGCCTACGGCTGCATATGGGTCCCATGCCCAAAGAGCCAGCAGGGAAAACTATGCCTTGTTCTAAAGCTCTTTGGGAACCGCTTTGTAGCCCCACAGACCTGGGGGCTGCAGGCTTTCCTGCTGCCTTCAGCCTCGACAACACCCTTTCCCACTTGGCGCCACGCCAGGCACAAAAATGGCCATACGGCTGGAGATGGGTCCCCTGCCCAAAGAGCCAGCAGGGAAAACTATGCCTTGTTCTAAAGCTCTTTGGGAACCGCTTGCGTAGCCCCACAGACCTGGGGGCTGCGGGCTTTCCTGCTGCCTTCAACCTCAAAACCACCCTTTCCCACTTGGTGCCGCGCCAGGCACAAAAATGGCCATACGGCTGGAGATGGGTCCCCCGCCCAAAGAGCCAGCAGGGAAAACTATGCCTTGTTCTAAAGCTCTTTGGGAACCGCTTGCGTAGACCCACAGTCCTGGGGGCTGCGGGTTTTCCTGCTGCCTTCAGCCTCGACACCACCCTTTCCCACTGGGTGCCGCGCCAGGCACAAAAATGGCCATATGGCTGGAGATGGGGCCACACGCCCAAAGAAAGAGTAGGGAAAACTCTGCCTTGTTCTAAAGCTCTTTCGGAACCGCTTGCGTAGCCCCACAGACCTGGGGGCTGCAGGCTTTGCTGCTGCCTTCAGCCTCGACATCACCCTTTCCCACTTGGCGCCGCGCCATGCACAAAAATGGCCATATGGCTGGAGATGGGTCCCCCGCCCAAAGAGCCAGCAGGGAAAACTATGCCTTGTTCTAAAGCTCTTTGGGAAAAGCTTGCGTAGCCCCACAGACCTGGGGGCTGCGGGCTTTCCTGCTGCCTTCAGCCTCGACACCACCCTTTCCCACTTGGGGCCGCGCCAGGCACAAAAATGGCCATACGGCTGGAGATGGGTCCCCCGCCCAAAGAGCCGTCAGGGAAAACTATGCCTTGTTCTAAAGCTCTTTGGGAACCGCTTGCGTAGCCCCACAGACCTGGGAGCTGCAGGCTTTCCTGCTGCCTTCAGCCTCGACACCACCCTTTCCCACTTGGCGCCGCGCCAGGCACAAAAATGGCCTATGGCTGGAGATTGGTCCCACGCCCAAAGAGCCAGCTCGAAAACTATGCCTTGTTCTAAAGCTCTTTGGGAACCGCTTGCGTAGCCCCAGAGACCTTGGGGCTGCAGGCTTTCCTGCTGCCTTCAGCCTCAACACCACCCTTTCCCACTAGGTGCCGCGCCAGGCACAAAAATGGCCATACGGCTGGAGATGGATCCCCTGCCCAAGGAGCCAGCAGGGAAAACTATGCCTTGTTCTAAAGCTCTTTGGGAACCGCTTGCGTAGCCCCATAGACCTGGGGGCTGCGGGCTTTCCTGCTGCCTTCAGTCTCAAAACCACCCTTTCCCTCTGGGCGCCGCGCCAGGCAAAAAAAAGGCCTATGGCTGGAGATGGGTCCCCCGCCCAAAGAGCCAGCAGGGAAAACTATGCCTTGTTCTAAAGCTCTTTGGGAACCGCTTGCATAGCCTCACAGACCTGGGGGCTGCGGGCTTTCCTGCTGCCTTCACCCTCAAAACCACCCTTTCAAACTTGACGCCGTGCCAGGCACAAAAATGGCCATACGGCTGGAGATGGGTCCCCCGCCCAAAGAGCCATCAGGGAAAACTATGCCTTGTTCTAAAGGTCTTTGGGAACCGCTTGCGTAGCCCCACAGACCTGGGGGCTGTGGCCTTTCCTGCTGCCTTCAGCCTCAAAACCACCCTTTCCCACTTGGTGCTGCGCCAGGCACAAAAATGGCCTATGGCTGGAGATGGGTCCCCCGCCCCAAGAGCCAGCACGGAAAACTATGCCTTGTTCTAAAGCTCTTTGGGAACCTCTTGCATAGCCCCACAGACCTGGGGGCTGCAGGCTTTCCTGCTGCCTTCAGCCTCAAAACCACCCTTTCAAACTTGGCGCTGTGCCAGGCACAAAAATGGCCATACGGCTGGAGATGGGTCCCCCGCCCAAAGAGCCATCAGGGAAAACTATGCCTTGTTCTAAATCTCTTTGGGAACTGCTTGCGTAGCCCCACAGACCTGGGGGCTGCGGGCTTTCCTGCTGCCTTCAGCCTCAAAACCACCCTTTCCCACTTGGTGCCGCGCCAGGCACAAAAATGGCCTATGGCTGGAGATGGGTCCCACGCCCAAAGAGCCAGCAGGGAAAACTATGCCTTGTTCTAAAGCGTTTTGGGAACCGCTTCGTAGGCCCACAGACCTGGAGGCTGCGGGCTTTCCTGCTGCCTTCAGCCTCGATACCACCCTTTCCCACTTGGCGCCGCGCCAGGCATAAAAATGGCCATACGGCTGGAGATGGGTCCCCCGCCCAAAGAGCCAGCAGGGAAAACTATGCCTTGTTCTAAAGCTCTTTGGGAACCGCTTGCGTAGCCCCACAGACCTGGGAGCTGCAGGCTTTCCTGCTGCCTTCAGCCTCAAAACCACCCTTTCCCTCTGGGCGCCGGGCCAGGCACAAAAATGGCCATACGGCTGGAGATGGGTCCCCCGCCGAAGGAGCCAGCAGGGAAAACTATGCCTTGTTCTAAAGCTCTTTGGGAATCGCTTGCGTAGTCCCACAGACCTGGGGGCTGCGGGCTTTCCTCCTGCCTTCATCCTCAAAGCCACCCTTTCCCACTTGGCGCTGCGCCAGGCACAAAAATGGCCTATGGCTGGAGATGGGTCCCCCGCCCAAAGAGCCAGCAGGGAAAACTATGCCTTGTTCTAAAGGTCTTTGGGAACCGCTTGCGTAGCCCCACAGACCTGGGGGCTGCGGGCTTTCATGCTGCCTTCAGCCTCAAAACTACCCTTTCCCACTTGGCGCCGCGCCAGGCACAAAAATGGCCTACGGCTGGAGATGGGTCCCATGCCCAAAGAGCCAGCAGGGAAAACTATGCCTTGTTCTAAAGCTCTTTGGGAACCGCTTGCGTAGCCCCGGAGACAGGGGGGCTGCAGGCTTTCCTGCTGCCTTCAGCCTCGACACCACCCTTTCCCACTTGGCGCCGCGCCAGGCATAAAAATGGCCATATGGCTGGAGATGGGTCCCCCACCCAAAGAGCCAGCAGGGAAAACTATGCCTTGTTCTAAAGCTCTTTGGGAACTGCTTGCGTAGCCCCACAGACCTGGGGCCTGCAGGCTTTCCTGCTGCCTTCAGCCTCAACACCACCCTTTCCCACTAGGTGCCGCGCCAGGCACAAAAATGGCCATACGGCTGGAGATGGGTCCCCCGCCCAAGGAGCCAGCAGGGAAAACTGTGCCTTGTTCTAAAGCTCTTTGGGAACTGCTTGCGTAGCCCCACAGACCTGGGGGCTGCGGGCTTTCCTGCTGCCTTCAGCCTCAAAACCACTCTTTCCCTCTGGGCGCCGGGCCAGGCTCAAAAATGGCCATACGGCTGGAGATGGGTCCCCCGCCGAAGGAGCCAGCAGGGAAAACTATGCCTTGTTCTAAAGCTCTTTGGGAACCGCTTGCATAGCCCCACAGACCTGGGGTCTGCGGGCTTTCCTGTTGCCTTCAGCCTGAACAACACCCTTTCCCACTTGGCGCCGCGCCAGGCACAAAAATGGCCATATGGCTGGAGATGGGTCCCCCGCCCAAAGAGCCAGCAGGGAAAACTATGCCTTGTTCTAAAGCTCTTTGGGAAACGCTTGTGTAGCCCCAGAGACATGGGGGCTGCAGGCTTTCCTGCTGCCTTCAGCCTCGACACCACCCTTTCGCACTTGGCGCCGCGCCAGTCACAAAAATGGCCATACGGCTGGAGATGGGTCCCCCGCCCAAAGAGCCAGCAGGGAAAACTATGCCTTGTTCTAAAGCTCTTTGGGAACCGCTTGCGTAGCCCCACAGACCTGGGGGGCTGCAGGCTTTCCTGCTGCCTTCAGCCTCAACACCACCCTTTCCCACTAAGTGCCGCGCCAGGCACAAAAATGGCCATACGGCTGGAGATGGGTCCCCCGCCCAAAGAGCCAGCAGGGAAAACTATGCCTTGTTCTAAAGCTCTTTGGGAACCGCTTGCGTAGCCCCACAGACCTGTGGGCTGCAGGCTTTCATGCTGCCTTCAGACTCGACACCACCCTTTCCCACTTGCCGCCGCGCCAGGCACAAAAATGGCCATACGGCTGGAGATGGGTCCCGCGCCCAAGAGCCAGCAGGGGAAAACTATGCCTTGTTCTAAAGCTCTTTGGGAACCGCTTGCGTAGCCCCACAGACCTGGGGCCTGCGGGCTTTCCTGCTGCCTTCAGCCTCGACATCACCCTTTCCCACTTGGCGCCGCGCCAGGCACAAAAATGGCCATACGGCTGGAGATGGGTCCCCCGCCCAAAGAGCCAGCAGGGGAAAACTATGCCTTGTTCTAAAGCTCTTTGGGAACCGCTTGCATAGCCCCACAGACCTGGGGGCTGCAGGCTTTCCTGCTGCTTCAGCCTCCACAACACCCTTTCCCACTAGGTGCCGCGCCAGGCACAAAAATGTCCATACGGCTGGAGATTGTTCCCCTGCCGAAGGAGCCATCAGGGAAAACTATGCCTTGTTCTAAAGCTCTTTGGGAACCGCTTGCGTAGCCCCACAGACCTGGGGGCTGCGGGCTTTCCTGCTGCCCTCAGACTCGACACCACCCTTTCCCACTTGGCGCCGCGCCAGGCACAAAAATGGCCATACGGCTGGAGATGGGTCCCCCGCCCAAAGAGCCAGCAGGGAAAACTATGCCTTGTTCTAAAGCTCTTTGGGAACCACTTGCGTAGCCCCACAGACCTGGGGGCTGCAGGCTTTCCTGCTGCCTTCAGCCTCAACACCATCCTTCCCACTTCGTGCCGCGCCAGGCACCAAAATGGCCATACGGCTGGAGATGGGTCCCCCGCCCAAAGAGCCAGGAGGGAAAACTATGCCTTGTTCTAAAGCTCTTTGGGAAACGCTTGCGTAGCCCCACAGACCTGGGGGCTGCGGGCTTTCCTGCTGCCTTCAGCCTCAAAGCCACCCTTTCCCACTTGGCGCCGCGCCATGCACAAAAATGGCCATATGGCTGGAGATGGGTCCCCCGCCCAAAGAGCCGTCAGGGAAAACTATGCCTTGTTCTAAAGCTCTTTGGGAACCGCTTGCGTAGCCCCACAGACCTGGGGGCTGCGGGCTTTCCTGCTGCCTTCAGACTCGACACCACCCTTTCCCACTTGGTGCCGCGCCAGGCACAAAAATGGCCATACGGCTGGAGATGGGTCCCCCGCCCAAAGAGCCATCAGGGAAAACTATGCCTTGTTCTAAAGCTCTTTGGGAACCGCTTGCGTTGAACCACAGACCTGGGGGCTGCGGGCTTTCCTGCTGCCTTCAGCCTCAAAACCACCCTTTCCCACTTGGCGCCGCGCCAGGCACAAAAATGGCCATACGGCTGGAGATGGGTCCCGCGCCCAAGAGCCAGCAGGGAAAACTATGCCTTGTTCTAAAGCTCTTTGGGAACCGCTTGCGTAGCCCCACAGACCTGGGGGCTGCGGTCTTTCCTGCTGCCTTCAGCCTCGACATCACCCTTTCCCACTTGGCACCGCGCCATGCACAAAAATGGCCATACGGCTGGAGATGGGTCCCCCGCCCAAAGAGCCAGCAGGGAAAACTATGCCTTGTTCTAAAGCTCTTTGGGAACCGCTTGCGTAGCCCCACAGACCTGGGGGCTGCGGGCTTTCCTGCTGCCTTCAGACTCGACACCACCCTTTCCCACTTGGTGCCGCGCCAGGCACAAAAATGGCCATACGGCTGGAGATGGGTCCCCCGCCCAAAGAGCCATCAGGGAAAACTATGCCTTGTTCTAAAGCTCTTTGGGAACCGCTTGCGTTGAACCACAGACCTGGGGGCTGCGGGCTTTCCTGCTGCCTTCAGCCTCAAAACCACCCTTTCCCACTTGGCGCCGCGCCAGGCACAAAAATGGCCATACGGCTGGAGATGGGTCCCCCGCCCAAAGAGCCAGCAGGGAAAACTATGCCTTGTTCTAAAGCTCTTTGGGAACCGCTTGCGTAGCCCCACAGACCTGGGGGCTGCAGGCTTTCCTGTTGCCTTCAGCCTCGACACCACCCTTTCCCACTTGGCGCCACGCCAGGCACAAAAATGGCCATACGGCTGGAGATGGGTCCCGCGCCCAAGAGCCAGCAGGGAAAACTATGCCTTGTTCTAAAGCTCTTTGGGAACCGCTTGCGTAGCCCCACAGACCTGGGGGCTGCGGTCTTTCCTGCTGCCTTCAGCCTCGACATCACCCTTTCCCACTTGGCACCGCGCCATGCACAAAAATGGCCATACGGCTGGAGATGGGTCCCCCGCCCAAAGAGCCAGCAGGGAAAACTATGCCTTGTTCTAAAGCTCTTTGGGAACCGCTTGCATAGCCCCACAGACCTGGGGGCTGCAGGCTTTCCTGCTGCCTTCAGCCTCAACACCACCCTTTCCCACTAGCTGCCGCGCCAGGCACAAAAATGGCCATACGGCTGGAGATGGGTCCCCCGCCCAAAGAGCCGTCAGGGAAAACTATGCCTTGTTCTAAAGCTCTTTGGGAACCGCTTGCGTAGCCCCACAGACCTGGGGGCTGCAGGCTTTCCTGCTGCCTTCAGCCTCGACACCACCCTTTCGCACTTGGGGCCGCGCCAGGCACAAAAATGGCCATACGGCTGGAGATGGGTCCCGCGCCGAAGAAGCCAGCAGGGAAAACTATGCCTTGTTCTAAAGCTCTTTGGGAACCGCTTGCGTAGCCCCACAGACCTGGGGGCTGCGGTCTTTCCTGCTGCCTTCAGCCTCGACATCACCCTTTCCCACTTGGCGCCGCGCCATGCACAAAAATGGCCATATGGCTGGAGATGGGTCCCCCGCCCAAAGAGCCATCAGGGAAAACTATGCCTTGTTCTAAAGCTCTTTGGGAACCGCTTGCGTAGCCCCACAGACCTTGGGGCTGCGGGCTTTCCTGCTGCCTTCAGCCTCAAAACCACCCTTTCCCACTAGGTGCCGCGCCAGGCACAAAAATGGCCATACGGCTGGAGATGGGTCCCCCGCCGAAGGAGCCATCAGGGAAAACTATGCCTTGTTCTAAAGCTCTTTGGGAACCGCTTGCGTAGCCCCACAGACCTGGGGGCTGCGGGCTTTCCTGCTGCCTTCAGCCTCAAAGCCACCCTTTCCCACTTGGCGCCGTGCCAGGCACAAAAATGGCCATACGGCTGGAGATGGGTCCCCCGCCCAAAGAGCCAGCAGGGAAAACTATGCCTTGTTCTAAAGCTCTTTGGGAACCGCTTCCATAGCCCCACAGACCTGGGGCCTGCAGGCTTTCCTGCTGCCTTCAGCCTCAAAGCCACCCTTTCCCACTTCGTGCCGCGCCAGGCACAAAAATGGCCTACGGCTGGATATCGGTCCCATGCCCAAAGAGCCAGCAGGGAAAACTATGCCTTGTTCTAAAGCTCTTTGGGAACCGCTTGCGTAGCCCCACAGACCTGGGGGCTGCGGGCTTTCCTGCTGCCTTCAGCCTCGACACCACCCTTTCCCACTTGGCGCCGCGCCAGGCACAAAAATGGCCATACGGTTGGAGACGGGTCGCATGCCCAAAGAGCCAGCAGGGAAAACTATGCCTTGTTCTAAAGCTCTTTGGGAACCGCTTGCGTAGCCCCACAGACCTGGGGGCTGTGGCCTTTCCTGTTGCCTTCAACCTCAAAACCACCCTTTCCCTCTGGGCGCCGCGCCAGGCACAAAAATGGCCATACGGCTGGAGATGGGTCCCCCGCCCAAAGAGCCAGCACGGAAAACTATGCCTTGTTCTAAAGCTCTTTGGGAACCGCTTCGTAGCCCCACAGACCTGGGGGCTGCGGGCTTTCCTGCTGCCTTCAGCCTCAAAACCACCCTTTCCCACTTGGCGCCGCGCCAGGCACAAAAAAGGCCTATGGCTGGAGATGGGTCCCCCGCCCAAAGAGCAAGCAGGGAAAACTATGCCTTGTTCTAAAGCTCTTTGGGAACCGCTTGCGTAGCCCCACAGACTTGGGGGCTGCAGGCTTTCCTGCTGCCTTCGGCCTCGACACCACCCTTTCGCACTTGGGGCCGCGCCAGGCACAAAAATGGCCATACGGCTGGAGATGGGTCCCGCGCCCAAAGAGCCAGCAGGGAAAACTATGCCTTGTTCTAAAGCTCTTTGGGAACCGCTTCGTAGCCCCACAGACCTGGGGGCTGCGGGCTTTCCTGCTCCCTTCAGCCTCAACACAACCCTTTCCCACTTGGCGCCGCGCCAGGCACAAAAATGGCCATACGGCTGGAGATGGGTGCCCCGCCCAAGGAGACAGCAGGGAAAACTATGCCTTGTTCTAAAGCTCTTTGGGAACCGCTTCGTAGCCCCACAGACCTGGGGGCTGCGGGCTTTCCTGCTGCCTTCAGACTCGACACCACCCTTTCCCACTTGGCGCCGCGCCAGGCACAAAAATGGCCATACGGCTGGAGATGGGTCCCCCGCTGAAGGAGCCAGCAGGGAAAATTATGCCTTGTTCTAAAGCTCTTTGGAAACGACTTGGGTAGCCCCACAGACCTGGGGGCTGCAGGCTTTCCTGCTGCCTTCAGCCTCGACACCACCCTTTCCCACTTGGCGCCGCGCCAGGCATAAAAATGGCCATATGGCTGGAGATGGGTCCCCCACCCAAAGAGCCAGCAGGGAAAACTATGCCTTGTTCTAAAGCTCTTTGGGAACTGCTTGCTTAGCCCCACAGACCTGGGGCCTGCAGGCTTTCCTGCTGCCTTCAGCCTCAACACCACCCTTTCCCACTAGGTGCCGCGCCAGGCACAAAAATGGCCATACGGCTGGAGATGGGTCCCCCGCCCAAGGAGCCAGCAGGGAAAACTATGCCTTGTTCTAAAGCTCTTTGGGAAATGCTTGCGTAGCCCCAAAGACCTGGGGGCTGCGGGCTTTCCTGCTGCCTTCAGCCTCAAAACCACTCTTTCCCTCTGGGCGCCGGGCCAGGCACAAAAATGGCCATACGGCTGGAGATGGGTCCCCCGCCCAAAGAGCCAGCAGGGAAAACTATGCCTTGTTTTAAAGCTCTTTGGGAACCGCTTGCATAGCCCCACAGACCTGGGGCCTGCAGGCTTTCCTGTTGCCTTCAGCCTGAACAACACCCTTTCCCAGTTGGCGCCGCGCCAGGCACAAAAATGGCCATATGGCTGGAGATGGGTCCCCCGCCCAAAGAGCCAGCAGGGAAAACTATGCCTTGTTCCAAAGCTCTTTGGGAAACGCTTGCGTAGCCCCGCAGACCTGGGGGCTGCGGGCTTTCCTGCTGCCTTCAGCCTCGACACCACCCTTTCCCACTTGGCGCCACGCCAGGCACAAAAATGGCCATACGGCTGGAGATGGGTCCCACGCCCAAAGAACAAGCAGGGAAAACTCTGCCTTGTTCTAAAGCTCTTTGGGAACCGCTTGCGTAGCCCCAGAGACATGGGGGCTGCAGGCTTTCCTGCTGCCTTCAGCCTCGACAACACCCTTCCGCACTTGGCGCCGCGCCAGGCACAAAAATGGCCATACGGCTGGAGATGGGTCCCCCGCCCAAAGAGCCAGCAGGGAAAACTATGCCTTGTTCTAAAGCTCTTTGGGAACCGCTTGCATAGCCCCACAGACCTGGGGGCTGCAGGCTTTCCTGCTGCCTTCAGCCTCAACACCACCCTTTCCCACTAGGTGCCGCGCCAGGCACAAAAATGGCCATACGGCTGGAGATGGGTCCCCCGCCCAAAGAGCCAGCAGGGAAAACTATGCCTTGTTCTAAAGCTCTTTGGGAACCGCTTGCGTAGCCCCACAGACCTGGGGCCTGCGGGCTTTCCTGCTGCCTTCAGCCTCGACACCACCCTTTCCCACTTGGCGCCGCGCCAGGCACAAAAATGGCCATATGGCTGGAGATGGGTCCCCCGCCCAAAGAGCCAGCAGGGAAAACTATGCCTTGTTCTAAAGCTCTTTGGGAACCGCTTGCGTAGCCCCACAGACCTGGGGGCTGCAGGCTTTCCTGCTGCCTTCAGCCTCCACAACACCCTTTCGCACTTGGGGCCGCGCCAGGCACAAAAATGGCCATACGGCTGGAGATGGGTCCCCCGCCGAAGAAGCCAGCAGGGAAAACTATGCCTTGTTCTAAAGCTCTTTGGGAACCGCTTGCGTAGCCCCACAGACCTGGGGGCTGCGGTCTTTCCTGCTGCCTTCAGCCTCGACATCACCCTTTCCCACTTGGCGCCGCGCCATGCACAAAAATGGCCATATGGCTGCAGATGGGTCCCCCGCCCAAAGAGCCAGCAGGGAAAACTATGCCTTGTTCTAAAGCTCTTTGGGAACCGCTTGCGTAGCCCCACAGACCTGGGGGCTGCAGACATTCCTGCTGCCTTCAGCCTCAACACCACCCTTTCGCACTTGGGGCCGCGCCAGGCACAAAAATGGCCGTACGGCGGGAGATGGGTCCCGCGCCGAAGAAGCCAGCAGGGAAAACTATGCCTTGTTCTAAAGCTCTTTGGGAACCACTTGCATAGCCCCACAGACCTGGGGGCTGCAGACATTCCTGCTGCCTTCAGCCTCAACACCACCCTTTCCCACTAGGTGCCGCGCCAGGCACAAAAATGGCCATACGGCTGGAGATGGGTCCCCCGCCGAAGGAGCCATCAGGGAAAACTATGCCTTGTTCTAAAGCTCTTTGGGAACCGCTTGCGTAGCCCCACAGACCTGGGGGCTGCAGGCTTTCCTGTTGCCTTCAGCCTCGACACCACCCTTTCCCACTTGGCGCCACACCAGGCACAAAAATGGCCATACGGCTGGAGATGGGTCCCGCGCCCAAGAGCCAGCAGGGAAAACTATGCCTTGTTCTAAAGCTCTTTGGGAACCGCTTGCGTAGCCCCACAGACCTGGGGGCTGCGGTCTTTCCTGCTGCCTTCAGCCTCGACATCACCCTTTCCCACTTGGCTCCGCGCCATGCACAAAAATGGCCATATGGCTGGAGATGGGTCCCCCGCCCAAAGAGCCAGCAGGGAAAACTATGCCTTGTTCTAAAGCTCTTTGGGAACCGCTTGCATAGCCCCACAGACCTGGGGGCTGCAGGCTTTCCTGCTGCCTTCAGCCTCAACACCACCCTTTCCCACTAGCTGCCGCGCCAGGCACAAAAATGGCCATACGGCTGGAGATGGGTCCCCCGCCCAAAGAGCCGTCAGGGAAAACTATGCCTTGTTCTAAAGCTCTTTGGGAACCGCTTGCGTAGCCCCACAGACCTGGGGGCTGCGGGCTTTCCTGCTGCCTTCAGCCTCAAAACCACCCTTTCCCACTTGGGGCCGCGCCAGGCACAAAAATGGCCATACGGCTGGAGATGGGTCCCGCGCCGAAGAAGCCAGCAGGGAAAACTATGCCTTGTTCTAAAGCTCTTTGGGAACCGCTTGCGTAGCCCCACAGACCTGGGGGCTGCGGGCTTTCCTGCTGCCTTCAGCCGCGACATCACCCTTTCCCACTTGGCGCCGCGCCATGCACAAAAATGGCCATGTGGCTGGAGATGGGTCCCCCGCCCAAAGAGCCATCAGGGAAAACTATGCCTTGTTCTAAAGCTCTTTGGGAACCACTTGCATAGCCCCACAGACCTGGGGGCTGCAGACATTCCTGCTGCCTTCAGCCTCAACACCACCCTTTCCCACTAGGTGCCGCGCCAGGCACAAAAATGGCCATACGGCTGGAGATGGGTCCCCCGCCGAAGGAGCCATCAGGGAAAACTATGCCTTCTTCTAAAGCTCTTTGGGAACCGCTTGCATAGCCCCACAGACCTGGGGGCTGCAGGCTTTCCTGCTGCCTTCAGCCTCAAAGCCACCCTTTCCCACTTCGTGCCGCGCCAGGCACAAAAATGGCCTACGGCTGCATATGGGTCCCATGCCCAAAGAGCCAGCAGGGAAAACTATGCCTTGTTCTAAAGCTCTTTGGGAACCGCTTTGTAGCCCCACAGACCTGGGGGCTGCAGGCTTTCCTGCTGCCTTCAGCCTCGACAACACCCTTTCCCACTTGGCGCCACGCCAGGCACAAAAATGGCCATACGGCTGGAGATGGGTCCCCTGCCCAAAGAGCCAGCAGGGAAAACTATGCCTTGTTCTAAAGCTCTTTGGGAACCGCTTGCGTAGCCCCACAGACCTGGGGGCTGCGGGCTTTCCTGCTGCCTTCAACCTCAAAACCACCCTTTCCCACTTGGTGCCGCGCCAGGCACAAAAATGGCCATACGGCTGGAGATGGGTCCCCCGCCCAAAGAGCCAGCAGGGAAAACTATGCCTTGTTCTAAAGCTCTTTGGGAACCGCTTGCGTAGACCCACAGACCTGGGGGCTGCGGGTTTTCCTGCTGCCTTCAGCCTCGACACCACCCTTTCCCACTGGGTGCCGCGCCAGGCACAAAAATGGCCATATGGCTGGAGATGGGGCCACACGCCCAAAGAAAGAGTAGGGAAAACTCTGCCTTGTTCTAAAGCTCTTTCGGAACCGCTTGCGTAGCCCCACAGACCTGGGGGCTGCAGGCTTTGCTGCTGCCTTCAGCCTCGACATCACCCTTTCCCACTTGGCGCCGCGCCATGCACAAAAATGGCCATACGGCTGGAGATGGGTCCCCCGCCCAAAGAGCCAGCAGGGAAAACTATGCCTTGTTCTAAAGCTCTTTGGGAAAAGCTTGCGTAGCCCCACAGACCTGGGGGCTGCGGGCTTTCCTGCTGCCTTCAGCCTCGACACCACCCTTTCCCACTTGGGGCCGCGCCAGGCACAAAAATGGCCATACGGCTGGAGATGGGTCCCCCGCCCAAAGAGCCGTCAGGGAAAACTATGCCTTGTTCTAAAGCTCTTTGGGAACCGCTTGCGTAGCCCCACAGACCTGGGGGCTGCGGGCTTTCCTGCTGCCTTCAGCCTCGACACCACCCTTTCCCACTTGGTGCCGCGCCAGGCACAAAAATGGCCTATGGCTGGAGATGGGTCCCCCGCCCAAAGAGCCAGCAGGGAAAACTATGCCTTGTTCTAAAGCTCTTTGGGAACCGCTTGCGTAGCCCCACAGACCTGGGAGCTGCAGGCTTTCCTGCTGCCTTCAGCCTCGACACCACCCTTTCCCACTTGGCGCCGCGCCAGGCACAAAAATGGCCTATGGCTGGAGATTGGTCCCACGCCCAAAGAGCCAGCTCGAAAACTATGCCTTGTTCTAAAGCTCTTTGGGAACCGCTTGCGTAGCCCCAGAGACCTTGGGGCTGCAGGCTTTCCTGCTGCCTTCAGCCTCAACACCACCCTTTCCCACTAGGTGCCGCGCCAGGCACAAAAATGGCCATACGGCTGGAGATGGATCCCCTGCCCAAGGAGCCAGCAGGGAAAACTATGCCTTGTTCTAAAGCTCTTTGGGAACCACTTGCGTAGCCCCACAGACCTTGGGGCTGCGGGCCTTCCTGCTGCCTTCAGCCTCAAAGCCACCCTTTCCCACTTGGCGCCGTGCCAGGCACAAAAATGGCCATACGGCTGGAGATGGGTCCACCGCCGAAGAAGCCAGCAGGGAAAAATATGCCTTGTTCTAAAGCTCTTTGGGAACCGCTTGCGTAGCCCCATAGACCTGGGGGCTGCGGGCTTTCCTGCTGCCTTCAGTCTCAAAACCACCCTTTCCCTCTGGGCGCCGCGCCAGGCAAAAAAAAGGCCTATGGCTGGAGATGGGTCCCCCGCCCAAAGAGCCAGCAGGGAAAACTATGCCTTGTTCTAAAGCTCTTTGGGAACCGCTTGCATAGCCTCACAGACCTGGGGGCTGCGGGCTTTCCTGCTGCCTTCAGCCTCAAAACCACCCTTTCAAACTTGACGCCGTGCCAGGCACAAAAATGGCCATACGGCTGGAGATGGGTCCCCCGCCCAAAGAGCCATCAGGGAAAACTATGCCTTGTTCTAAAGGTCTTTGGGAACCGCTTGCGTAGCCCCACAGACCTGGGGGCTGTGGCCTTTCCTGCTGCCTTCAGCCTCGACACCACCCTTTCCCACTTGGCGCCACGCCAGGCACAAAAATGGCCATACGGCTGGAGATGGGTCCCACGCCCAAAGAACAAGCAGGGAAAACTCTGCCTTGTTCTAAAGCTCTTTGGGAACCGCTTGCGTAGCCCCAGAGACATGGGGGCTGCAGGCTTTCCTGCTGCCTTCAGCCTCGACACCACCCTTCCGCACTTGGCGCCGCGCCAGGCACAAAAATGGCCATACGGCTGGAGATGGGTCCCCCGCCCAAAGAGCCAGCAGGGAAAACTATGCCTTGTTCTAAAGCTCTTTGGGAACCGCTTGCATAGCCCCACAGACCTGGGGGCTGCAGGCTTTCCTGCTGCCTTCAGCCTCAACACCACCCTTTCCCACTAGGTGCCGCGCCAGGCACAAAAATGGCCATACGGCTGGAGATGGGTCCCCCGCCCAAAGAGCCAGCAGGGAAAACTATGCCTTGTTCTAAAGCTCTTTGGGAACCGCTTGCGTAGCCCCACAGACCTGGGGCCTGCGGGCTTTCCTGCTGCCTTCAGCCTCGACAGCACCCTTTCCCACTTGGCGCCGCGCCAGGCACAAAAATGGCCATATGGCTGGAGATGGGTCCCCCGCCCAAAGAGCCAGCAGGGAAAACTATGCCTTGTTCTAAAGCTCTTTGGGAACCGCTTGCGTAGCCCCACAGACCTGGGGGCTGCAGGCTTTCCTGCTGCCTTCAGCCTCCACAACACCCTTTCGCACTTGGGGCCGCGCCAGGCACAAAAATGGCCATACGGCTGGAGATGGGTCCCCCGCCGAAGAAGCCAGCAGGGAAAACTATGCCTTGTTCTAAAGCTCTTTGGGAACCGCTTGCGTAGCCCCACAGACCTGGGGGCTGCGGTCTTTCCTGCTGCCTTCAGCCTCGACATCACCCTTTCCCACTTGGCGCCGCGCCATGCACAAAAATGGCCATATGGCTGCAGATGGGTCCCCCGCCCAAAGAGCCAGCAGGGAAAACTATGCCTTGTTCTAAAGCTCTTTGGGAACCGCTTGCGTAGCCCCACAGACCTGGGGGCTGCAGACATTCCTGCTGCCTTCAGCCTCAACACCACCCTTTCGCACTTGGGGCCGCGCCAGGCACAAAAATGGCCATACGGCTGGAGATGGGTCCCCCGCCGAAGGAGCCATCAGGGAAAACTATGCCTTGTTCTAAAGCTCTTTGGGAACCGCTTGCGTAGCCCCACAGACCTGGGGGCTGCAGGCTTTCCTGTTGCCTTCAGCCTCGACACCACCCTTTCCCACTTGGCGCCACACCAGGCACAAAAATGGCCATGTGGCTGGAGATGGGTCCCGCGCCCAAGAGCCAGCAGGGAAAACTATGCCTTGTTCTAAAGCTCTTTGGGAACCGCTTGCGTAGCCCCACAGACCTGGGGGCTGCGGTCTTTCCTGCTGCCTTCAGCCTCGACATCACCCTTTCCCACTTGGCTCCGCGCCATGCACAAAAATGGCCATATGGCTGGAGATGGGTCCCCCGCCCAAAGAGCCAGCAGGGAAAACTATGCCTTGTTCTAAAGCTCTTTGGGAACCGCTTGCATAGCCCCACAGACCTGGGGGCTGCAGGCTTTCCTGCTGCCTTCAGCCTCAACACCACCCTTTCCCACTAGCTGCCGCGCCAGGCACAAAAATGGCCATACGGCTGGAGATGGGTCCCCCGCCCAAAGAGCCGTCAGGGAAAACTATGCCTTGTTCTAAAGCTCTTTGGGAACCGCTTGCGTAGCCCCACAGACCTGGGGGCTGCGGGCTTTCCTGCTGCCTTCAGCCTCAAAACCACCCTTTCCCACTTGGGGCCGCGCCAGGCACAAAAATGGCCATACGGCTGGAGATGGGTCCCGCGCCGAAGAAGCCAGCAGGGAAAACTATGCCTTGTTCTAAAGCTCTTTGGGAACCGCTTGCGTAGCCCCACAGACCTGGGGGCTGCGGGCTTTCCTGCTGCCTTCAGCCGCGACATCACCCTTTCCCACTTGGCGCCGCGCCATGCACAAAAATGGCCATGTGGCTGGAGATGGGTCCCCCGCCCAAAGAGCCATCAGGGAAAACTATGCCTTGTTCTAAAGCTCTTTGGGAACCACTTGCATAGCCCCACAGACCTGGGGGCTGCAGACATTCCTGCTGCCTTCAGCCTCAACACCACCCTTTCCCACTAGGTGCCGCGCCAGGCACAAAAATGGCCATACGGCTGGAGATGGGTCCCCCGCCGAAGGAGCCATCAGGGAAAACTATGCCTTCTTCTAAAGCTCTTTGGGAACCGCTTGCATAGCCCCACAGACCTGGGGGCTGCAGGCTTTCCTGCTGCCTTCAGCCTCAAAGCCACCCTTTCCCACTTCGTGCCGCGCCAGGCACAAAAATGGCCTACGGCTGCATATGGGTCCCATGCCCAAAGAGCCAGCAGGGAAAACTATGCCTTGTTCTAAAGCTCTTTGGGAACCGCTTTGTAGCCCCACAGACCTGGGGGCTGCAGGCTTTCCTGCTGCCTTCAGCCTCGACAACACCCTTTCCCACTTGGCGCCACGCCAGGCACAAAAATGGCCATACGGCTGGAGATGGGTCCCCTGCCCAAAGAGCCAGCAGGGAAAACTATGCCTTGTTCTAAAGCTCTTTGGGAACCGCTTGCGTAGCCCCACAGACCTGGGGGCTGCGGGCTTTCCTGCTGCCTTCAACCTCAAAACCACCCTTTCCCACTTGGTGCCGCGCCAGGCACAAAAATGGCCATACGGCTGGAGATGGGTCCCCCGCCCAAAGAGCCAGCAGGGAAAACTATGCCTTGTTCTAAAGCTCTTTGGGAACCGCTTGCGTAGACCCACAGACCTGGGGGCTGCGGGTTTTCCTGCTGCCTTCAGCCTCGACACCACCCTTTCCCACTGGGTGCCGCGCCAGGCACAAAAATGGCCATATGGCTGGAGATGGGGCCACACGCCCAAAGAAAGAGTAGGGAAAACTCTGCCTTGTTCTAAAGCTCTTTCGGAACCGCTTGCGTAGCCCCACAGACCTGGGGGCTGCAGGCTTTGCTGCTGCCTTCAGCCTCGACATCACCCTTTCCCACTTGGCGCCGCGCCATGCACAAAAATGGCCATATGGCTGGAGATGGGTCCCCCGCCCAAAGAGCCAGCAGGGAAAACTATGCCTTGTTCTAAAGCTCTTTGGGAAAAGCTTGCGTAGCCCCACAGACCTGGGGGCTGCGGGCTTTCCTGCTGCCTTCAGCCTCGACACCACCCTTTCCCACTTGGGGCCGCGCCAGGCACAAAAATGGCCATACGGCTGGAGATGGGTCCCCCGCCCAAAGAGCCGTCAGGGAAAACTATGCCTTGTTCTAAAGCTCTTTGGGAACCGCTTGCGTAGCCCCACAGACCTGGGGGCTGCGGGCTTTCCTGCTGCCTTCAGCCTCGACACCACCCTTTCCCACTTGGTGCCGCGCCAGGCACAAAAATGGCCTATGGCTGGAGATGGGTCCCCCGCCCAAAGAGCCAGCAGGGAAAACTATGCCTTGTTCTAAAGCTCTTTGGGAACCGCTTGCGTAGCCCCACAGACCTGGGAGCTGCAGGCTTTCCTGCTGCCTTCAGCCTCGACACCACCCTTTCCCACTTGGCGCCGCGCCAGGCACAAAAATGGCCTATGGCTGGAGATTGGTCCCACGCCCAAAGAGCCAGCTCGAAAACTATGCCTTGTTCTAAAGCTCTTTGGGAACCGCTTGCGTAGCCCCAGAGACCTTGGGGCTGCAGGCTTTCCTGCTGCCTTCAGCCTCAACACCACCCTTTCCCACTAGGTGCCGCGCCAGGCACAAAAATGGCCATACGGCTGGAGATGGATCCCCTGCCCAAGGGAGCCAGCAGGGAAAACTATGCCTTGTTCTAAAGCTCTTTGGGAACCACTTGCGTAGCCCCACAGACCTTGGGGCTGCGGGCCTTCCTGCTGCCTTCAGCCTCAAAGCCACCCTTTCCCACTTGGCGCCACGCCAGGCACAAAAATGGCCATACGGCTGGAGATGGGTCCACCGCCGAAGAAGCCAGCAGGGAAAAATATGCCTTGTTCTAAAGCTCTTTGGGAACCGCTGCGTAGCCCCATAGACCTGGGGGCTGCGGGCTTTCCTGCTGCCTTCAGTCTCAAAACCACCCTTTCCCTCTGGGCGCCGCGCCAGGCAAAAAAAAGGCCTATGGCTGGAGATGGGGTCCCCCGCCCAAAGAGCCAGCAGGGAAAACTATGCCTTGTTCTAAAGCTCTTTGGGAACCGCTTGCATAGCCTCACAGACCTGGGGGCTGCGGGCTTTCCTGCTGCCTTCACCCTCAAAACCACCCTTTCAAACTTGACGCCGTGCCAGGCACAAAAATGGCCATACGGCTGGAGATGGGTCCCCCGCCCAAAGAGCCATCAGGGAAAACTATGCCTTGTTCTAAAGGTCTTTGGGAACCGCTTGCGTAGCCCCACAGACCTGGGGCTGTGGCCTTTCCTGCTGCCTTCAGCCTCAAAACCACCCTTTCCCACTTGGTGCTGCGCCAGGCACAAAAATGGCCTATGGCTGGAGATGGGTCCCCCGCCCCAAGAGCCAGCACCGGAAAACTATGCCTTGTTCTAAAGCTCTTTGGGAACCTCTTGCATAGCCCCACAGACCTGGGGCTGCAGGCTTTCCTGCTGCCTTCAGCCTCAAAACCACCCTTTCAAACTTGGCGCTGTGCCAGGCACAAAAATGGCCATACGGCTGGAGATGGTCCCCCGCCCAAAGAGCCATCAGGGAAACTATGCCTTGTTCTAAATCTCTTTGGGAACTGGCTTGCGTAGCCCCACAGACCTGGGGCTGCGGGCTTTCCTGCTGCCTTCAGCCTCAAAAACCACCCTTTCCCACTTGGTGCCGCGCCAGGCACAAAAATGGCCTATGGCTGGAGATGGGTCCCACGCCCAAAGAGCCAGCAGGGAAAACTATGCCTTGTTCTAAAGCTCTTTGGGAACCGCTTTGTAGCCCACAGACCTGGGGGCTGCAGGCTTTCCTGCTGCCTCAGCCTCGACAACACCCTTTCCCACTTGGCGCCACGCCAGGCACAAAAATGGCATACGGCTGGAGATGGGTCCCCTGCCCAAAGAGCCAGCAGGGAAAACTATGCCTTGTTCTAAAGCTCTTTGGAACCGCTTGCGTAGCCCCACAGACCTGGGGGCTGCGGGCTTTCCTGCTGCCTTCAACCTCAAAACCACCCTTTCCCCTTGGTGCCGCGCCAGGCACAAAAATGGCCATACGGCTGGAGATGGTCCCCCGCCAAGAGCAGCAGGGAAAACTATGCCTTGTCTAAAGCTCTTTGGGAACCGCTTGAGTAGACCCACAGACCTGGGGGCTGCGGGTTTTCCTGCTGCCTTCAGCCTCGACACCACCCTTTCCCACTGGGTGCCGCGCCAGGCACAAAAATGGCCATATGCTGGAGATGGGGCCACACGCCCAAAGAAAGAGTAGGGAAAACTCTGCTTGTTCTAAAGCTCTTTCGGAACCGCTTGCGTAGCCCCACAGACCTGGGGCTGCAGGCTTTTGCTGCTGCCTTCAGCCTCGACATCACCCTTTCCCCACTTGGGCCGCGCCAGGCACAAAATGGCCATACGGCTGGAGATGGGTCCCCCGCCCAAAGAGCCAGCAGGGAAAACTATGCCTTGTTCTAAAGCTCTTTGGGAACCGCTTGCGTAGCCCCACAGACCTGGGGGCTGCGGGCTTTCCTGCTGCCTTCAGCCTCGACAACCACCCTTTCCCACTTGGTGCCCGCGCCAGGCACAAAAATGCCTATGGCTGGAGATGGGTCCCCCGCCCAAAGAGCCAGCAGGGAAAACTATGCCTTGTTCTAAGCTCTTTGGAACCGCTTTGCGTAGCCCCACAGACCTGGGAGCTGCAGGCTTTCCTGCTGCCTTCAGCCTCGACACCACCCCTTTCCCACTTGGCGCCGCGCCAGGCACAAAAATGGCCTATGGCTGGAGATTGGTCCCACGCCCAAAGAGCCAGCTCGAAAACTATGCCTTGTTCTAAAGCTCTTTGGGAACCGCTTGCGTAGCCCCAGAGACCTTGGGGGCTGCAGGCTTTCCTGCTGCCTTCAGCCCTCAACACCACCCTTCCCACTAGGTGCCGCGCCAGGCACAAAATGGCCATACGGCTGGAGATGGATCCCCTGCCCAAGGAGCCAGCAGGGAAAAACTATGCCTTGTTCTAAAGCTCTTTGGGAACCACTTGCGTAGCCCCACAGACCTTGGGGCTGCGGGCCTTCCTGCTGCCTTCAGCCTCAAAGCCACCCTTTCCCACTTGGCGCCACGCCAGGCACAAAATGGCCATACGGCTGGAGATGGGTCCACCGCCGAAGAAGCCAGCAGGGAAAATATGCCTTGTTCTAAAGCTCTTTGGGAACCGCTTGCGTAGCCCCATAGACCTGGGGGCTGCGGGCTTTCCTGCTGCCTTCAGTCTCAAAACCACCCTTTCCCTCTGGGCGCCGCGCCAGGCAAAAAAAGGCCTATGGCTGGAGATGGGTCCCCGCCCAAAGAGCCAGCAGGGAAAACTATGCCTTGTTCTAAAGCTCTTTGGGAACCGCTTGCATAGCCTCACAGACCTGGGGCTGCGGCTTTCTGCTGCCTTCACCCTCAAAACCACCCTTTCAAACTTGACGCCGTGCCAGGCACAAAATGGCCATACGGCTGGAGATGGGTCCCCCGCCAAAGAGCCATCAGGGAAAACTATGCCTTGTTCTAAAGGTCTTGGGAACCGCTTGCGTAGCCCCACAGACCTGGGGGCTGCGGGCTTTCCTGCTGCCTTCAGCCTCGACACCACCCTTTCCCACTTGGCGCCACGCCAGGCACAAAAATGGCCATACGGCTGGAGATGGGTCCCACGCCCAAAGAACAAGCAGGGAAAACTCTGCCTTGTTCTAAAGCTCTTTGGGAACCGCTTGCGTAGCCCCAGAGACATGGGGGCTGCAGGCTTTCCTGCTGCCTTCAGCCTCGACACCACCCTTCCGCACTTGGCGCCGCGCCAGGCACAAAAATGGCCATACGAAGCTGAGATGGGTCCCCCGCCAAAGAGCCAGCAGGGAAAACTATGCCTTGTTCTAAAGCTCTTTGGGAACCGCTTGCATAGCCCCACAGACCTGGGGCTGCAGGCTTCCTGCTGCCTTCAGCCTCAACACCACCCTTTCCCACTAGGTGCCGCGCCAGGCACAAAAATGGCCATACGGCTGGAGATGGGTCCCCCGCCCAAAGAGCCAGCAGGGAAAACTATGCCTTGTTCTAAAGCTCTTTGGGAACCGCTTGCGTAGCCCCACAGACCTGGGGCCTGCGGGCTTTCCTGCTGCCTTCAGCCTCGACAGCACCCTTTCCCACTTGGCGCCGCGCCAGGCACAAAAATGGCCATATGGCTGAGATGGGTCCCCCGCCCAAAGAGCCAGCAGGGAAAACTATGCCTTGTTCTAAAGCTCTTTGGGAACCGCTTGCGTAGCCCCACAGACCTGGGGCTGCAGGCTTTCCTGCTGCCTTCAGCCTCCACAACACCCTTTCGCACTTGGGGGCCGCGCCAGGCACAAAAATGGCCATACGGCTGGAGATGGGTCCCCCGCCGAAGAAGCCAGCAGGGAAAACTATGCCTTGTTCTAAAGCTCTTTGGGAACCGCTTGCGTAGCCCCACAGACCTGGGGGCTGCGGTCTTTCCTGCTGCCTTCAGCCTCGACATCACCCTTTCCCACTTGGCGCCGCGCCATGCACAAAAATGGCCATATGGCTGCAGCACAAAAATGGCCATATGGCTGCAGATGGGTCCCCCGCCCAAAGAGCCAGCAGGGAAAACTATGCCTTGTTCTAAAGCTCTTTGGGAACCGCTTGCGTAGCCCCACAGACCTGGGGGCTGCAGACATTCCTGCTGCCTTCAGCCTCAACACCACCCTTTCGCACTTGGGGCCGCGCCAGGCACAAAAATGGCCATACGGCTGGAGATGGGTCCCCCGCCGAAGGAGCCATCAGGGAAAACTATGCCTTGTTCTAAAGCTCTTTGGGAACCGCTTGCGTAGCCCCACAGACCTGGGGGCTGCAGGCTTTCCTGTTGCCTTCAGCCTCGACACCACCCTTTCCCACTTGGCGCCACACCAGGCACAAAAATGGCCATACGGCTGGAGATGGGTCCCGCGCCAAGAGCCAGCAGGGAAAACTATGCCTTGTTCTAAAGCTCTTTGGGAACCGCTTGCGTAGCCCCACAGACCTGGGGGCTGCGGTCTTTCCTGCTGCCCTTCAGCCTCGACATCACCCTTTCCCACTTGGCTCCGCGCCATGCACAAAAAATGGCCATATGGCTGAGATGGGTCCCCCGCCCAAAGAGCCAGCAGGGAAAACTATGCCTTGTTCTAAAGCTCTTGGGAACCGCTTGCATAGCCCCACAGACCTGGGGGCTGCAGGCTTTCCTGCTGCCTTCAGCCTCAACACCACCCTTTCCCACTAGCTGCCGCGCCAGGCACAAAAATGGCCATTACGGCTGGAGATGGGTCCCCCGCCCAAAGAGCCGTCAGGGAAAACTATGCCTTGTTCTAAAGCTCTTTGGGAACCGCTTGCGTAGCCCCACAGACCTGGGGGCTGCGGGCTTTCCTGCTGCCTTCAGCCTCAAAACCACCCTTTCCCACTTGGGCCGCGCCAGGCACAAAAATGGCCATACGGCTGGAGATGGGTCCCGCGCCGAAGAAGCCAGCAGGGAAAACTATGCCTTGTTCTAAAGCTCTTTGGGAACCGCTTGCGTAGCCCCACAGACCTGGGGGCTGCGGGCTTTCCTGCTGCCTTCAGCCGCGACATCACCCTTTCCCACTTGGCGCCGCGCCATGCACAAAAATGGCCATGTGGCTGGAGATAGGTCCCCCGCCCAAAGAGCCATCAGGGAAAACTATGCCTTGTTCTAAAGCTCTTTGGGAACCACTTGCATAGCCCCACAGACCTGGGGGCTGCAGACATTCCTGCTGCCTTCAGCCTCAACACCACCCTTTCCCACTAGGTGCCGCGCCAGGCACAAAAATGGCCATACGGCTGGAGATGGGTCCCGCGCCCAAGGAGCCAGCAGGGAAAACTATGCCTTGTTCTAAAGCTCTTTGGGAACCGCTTGCATAGCCCCACAGACCTGGGGGCTGCAGGCTTTCCTGCTGCCTTCAGCCTCAAAGCCACCCTTTCCCACTTCGTGCCGCGCCAGGCACAAAAATGGCCTACGGCTGCATATGGGTCCCATGCCCAAAGAGCCAGCAGGGAAAACTATGCCTTGTTCTAAAGCTCTTTGGGAACCGCTTTGTAGCCCCACAGACCTGGGGGCTGCAGGCTTTCCTGCTGCCTTCAGCCTCGACAACACCCTTTCCCACTTGGCGCCACGCCAGGCACAAAAATGGCCATACGGCTGGAGATGGGTCCCCTGCCCAAAGAGCCAGCAGGGAAAACTATGCCTTGTTCTAAAGCTCTTTGGGAACCGCTTGCGTAGCCCCACAGACCTGGGGGCTGCGGGCTTTCCTGCTGCCTTCAACCTCAAAACCACCCTTTCCCACTTGGTGCCGCGCCAGGCACAAAAATGGCCATACGGCTGGAGATGGGTCCCCCGCCCAAAGAGCCAGCAGGGAAAACTATGCCTTGTTCTAAAGCTCTTTGGGAACCGCTTGCGTAGACCCACAGACCTGGGGGCTGCGGGTTTTCCTGCTGCCTTCAGCCTCGACACCACCCTTTCCCACTGGGTGCCGCGCCAGGCACAAAAATGGCCATATGGCTGGAGATGGGGCCACACGCCCAAAGAAAGAGTAGGGAAAACTCTGCCTTGTTCTAAAGCTCTTTCGGAACCGCTTGCGTAGCCCCACAGACCTGGGGGCTGCAGGCTTTGCTGCTGCCTTCAGCCTCGACATCACCCTTTCCCACTTGGCGCCGCGCCATGCACAAAAATGGCCATATGGCTGGAGATGGGTCCCCCGCCCAAAGAGCCAGCAGGGAAAACTATGCCTTGTTCTAAAGCTCTTTGGGAAAAGCTTGCGTAGCCCCACAGACCTGGGGGCTGCGGGCTTTCCTGCTGCCTTCAGCCTCGACACCACCCTTTCCCACTTGGGGCCGCGCCAGGCACAAAAATGGCCATACGGCTGGAGATGGGTCCCCCGCCCAAAGAGCCGTCAGGGAAAACTATGCCTTGTTCTAAAGCTCTTTGGGAACCGCTTGCGTAGCCCCACAGACCTGGGGGCTGCGGGCTTTCCTGCTGCCTTCAGCCTCGACACCACCCTTTCCCACTTGGTGCCGCGCCAGGCACAAAAATGGCCTATGGCTGGAGATGGGTCCCCCGCCCAAAGAGCCAGCAGGGAAAACTATGCCTTGTTCTAAAGCTCTTTGGGAACCGCTTGCGTAGCCCCACAGACCTGGGAGCTGCAGGCTTTCCTGCTGCCTTCAGCCTCGACACCACCCTTTCCCACTTGGCGCCGCGCCAGGCACAAAAATGGCCTATGGCTGGAGATTGGTCCCACGCCCAAAGAGCCAGCTCGAAAACTATGCCTTGTTCTAAAGCTCTTTGGGAACCGCTTGCGTAGCCCCAGAGACCTTGGGGCTGCAGGCTTTCCTGCTGCCTTCAGCCTCAACACCACCCTTTCCCACTAGGTGCCGCGCCAGGCACAAAAATGGCCATACGGCTGGAGATGGATCCCCTGCCCAAGGAGCCAGCAGGGAAAACTATGCCTTGTTCTAAAGCTCTTTGGGAACCACTTGCGTAGCCCCACAGACCTTGGGGCTGCGGGCCTTCCTGCTGCCTTCAGCCTCAAAGCCACCCTTTCCCACTTGGCGCCACGCCAGGCACAAAAATGGCCATACGGCTGGAGATGGGTCCACCGCCGAAGAAGCCAGCAGGGAAAAATATGCCTTGTTCTAAAGCTCTTTGGGAACCGCTTGCGTAGCCCCATAGACCTGGGGGCTGCGGGCTTTCCTGCTGCCTTCAGTCTCAAAACCACCCTTTCCCTCTGGGCGCCGCGCCAGGCAAAAAAAAGGCCTATGGCTGGAGATGGGTCCCCCGCCCAAAGAGCCAGCAGGGAAAACTATGCCTTGTTCTAAAGCTCTTTGGGAACCGCTTGCATAGCCTCACAGACCTGGGGGCTGCGGGCTTTCCTGCTGCCTTCACCCTCAAAACCACCCTTTCAAACTTGACGCCGTGCCAGGCACAAAAATGGCCATACGGCTGGAGATGGGTCCCCCGCCCAAAGAGCCATCAGGGAAAACTATGCCTTGTTCTAAAGGTCTTTGGGAACCGCTTGCGTAGCCCCACAGACCTGGGGGCTGTGGCCTTTCCTGCTGCCTTCAGCCTCAAAACCACCCTTTCCCACTTGGTGCTGCGCCAGGCACAAAAATGGCCTATGGCTGGAGATGGGTCCCCCGCCCCAAGAGCCAGCACGGAAAACTATGCCTTGTTCTAAAGCTCTTTGGGAACCTCTTGCATAGCCCCACAGACCTGGGGGCTGCAGGCTTTCCTGCTGCCTTCAGCCTCAAAACCACCCTTTCAAACTTGGCGCTGTGCCAGGCACAAAAATGGCCATACGGCTGGAGATGGGTCCCCCGCCCAAAGAGCCATCAGGGAAAACTATGCCTTGTTCTAAATCTCTTTGGGAACTGCTTGCGTAGCCCCACAGACCTGGGGGCTGCGGGCTTTCCTGCTGCCTTCAGCCTCAAAACCACCCTTTCCCACTTGGTGCCGCGCCAGGCACAAAAATGGCCTATGGCTGGAGATGGGTCCCACGCCCAAAGAGCCAGCAGGGAAAACTATGCCTTGTTCTAAAGCGTTTTGGGAACCGCTTCGTAGGCCCACAGACCTGGAGGCTGCGGGCTTTCCTGCTGCCTTCAGCCTCGATACCACCCTTTCCCACTTGGCGCCGCGCCAGGCATAAAAATGGCCATACGGCTGGAGATGGGTCCCCCGCCCAAAGAGCCAGCAGGGAAAACTATGCCTTGTTCTAAAGCTCTTTGGGAACCGCTTGCGTAGCCCCACAGACCTGGGAGCTGCAGGCTTTCCTGCTGCCTTCAGCCTCAAAACCACTCTTTCCCTCTGGGCGCCGGGCCAGGCACAAAAATGGCCATACGGCTGGAGATGGGTCCCCCGCCGAAGGAGCCAGCAGGGAAAACTATGCCTTGTTCTAAAGCTCTTTGGGAATCGCTTGCGTAGTCCCACAGACCTGGGGGCTGCGGGCTTTCCTCCTGCCTTCATCCTCAAAGCCACCCTTTCCCACTTGGCGCTGCGCCAGGCACAAAAATGGCCTATGGCTGGAGATGGGTCCCCTGCCCAAAGAGCCAGCAGGGAAAACTATGCCTTGTTCTAAAGGTCTTTGGGAACCGCTTGCGTAGCCCCACAGACCTGGGGGCTGCGGGCTTTCATGCTGCCTTCAGCCTCAAAAGTACCCTTTCCCACTTGGCGCCGCGCCAGGCACAAAAATGGCCTACGGCTGGAGATGGGTCCCATGCCCAAAGAGCCAGCAGGGAAAACTATGCCTTGTTCTAAAGCTCTTTGGGAACCGCTTGCGTAGCCCCGGAGACAGGGGGGCTGCAGGCTTTCCTGCTGCCTTCAGCCTCGACACCACCCTTTCCCACTTGGCGCCGCGCCAGGCATAAAAATGGCCATATGGCTGGAGATGGGTCCCCCACCCAAAGAGCCAGCAGGGAAAACTATGCCTTGTTCTAAAGCTCTTTGGGAACTGCTTGCGTAGCCCCACAGACCTGGGGCCTGCAGGCTTTCCTGCTGCCTTCAGCCTCAACACCACCCTTTCCCACTAGGTGCCGCGCCAGGCACAAAAATGGCCATACGGATGGAGATGGGTCCCCCGCCCAAGGAGCCAGCAGGGAAAACTGTGCCTTGTTCTAAAGCTCTTTGGGAACTGCTTGCGTAGCCCCACAGACCTGGGGGCTGCGGGCTTTCCTGCTGCCTTCAGCCTCAAAACCACTCTTTCCCACTAAGTGCCGCGCCAGGCACAAAAATGGCCATACGGCTGGAGATGGGTCCCCCGCCCAAAGAGCCAGCAGGGAAAACTATGCCTTGTTCTAAAGCTCTTTGGGAACCGCTTGCGTAGCCCCACAGACCTGTGGGCTGCAGGCTTTCATGCTGCCTTCAGACTCGACACCACCCTTTCCCACTTGCCGCCGCGCCAGGCACAAAAATGGCCATACGGCTGGAGATGGGTCCTGCGCCCAAGAGCCAGCAGGGAAAACTATGCCTTGTTCTAAAGCTCTTTGGGAACCGCTTGCGTAGCCCCACAGACCTGGGGGCTGCGGTCTTTCCTGCTGCCTTCAGCCTCGACATCACCCTTTCCCACTTGGCGCCGCGCCAGGCACAAAAATGGCCATACGGCTGGAGATGGGTCCCCCGCCCAAAGAGCCAGCAGGGAAAACTATGCCTTGTTCTAAAGCTCTTTGGGAACCGCTTGCATAGCCCCACAGACCTGGGGGCTGCAGGCTTTCCTGCTGCCTTCAGCCTCCACAACACCCTTTCCCACTAGGTGCCGCGCCAGGCACAAAAATGGCCATACGGCTGGAGATGGTTCCCCTGCCGAAGGAGCCATCAGGGAAAACTATGCCTTGTTCTAAAGCTCTTTGGGAACCGCTTGCGTAGCCCCACAGACCTGGGGGCTGCGGGCTTTCCTGCTGCCCTCAGACTCGACACCACCCTTTCCCACTTGGCGCCGCGCCAGGCACAAAAATGGCCATACGGCTGGAGATGGGTCCCCCGCCCAAAGAGCCAGCAGGGAAAACTATGCCTTGTTCTAAAGCTCTTTGGGAACCACTTGCGTAGCCCCACAGACCTGGGGGCTGCAGGCTTTCCTGCTGCCTTCAGCCTCAACACCATCCTTCCCACTTCGTGCCGCGCCAGGCACCAAAATGGCCATACGGCTGGAGATGGGTCCCCCGCCCAAAGAGCCAGGAGGGAAAACTATGCCTTGTTCTAAAGCTCTTTGGGAAACGCTTGCGTAGCCCCACAGACCTGGGGGCTGCGGGCTTTCCTGCTGCCTTCAGCCTCAAAGCCACCCTTTCCCACTTGGCGCCGCGCCATGCACAAAAATGGCCATATGGCTGGAGATGGGTCCCCCGCCCAAAGAGCCGTCAGGGAAAACTATGCCTTGTTCTAAAGCTCTTTGGGAACCGCTTGCGTAGCCCCACAGACCTGGGGGCTGCGGGCTTTCCTGCTGCCTTCAGACTCGACACCACCCTTTCCCACTTGGTGCCGCGCCAGGCACAAAAATGGCCATACGGCTGGAGATGGGTCCCCCGCCCAAAGAGCCATCAGGGAAAACTATGCCTTGTTCTAAAGCTCTTTGGGAACCGCTTGCGTTGAACCACAGACCTGGGGGCTGCGGGCTTTCCTGCTGCCTTCAGCCTCAAAACCACCCTTTCCCACTTGGCGCCGCGCCAGGCACAAAAATGGCCATACGGCTGGAGATGGGTCCCCCGCCCAAAGAGCCAGCAGGGAAAACTATGCCTTGTTCTAAAGCTCTTTGGGAACCGCTTGCGTAGCCCCACAGACCTGGGGGCTGCAGGCTTTCCTGTTGCCTTCAGCCTCGACACCACCCTTTCCCACTTGGCGCCACGCCAGGCACAAAAATGGCCATACGGCTGGAGATGGGTCCCGCGCCCAAGAGCCAGCAGGGAAAACTATGCCTTGTTCTAAAGCTCTTTGGGAACCGCTTGCGTAGCCCCACAGACCTGGGGGCTGCGGTCTTTCCTGCTGCCTTCAGCCTCGACATCACCCTTTCCCACTTGGCACCGCGCCATGCACAAAAATGGCCATACGGCTGGAGATGGGTCCCCCGCCCAAAGAGCCAGCAGGGAAAACTATGCCTTGTTCTAAAGCTCTTTGGGAACCGCTTGCGTAGCCCCACAGACCTGGGGGCTGCGGGCTTTCCTGCTGCCTTCAGACTCGACACCACCCTTTCCCACTTGGTGCCGCGCCAGGCACAAAAATGGCCATACGGCTGGAGATGGGTCCCCCGCCCAAAGAGCCATCAGGGAAAACTATGCCTTGTTCTAAAGCTCTTTGGGAACCGCTTGCGTTGAACCACAGACCTGGGGGCTGCGGGCTTTCCTGCTGCCTTCAGCCTCAAAACCACCCTTTCCCACTTGGCGCCGCGCCAGGCACAAAAATGGCCATACGGCTGGAGATGGGTCCCCCGCCCAAAGAGCCAGCAGGGAAAACTATGCCTTGTTCTAAAGCTCTTTGGGAACCGCTTGCGTAGCCCCACAGACCTGGGGGCTGCAGGCTTTCCTGTTGCCTTCAGCCTCGACACCACCCTTTCCCACTTGGCGCCACGCCAGGCACAAAAATGGCCATACGGCTGGAGATGGGTCCCGCGCCCAAGAGCCAGCAGGGAAAACTATGCCTTGTTCTAAAGCTCTTTGGGAACCACTTGCGTAGCCCCACAGACCTGGGGGCTGCGGTCTTTCCTGCTGCCTTCAGCCTCGACATCACCCTTTCCCACTTGGCACCGCGCCATGCACAAAAATGGCCATACGGCTGGAGATGGGTCCCCCGCCCAAAGAGCCAGCAGGGAAAACTATGCCTTGTTCTAAAGCTCTTTGGGAACCGCTTGCATAGCCCCACAGACCTGGGGGCTGCAGGCTTTCCTGCTGCCTTCAGCCTCAACACCACCCTTTCCCACTACCTGCCGCGCCAGGCACAAAAATGGCCATACGGCTGGAGATGGGTCCCCCGCCCAAAGAGCCGTCAGGGAAAACTATGCCTTGTTCTAAAGCTCTTTGGGAACAGCTTGCGTAGCCCCACAGACCTGGGGGCTGCAGGCTTTCCTGCTGCCTTCAGCCTCGACACCACCCTTTCGCACTTGGGGCCGCGCCAGGCACAAAAATGGCCATACGGCTGGAGATGGGTCCCGCGCCGAAGAAGCCAGCAGGGAAAACTATGCCTTGTTCTAAAGCTCTTTGGGAACCGCTTGCGTAGCCCCACAGACCTGGGGGCTGCGGTCTTTCCTGCTGCCTTCAGCCTCGACATCACCCTTTCCCACTTGGCGCCGCGCCATGCACAAAAATGGCCATATGGCTGGAGATGGGTCCCCCGCCCAAAGAGCCATCAGGGAAAACTATGCCTTGTTCTAAAGCTCTTTGGGAACCGCTTGCGTAGCCCCACAGACCTGGGGGCTGCGGGCTTTCCTGCTGCCTTCAGCCTCAAAACCACCCTTTCCCACTAGGTGCCGCGCCAGGCACAAAAATGGCCATACGGCTGGAGATGGGTCCCCCGCCGAAGGAGCCATCAGGGAAAACTATGCCTTGTTCTAAAGCTCTTTGGGAACCGCTTGCGTAGCCCCACAGACCTGGGGGCTGCGGGCTTTCCTGCTGCCTTCAGCCTCAAAGCCACCCTTTCCCACTTGGCGCCGTGCCAGGCACAAAAATGGCCATACGGCTGGAGATGGGTCCCCCGCCCAAAGAGCCAGCAGGGAAAACTATGCCTTGTTCTAAAGCTCTTTGGGAACCGCTTCCATAGCCCCACAGACCTGGGGCCTGCAGGCTTTCCTGCTGCCTTCAGCCTCAAAGCCACCCTTTCCCACTTCGTGCCGCGCCAGGCACAAAAATGGCCTACGGCTGGATATCGGTCCCATGCCCAAAGAGCCAGCGGGGAAAACTATGCCTTGTTCTAAAGCTCTTTGGGAACCGCTTTGTAGCCCCACAGACCTGGGGGCTGCAGGCTTTCCTGCTGCCTTCAGCCTCGACACCACCCTTTCCCACTAGGTGCCGCGCCAGGCACAAAAATGGCCGTACGACTGGAGATGGGTCCCGCGCCCAAGAGCCAGCAGGGAAAACTATGCCTTGTTCTAAAGCTCTTTGGGAACCGCTTGCGTAGCCCCACAGACCTGGGGGCTGCGGTCTTTCCTGCTGCCTTCAGCCTCGACATCACCCTTTCCCACTTGGCGCCGCGCCATGCACAAAAATGGCCATATGGCTGGAGATGGGTCCCCCGCCCAAAGAGCCAGCAGGGAAAACTATGCCTTGTTCTAAAGCTCTTTGGGAACCGCTTTGTAGCCCCACAGACCTGGGGGCTGCGGGCTTTCCTGCCGCCTTCAGCCTCGACACCACCCTTTCCCACTTGGCGCCGCGCCAGGCACAAAAATGGCCATATGGCTGGAGATGGGTCCCACGCCCAAAGAGCCAGCAGGGAAAACTCTGCCTTGTTCTAAAGCTCTTTGGGAACCGCTTGCATAGACCCACAGACCTGGGGGCTGCAGGCTTTCCTGCTGCCTTCAGCCTCAAAGCCACCCTTTCCCACTTCGTGCCGCGCCAGGCACAAAAATGGCCTACGGCTGGATATGGGTCCCATGCCCAAAGACCCAGCAGGGAAAACTATGCCTTGTTCTAAAGCTCTTTGGGAACCGCTTTGTAGCCCCAGAGACCTGGGGGCTGCAGGCTTTCCTGCTGCCTTCAGCCTCGACACCACCCTTTCCCACTTGGCGCCACGCCAGGCACAAAAATGGCCATACGGCTGGAGATGGGTCTCCCCCGAAGGAGCCAGCAGGGAAAACTATGCCTTGTTCTAAAGCTCTTTGGGAACCGCTTGCGTAGCCCCACAGACCTGGGGGCTGCGGTCTTTCCTGCTGCCTTCAGCCTCGACATCACCCTTTCCCACTTCGCGCCGCGCCATGCACAAAAATGGCCATATGGCTGGAGATGGGTCCCCCGCCCAAAGAGCCAGCAGGGAAAACTATGCCTTGTTCTAAAGCTCTTTGGGAACCGCTTGCATAGCCCCACAGACCTGGGGGCTGCAGGCTTTCCTGCTGCCTTCAGCCTCAACACCACCCTTTCCCACTAGCTGCGGCGCCAGGCACAAAAATGGCCATACGGCTGGAGATGGGTCCCCCGCCCAAAGAGCCGTCAGGGAAAACTATGCCTTGTTCTAAAGCTCTTTGGGAACCGCTTGCGTAGCCCCACAGACCTGGGGGCTGCGGGCTTTCCTGCTGCCTTCAGACTCGACACCACCCTTTCCCACTTGGTGCCGCGCCAGGCACAAAAATGGCCATACGGCTGGAAATGGGTCCCGCGCCGAAGAAGCCAGCAGGGAAAACTATGCCTTGTTCTAAAGCTCTTTGGGAACCGCTTGCGTAGCCCCACAGACCTGGGGGCTGCGGGCTTTCCTGCTGCCTTCAGCCTCGACACCACCCTTTCCCACTTGGCGCCGCGCCATGCACAAAAATGGCCATATGGCTGGAGATGGGTCCCCCGCCCAAAGAGCCATCAGGGAAAACTATGCCTTGTTCTAAAGCTCTTTGGGAACCGCTTGCGTAGCCCCACAGACCTGGGGGCTGCGGGCTTTCGTGCTGCCTTCAGCCTCAAAACCACCCTTTCCCACTAGGTGCCGCGCCAGGCACAAAAATGGCCATACGGCTGGAGATGGGTCCCCCGCCGAAGGAGCCATCAGGGAAAACTATGCCTTGTTCTAAAGCTCTTTGGGAACCGCTTGCGTAGCCCCACAGACCTGGGGGCTGCGGGCTTTCCTGCTGCCTTCAGCCTCAAAGCCACCCTTTCCCACTTGGCGCCGTGCCAGGCACAAAAATGGCCATACGGCTGGAGATGGGTCCCCCGCCCAAAGAGCCAGCAGGGAAAACTATGCCTTGTTCTAAAGCTCTTTGGGAACCGCTTCCATAGCCCCACAGACCTGGGGCCTGCAGGCTTTCCTGCTGCCTTCAGCCTCAAAGCCACCCTTTCCCACTTCGTGCCGCGCCAGGCACAAAAATGGCCTACGGCTGGATATCGGTCCCATGCCCAAAGAGCCAGCAGGGAAAACTATGCCTTGTTCTAAAGCTCTTTGGGAACCGCTTTGTAGCCCCACAGACCTGGGGGCTGCAGGCTTTCCTGCTGCCTTCAGCCTCGACACCACCCTTTCCCACTAGGTGCCGCGCCAGGCACAAAAATGGCCGTACGACTGGAGATGGGTCCCGCGCCCAAGAGCCAGCAGGGAAAACTATGCCTTGTTCTAAAGCTCTTTGGGAACCGCTTGCGTAGCCCCACAGACCTGGGGGCTGCGGGCTTTCCTGCTGCCTTCAGCCTCGACATCACCCTTTCCCACTTGGCGCCGCGCCATGCACAAAAATGGCCATATGGCTGGAGATGGGTCCCCCGCCCAAAGAGCCATCAGGGAAAACTATGCCTTGTTCTAAAGCTCTTTGGGAACCGCTTGCGTAGCCCCACAGACCTGGGGGCTGCGGGCTTTCGTGCTGCCTTCAGCCTCAAAACCACCCTTTCCCACTAGGTGCCGCGCCAGGCACAAAAATGGCCATACGGCTGGAGATGGGTCCCCCGCCGAAGGAGCCATCAGGGAAAACTATGCCTTGTTCTAAAGCTCTTTGGGAACCGCTTGCGTAGCCCCACAGACCTGGGGGCTGCGGGCTTTCCTGCTGCCTTCAGCCTCAAAGCCACCCTTTCCCACTTGGCGCCGTGCCAGGCACAAAAATGGCCATACGGCTGGAGATGGGTCCCCCGCCCAAAGAGCCAGCAGGGAAAACTATGCCTTGTTCTAAAGCTCTTTGGGAACCGCTTCCATAGCCCCACAGACCTGGGGCCTGCAGGCTTTCCTGCTGCCTTCAGCCTCAAAGCCACCCTTTCCCACTTCGTGCCGCGCCAGGCACAAAAATGGCCTACGGCTGGATATCGGTCCCATGCCCAAAGAGCCAGCAGGGAAAACTATGCCTTGTTCTAAAGCTCTTTGGGAACCGCTTTGTAGCCCCACAGACCTGGGGGCTGCAGGCTTTCCTGCTGCCTTCAGCCTCGACACCACCCTTTCCCACTAGGTGCCGCGCCAGGCACAAAAATGGCCGTACGACTGGAGATGGGTCCCGCGCCCAAGAGCCAGCAGGGAAAACTATGCCTTGTTCTAAAGCTCTTTGGGAACCGCTTGCGTAGCCCCACAGACCTGGGGGCTGCGGGCTTTCCTGCTGCCTTCAGCCTCGACACCACCCTTTCCCACTAGGTGCCGCGCCAGGCACAAAAATGGCCGTACGACTGGAGATGGGTCCCGCGCCCAAGAGCCAGCAGGGAAAACTATGCCTTGTTCTAAAGCTCTTTGGGAACCGCTTTGTAGCCCCACAGACCTGGGGGCTGCGGGCTTTCCTGCTGCCTTCAGCCTCGACACCACCCTTTCCCACTTGGCGCCGCGCCAGGCACAAAAATGGCCATATGGCTGGAGATGGGTCCCACGCCCAAAGAGCCAGCAGGGAAAACTCTGCCTTGTTCTAAAGCTCTTTGGGAACCGCTTGCATAGCCCCACAGACCTGGGGGCTGCAGGCTTTCCTGCTGCCTTCAGCCTCAAAGCCACCCTTTCCCACTTCGTGCCGCGCCAGGCACAAAAATGGCCTACGGCTGGATATGGGTCCCATGCCCAAAGAGCCAGCAGGGAAAACTATGCCTTGTTCTAAAGCTCTTTGGGAACCGCTTTGTAGCCCCAGAGACCTGGGGGCTGCAGGCTTTCCTGCTGCCTTCAGCCTCGACACCACCCTTTCCCACTTGGCGCCACGCCAGGCACAAAAATGGCCATACGGCTGGAGATGGGTCTCCCCCGAAGGAGCCAGCAGGGAAAACTATGCCTTGTTCTAAAGGTCTTTGGGAACCGCTTGCGTAGCCCCACAGACCTGGGGGCTGCGGGCTTTCCTGCTGCCTTCAGACTCGACACCACCCTTTCCCACTTGGTGCCGCGCCAGGCACAAAAATGGCCATACGGCTGGAAATGGGTCCCGCGCCGAAGAAGCCAGCAGGGAAAACTATGCCTTGTTCTAAAGCTCTTTGGGAACCGCTTGCGTAGCCCCACAGACCTGGGGGCTGCGGGCTTTCCTGCTGCCTTCAGCCTCGACATCACCCTTTCCCACTTGGCGCCGCGCCATGCACAAAAATGGCCATATGGCTGGAGATGGGTCCCCCGCCCAAAGAGCCATCAGGGAAAACTATGCCTTGTTCTAAAGCTCTTTGGGAACCGCTTGCGTAGCCCCACAGACCTGGGGGCTGCGGGCTTTCGTGCTGCCTTCAGCCTCAAAACCACCCTTTCCCACTAGGTGCCGCGCCAGGCACAAAAATGGCCATACGGCTGGAGATGGGTCCCCCGCCGAAGGAGCCATCAGGGAAAACTATGCCTTGTTCTAAAGCTCTTTGGGAACCGCTTGCGTAGCCCCACAGACCTGGGGGCTGCGGGCTTTCCTGCTGCCTTCAGCCTCAAAGCCACCCTTTCCCACTTGGCGCCGTGCCAGGCACAAAAATGGCCATACGGCTGGAGATGGGTCCCCCGCCCAAAGAGCCAGCAGGGAAAACTATGCCTTGTTCTAAAGCTCTTTGGGAACCGCTTCCATAGCCCCACAGACCTGGGGCCTGCAGGCTTTCCTGCTGCCTTCAGCCTCAAAGCCACCCTTTCCCACTTCGTGCCGCGCCAGGCACAAAAATGGCCTACGGCTGGATATCGGTCCCATGCCCAAAGAGCCAGCAGGGAAAACTATGCCTTGTTCTAAAGCTCTTTGGGAACCGCTTTGTAGCCCCACAGACCTGGGGGCTGCAGGCTTTCCTGCTGCCTTCAGCCTCGACACCACCCTTTCCCACTAGGTGCCGCGCCAGGCACAAAAATGGCCGTACGACTGGAGATGGGTCCCGCGCCCAAGAGCCAGCAGGGAAAACTATGCCTTGTTCTAAAGCTCTTTGGGAACCGCTTGCGTAGCCCCACAGACCTGGGGGCTGCGGGCTTTCCTGCTGCCTTCAGCCTCGACACCACCCTTTCCCACTAGGTGCCGCGCCAGGCACAAAAATGGCCGTACGACTGGAGATGGGTCCCGCGCCCAAGAGCCAGCAGGGAAAACTATGCCTTGTTCTAAAGCTCTTTGGGAACCGCTTTGTAGCCCCACAGACCTGGGGGCTGCGGGCTTTCCTGCTGCCTTCAGCCTCGACACCACCCTTTCCCACTTGGCGCCGCGCCAGGCACAAAAATGGCCATATGGCTGGAGATGGGTCCCACGCCCAAAGAGCCAGCAGGGAAAACTCTGCCTTGTTCTAAAGCTCTTTGGGAACCGCTTGCATAGCCCCACAGACCTGGGGGCTGCAGGCTTTCCTGCTGCCTTCAGCCTCAAAGCCACCCTTTCCCACTTCGTGCCGCGCCAGGCACAAAAATGGCCTACGGCTGGATATGGGTCCCATGCCCAAAGAGCCAGCAGGGAAAACTATGCCTTGTTCTAAAGCTCTTTGGGAACCGCTTTGTAGCCCCAGAGACCTGGGGGCTGCAGGCTTTCCTGCTGCCTTCAGCCTCGACACCACCCTTTCCCACTTGGCGCCACGCCAGGCACAAAAATGGCCATACGGCTGGAGATGGGTCTCCCCCGAAGGAGCCAGCAGGGAAAACTATGCCTTGTTCTAAAGGTCTTTGGGAACCGCTTGCGTAGCCCCACAGACCTGGGGGCTGCGGTCTTTCCTGCTGCCTTCAGCCTCGACATCACCCTTTCCCACTTCGCGCCGCGCCATGCACAAAAATGGCCATATGGCTGGAGATGGGTCCCCCGCCCAAAGAGCGAGCAGGGAAAACTATGCCTTGTTCTAAAGCTCTTTGGGAACCGCTTGCATAGCCCCACAGACCTGGGGGCTGCAGGCTTTCCTACTGCCTTCAGCCTCAACACCTCCCTTTCCCACTAGCTGCGGCGCCAGGCACAAAAATGGCCATACGGCTGGAGATGGGTCCCCCGCCCAAAGAGCCGTCAGGGAAAACTATGCCTTGTTCTAAAGCTCTTTGGGAACCGCTTGCGTAGCCCCACAGACCTGGGGGCTGCGGGCTTTCCTGCTGCCTTCAGACTCGACACCACCTTTCCCACTTGGTGCCGCGCCAGGCACAAAAATGGCCATACGGCTGGAGATGGGTCCCCCGCCCAAAGAGCCAGCAGGGAAAACTATGCCTTGTTCTAAAGCTCTTTGGGAACCGCTTGCGTTGCCCCACAGACCTGGGGGCTGCGGGCTTTCCTGCTGCCTTCCACCTCAAAACCACCCTTTCCCACTTGGTGCCGCGCCAGGCACAAAAATGGCCATACGGCTGGAGATGGGTCCCCCGCCCAAAGAGCCAGCAGGGAAAACTATGCCTTGTTCTAAAGCTCTTTGGGAACCGCTTGCGTAGCCCCACAGACCTGGGGGCTGCGGGTTTTCCTGCTGCCTTCAGCCTCGACACCACCCTTTCCCACTGGGTGCCGCGCCAGGCACAAAAATGGCCATATGGCTGGAGATGGGTCCCCTGCCCAAGGAGACAGCAGGGAAAACTATGCCTTGTTCTAAAGCTCTTTGGGAACCGCTTTGTAGCCCCACAGACCTGGGGGCTGCAGGCTTTCCTGCTGCCTTCAGCCTCGACACCACCCTTTCCCACTAGGTGCCGCGCCAGGCACAAAAATGGCCGTACGGCTGGAGATGGGTCCCGCGCCCAAGAGCCAGCAGGGAAAACTATGCCTTGTTCTAAAGCTCTTTGGGAACCGCTTGCGTAGCCCCACAGACCTGGGGGCTGCGGTCTTTCCTGCTGCCTTCAGCCTCGACATCACCCTTTCCCACTTCGCGCCGCGCCATGCACAAAAATGGCCATATGGCTGGAGATGGGTCCCCCGCCCAAAGAGCCAGCAGGGAAAACTATGCCTTGTTCTAAAGCTCTTTGGGAACCGCTTGCATAGCCCCACAGACCTGGGGGCTGCAGGCTTTCCTGCTGCCTTCAGCCTCAACACCACCCTTTCCCACTAGCTGCGGCGCCAGGCACAAAAATGGCCATACGGCTGGAGATGGGTCCCCCGCCCAAAGAGCCAGCAGGGAAAACTATGCCTTGTTCTAAAGCTCTTTGGGAACCGCTTGCATAGCCCCACAGACCTGGGGGCTGCAGGCTTTCCTGCTGCCTTCAGCCTCAACACCACCCTTTCCCACTAGCTGCGGCGCCAGGCACAAAAATGGCCATACGGCTGGAGATGGGTCCCCCGCCCAAAGAGCCGTCAGGGAAAACTATGCCTTGTTCTAAAGCTCTTTGGGAACCGCTTGCGTAGCCCCACAGACCTGGGGGCTGCGGGCTTTCCTGCTGCCTTCAGACTCGACACCACCCTTTCCCACTTGGTGCCGCGCCAGGCACAAAAATGGCCATACGGCTGGAAATGGGTCCCGCGCCGAAGAAGCCAGCAGGGAAAACTATGCCTTGTTCTAAAGCTCTTTGGGAACCGCTTGCGTAGCCCCACAGACCTGGGGGCTGCGGGCTTTCCTGCTGCCTTCAGCCTCGACATCACCCTTTCCCACTTGGCGCCGCGCCATGCACAAAAATGGCCATATGGCTGGAGATGGGTCCCCCGCCCAAAGAGCCATCAGGGAAAACTATGCCTTGTTCTAAAGCTCTTTGGGAACCGCTTGCGTAGCCCCACAGACCTGGGGGCTGCGGGCTTTCGTGCTGCCTTCAGCCTCAAAACCACCCTTTCCCACTAGGTGCCGCGCCAGGCACAAAAATGGCCATACGGCTGGAGATGGGTCCCCCGCCGAAGGAGCCATCAGGGAAAACTATGCCTTGTTCTAAAGCTCTTTGGGAACCGCTTGCGTAGCCCCACAGACCTGGGGGCTGCGGGCTTTCCTGCTGCCTTCAGCCTCAAAGCCACCCTTTCCCACTTGGCGCCGTGCCAGGCACAAAAATGGCCATACGGCTGGAGATGGGTCCCCCGCCCAAAGAGCCAGCAGGGAAAACTATGCCTTGTTCTAAAGCTCTTTGGGAACCGCTTCCATAGCCCCACAGACCTGGGGCCTGCAGGCTTTCCTGCTGCCTTCAGCCTCAAAGCCACCCTTTCCCACTTCGTGCCGCGCCAGGCACAAAAATGGCCTACGGCTGGATATCGGTCCCATGCCCAAAGAGCCAGCAGGGAAAACTATGCCTTGTTCTAAAGCTCTTTGGGAACCGCTTTGTAGCCCCACAGACCTGGGGGCTGCAGGCTTTCCTGCTGCCTTCAGCCTCGACACCACCCTTTCCCACTAGGTGCCGCGCCAGGCACAAAAATGGCCGTACGACTGGAGATGGGTCCCGCGCCCAAGAGCCAGCAGGGAAAACTATGCCTTGTTCTAAAGCTCTTTGGGAACCGCTTGCGTAGCCCCACAGACCTGGGGGCTGCGGGCTTTCCTGCTGCCTTCAGCCTCGACACCACCCTTTCCCACTAGGTGCCGCGCCAGGCACAAAAATGGCCGTACGACTGGAGATGGGTCCCGCGCCCAAGAGCCAGCAGGGAAAACTATGCCTTGTTCTAAAGCTCTTTGGGAACCGCTTTGTAGCCCCACAGACCTGGGGGCTGCGGGCTTTCCTGCTGCCTTCAGCCTCGACACCACCCTTTCCCACTTGGCGCCGCGCCAGGCACAAAAATGGCCATATGGCTGGAGATGGGTCCCACGCCCAAAGAGCCAGCAGGGAAAACTCTGCCTTGTTCTAAAGCTCTTTGGGAACCGCTTGCATAGCCCCACAGACCTGGGGGCTGCAGGCTTTCCTGCTGCCTTCAGCCTCAAAGCCACCCTTTCCCACTTCGTGCCGCGCCAGGCACAAAAATGGCCTACGGCTGGATATGGGTCCCATGCCCAAAGAGCCAGCAGGGAAAACTATGCCTTGTTCTAAAGCTCTTTGGGAACCGCTTTGTAGCCCCAGAGACCTGGGGGCTGCAGGCTTTCCTGCTGCCTTCAGCCTCGACACCACCCTTTCCCACTTGGCGCCACGCCAGGCACAAAAATGGCCATACGGCTGGAGATGGGTCTCCCCCGAAGGAGCCAGCAGGGAAAACTATGCCTTGTTCTAAAGGTCTTTGGGAACCGCTTGCGTAGCCCCACAGACCTGGGGGCTGCGGTCTTTCCTGCTGCCTTCAGCCTCGACATCACCCTTTCCCACTTCGCGCCGCGCCATGCACAAAAATGGCCATATGGCTGGAGATGGGTCCCCCGCCCAAAGAGCGAGCAGGGAAAACTATGCCTTGTTCTAAAGCTCTTTGGGAACCGCTTGCATAGCCCCACAGACCTGGGGGCTGCAGGCTTTCCTACTGCCTTCAGCCTCAACACCTCCCTTTCCCACTAGCTGCGGCGCCAGGCACAAAAATGGCCATACGGCTGGAGATGGGTCCCACGCCCAAAGAACAAGCAGGGAAAACTATGCCTTGTTCTAAAGCTCTTTGGGAACCGCTTGCGTAGCCCCACAGACCTGGGGGCTGCGGGCTTTCCTGCTGCCTTCAGACTCGACACCACCCTTTCCCACTTGGTGCCGCGCCAGGCACAAAAATGGCCATACGGCTGGAGATGGGTCCCCCGCCCAAAGAGCCAGCAGGGAAAACTATGCCTTGTTCTAAAGCTCTTTGGGAACCGCTTGCGTTGCCCCACAGACCTGGGGGCTGCGGGCTTTCCTGCTGCCTTCCACCTCAAAACCACCCTTTCCCACTTGGTGCCGCGCCAGGCACAAAAATGGCCATACGGCTGGAGATGGGTCCCCCGCCCAAAGAGCCAGCAGGGAAAACTATGCCTTGTTCTAAAGCTCTTTGGGAACCGCTTGCGTAGCCCCACAGACCTGGGGGCTGCGGGTTTTCCTGCTGCCTTCAGCCTCGACACCACCCTTTCCCACTGGGTGCCGCGCCAGGCACAAAAATGGCCATATGGCTGGAGATGGGTCCCCTGCCCAAGGAGACAGCAGGGAAAACTATGCCTTGTTCTAAAGCTCTTTGGGAACCGCTTTGTAGCCCCACAGACCTGGGGGCTGCAGGCTTTCCTGCTGCCTTCAGCCTCGACACCACCCTTTCCCACTAGGTGCCGCGCCAGGCACAAAAATGGCCGTACGGCTGGAGATGGGTCCCGCGCCCAAGAGCCAGCAGGGAAAACTATGCCTTGTTCTAAAGCTCTTTGGGAACCGCTTGCGTAGCCCCACAGACCTGGGGGCTGCGGTCTTTCCTGCTGCCTTCAGCCTCGACATCACCCTTTCCCACTTCGCGCCGCGCCATGCACAAAAATGGCCATATGGCTGGAGATGGGTCCCCCGCCCAAAGAGCCAGCAGGGAAAACTATGCCTTGTTCTAAAGCTCTTTGGGAACCGCTTGCATAGCCCCACAGACCTGGGGGCTGCAGGCTTTCCTGCTGCCTTCAGCCTCAACACCACCCTTTCCCACTAGCTGCGGCGCCAGGCACAAAAATGGCCATACGGCTGGAGATGGGTCCCCCGCCCAAAGAGCCAGCAGGGAAAACTATGCCTTGTTCTAAAGCTCTTTGGGAACCGCTTGCGTAGCCCCACAGACCTGGGGGCTGCGGGTTTTCCTGCTGCCTTCAGCCTCGACACCACCCTTTCCCACTGGGTGCCGCGCCAGGCACAAAAATGGCCATATGGCTGGAGATGGGTCCCCTGCCCAAGGAGACAGCAGGGAAAACTATGCCTTGTTCTAAAGCTCTTTGGGAACCGCTTTGTAGCCCCACAGACCTGGGGGCTGCAGGCTTTCCTGCTGCCTTCAGCCTCGACACCACCCTTTCCCACTAGGTGCCGCGCCAGGCACAAAAATGGCCGTACAGCTGGAGATGGGTCCCGCGCCCAAGAGCCAGCAGGGAAAACTATGCCTTGTTCTAAAGCTCTTTGGGAACCGCTTGCGTAGCCCCACAGACCTGGGGGCTGCGGTCTTTCCTGCTGCCTTCAGCCTCGACATCACCCTTTCCCACTTGGCGCCGCGCCATGCACAAAAATGGCCATATGGCTGGAGATGGGTCCCCCGCCCAAAGAGCCAGCAGGGAAAACTATGCCTTGTTCTAAAGCTCTTTGGGAACCGCTTGCGTAGCCCCACAGACCTGGGGGCTGCGGGCTTTC
This sequence comes from Rissa tridactyla, assembly GCF_028500815.1. Taxonomy (NCBI): domain Eukaryota; kingdom Metazoa; phylum Chordata; class Aves; order Charadriiformes; family Laridae; genus Rissa; species Rissa tridactyla. The sequence goes on along the minus strand of NW_026529738.1, from coordinate 797,945 downwards.
CTGCTGCCTTCAGACTCGACACCACCCTTTCCCACTAGGTGCCGCGCCAGGCACAAAAATGGCCATACGGCTGGAGATGGGTCCCCCGCCCAAAGAGCCAGCAGGGAAAACTATGCCTTGTTCTAAAGCTCTTTGGGAACCGCTTGCGTTGCCCCACAGACCTGGGGGCTGCGGGCTTTCCTGCTGCCTTCAACCTCAACACCACCCTTTCCCACTAGCTGCGGCGCCAGGCACAAAAATGGCCATACGGCTGGAGATGGGTCCCCCGCCCAAAGAGCCGTCAGGGAAAACTATGCCTTGTTCTAAAGCTCTTTGGGAACCGCTTGCGTAGCCCCACAGACCTGGGGCCTGCGGGCTTTCCTGCTGCCTTCAGACTCGACACCACCCTTTCCCACTAGGTGCCGCGCCAGGCACAAAAATGGCCATACGGCTGGAGATGGGTCCCCCGCCCAAAGAGCCATCAGGGAAAACTATGCCTTGTTCTAAAGCTCTTTGGGAACCACTTGCGTTGCCCCACAGACCTGGGGGCTGCGGGCTTTCCTGCTGCCTTCAACCTCAAAACCACCCTTTCCCACTTGGTGCCGCGCCAGGCACAAAAATGGCCATACGGCTGGAGATGGGTCCCCCGCCCAAAGAGCCAGCAGGGAAAACTATGCCTTGTTCTAAAGCTCTTTGGGAACCGCTTGCGTAGCCCCACAGACCTGGGGGCTGCGGGTTTTCCTGCTGCCTTCAGCCTCGACACCACCCTTTCCCACTGGGTGCCGCGCCAGGCACAAAAATGGCCATATGGCTGGAGATGGGTCCCCTGCCCAAGGAGACAGCAGGGAAAACTATGCCTTGTTCTAAAGCTCTTTGGGAACGGCTTGCGTAGCCCCACAAACCTGGGGGCTGCGGGCTTTCCTGCTGCCTTCATCCTCAAAGCCAGCCTTTCCCACTTGGCGCCGCGCCAGGCACAAAAATGGCCTATGGCTGGAGATGGGTCCCATGCCCAAAGAGCCAGCAGGGAAAACTGTGCCTTGTTCTAATGGTCTTTGGGAACCGCTTGCGTAACCCCACAACCTGGGGGCTGCGGGCTTTCCTGCTGCCTTCAGCCTCAAAACTACCCTTTCCCACTTGGTGCCGCGCCAGGCACAAAAATGGCCTACGGCTGGAGATGGGTCCCCCGCCGAAGGAGCCAGCAGGGAAAATTATGCCTTGTTCTAAAGCTCTCTGGGAACCGCTTGCGTAGCCCCACAGACCTGGGGGCTGTGGGCTTTCCTGCTGCCTTCAGACTCGACACAACCCTTTCCCACTTGGCACCGCGCCAGGCACAAAAATGGCCATACGGCTGGAGATGGGTCCCCCGCCCAAAGAGCCAGCAGGGAAAACTATGCCTTGTTCTAAAGCTCTTTGGGAACCGCTTGCGTAGCCCCAGAGACATGGGGGCTGCAGGCTTTCCTGCTGCCTTCAGCCTCGACACCACCCTTTCCCACTTGGCGCCGCGCCAGGCACAAAAATGGCCATACGGCTGGAGATGGGTCCCCCGCCGAAGGAGACAGCAGGGAAAACTATGCCTTGTTCTAAAGTTCTTTGGGAACCGCTTGCGTTGCCCCACAGACCTGGGGGCTGCGGGCTTTCCTGCTGCCTTCAGACTCGACACAACCCTTTCCCACTTGGCACCGCGCCAGGCACAAAAATGGCCATACGGCTGGAGATGGGTCCCCGCCGAAGGAGCCAGCAGGGAAAATTATGCCTTGTTCTAAAGCTCTTTGGAAACCACTTGCGTAGGCCCACAGACTTGGGGGCTGCAGGCTTTCCTGCTGCCTTCAGCCTCGACACCACCCTTTCCCAATTGGCGCCGCGCCAGGCACAAAAATGGCCATACGGCTGGAGATGGGTCCCATGCCCAAAGAAAGTGTAGGGAAAACTCTGCCTTGTTCTAAAGCTCTTTCGGAACCGCTTGCGTAGCCCCACAGACCTGGGGGCTGCAGGCTTTGCTGCTGCCTTCAGCCTCGACATCACCCTTTCCCACTTGGCGCCGCGCCATGCACAAAAATGGCCATATGGCTGGAGATGGGTCCCCCGCCCAAAGAGCCAGCAGGGAAAACTATGCCTTGTTCTAAAGCTCTTTGGGAACCGCTTGCGTAGCCCCACAGACCTGGGGGCTGCGGGCTTTCCTGCTGCCTTCAGCCTCGACACCACCCTTTCGCACTTGGCGCCGCGCCAGGCACAAAAATGGCCATACGGCTGGAGATGGGTCCCCCGCCCAAAGAGCCGTCAGGGAAAACTATGCCTTGTTCTAAAGCTCTTTGGGAACCGCTTGCGTAGCCCCACAGACCTGGGGGCTGCGGGCTTTCCTGCTGCCTTCAGCCTCGACATCACCCTTTCCCACTTGGCGCCACGCCATGCACAAAAATGGCCATACGGCTGGAGATGAGTCCCCCGCCCAAAGAGCCGTCAGGGAAAACTATGCCTTGTTCTAAAGCTCTTTGGGAACCGCTTGCGTAGCCCCACAGACCTGGGGGCTGCAGGCTTTCCTGCTGCCTTCAGCCTCGACACCACCCTTTCGCACTTGGGGCCGCGCCAGGCACAAAAATGGCCATACGGCTGGAGATGGCTCCCGCGCCGAAGAAGCCAGCAGGGAAAACTATGCCTTGTTCTAAAGCTCTTTGGGAACCGCTTGCGTAGCCCCACAGACCTGGGGGCTGCGGTCTTTCCTGCTGCATTTAGCCTCGACATCACCCTTTCCCACTTGGCGCCGCGCCATGCACAAAAATGGCCATATGGCTGGAGATGGGTCCCCTGCCCAAAGAGCCGGCAGGGAAAACTATGCCTTGTTCTAAAGCTCTTTGGGAACCGCTTGCATAGCCCCACAGACCTGGGGGCTGCTGACTTTCCTGCTGCCTTCAGCCTCAACACCACCCTTTCCCACTAGGTGCCGCGCCAGGCACAAAAATGGCCATACGGCTGGAGATGGGTCCCCCGCCGAAGGAGCCATCAGGGAAAACTATGCCTTGTTCTAAAGCTCTTTGGGAACCGCTTGCGTAGCCCCACAGACCTGGGGGCTGCGGGCTTTCCTGCTGCCTTCAGACTCGACACCACCCTTTCCCACTTGGCGCCACGCCAGGCACAAAAATGGCCATACGGCTGGAGATGGGTCCCGCGCCCAAGAGCCAGCAGGGAAAACTATGCCTTGTTCTAAAGCTCTTTGGGAACCGCTTGCGTAGCCCCACAGACCTGGGGGCTGCAGGCTTTCCTGCTGCCTTCAGCCTCAAAGCCACCCTTTCCCACTAGGTGCCACGCCAGGCACAAAAATGGCCTACGGCTGGATATGGGTCCCATGCCCAAAGAGCCAGCAGGGAAAACTATGCCTTGTTCTAAAGCTCTTTGGAACCGCTTTGTAGCCCCACAGACCTGGGGGCTGCAGGCTTTCCTGCTGCCTTCGGCCTCGACACCACCCTTTCGCACTTGGGGCCGCGCCAGGCACAAAAATGGCCATACGGCTGGAGATGGGGTCCCCTGCCCAAAGAGCCAGCAGGGAAAACTATGCCTTGTTCTAAAGCTCTTTGGGAACCGCTTGCATAGCCCCACAGACCTGGGGGCTGCAGGCTTTCCTGCTGCCTTCAGCCTCGACACCACTCTTTCCCACTTGGCGCCGCGTCATGCACAAAAATGGCCATATGGCTGGAGATGGGTCCCCCGCCCAAAGAGCCAGCAGGGAAAACTATGCCTTGTTCTAAAACTCTTTGGGAACCGCTTGCGTAGGCCCACAGACCTGGGGGGCTGCGGGCTTTCCTGCTGCCTTCAGACTCGACACCACCCTTTCACACTTGGCGCCGCGCCAGGCACAAAAATGGCCATACGGCTGGAGATGGGTCCCCCGCTGAAGGAGCCAGCAGGGAAAATTATGCCTTGTTCTAAAGCTCTTTGGAAACGGCTTGCGTAGCCCCACAGACCTGGAGGCTGCAGGCTTTCCTGCTGCCTTCAGCCTCGACACCACCCTTTCCCACTTGGCGCCGCGCCAGGCACAAAAATGGCCATACGGCTGGAGATGGGTCCCCCGCCCAAAGAGCCAGCAGGGAAAACTATGCCTTGTTCTAAAGCTCTTTGGGAACCGCTTCGTAGCCCCACACACCTGGGGCTGCAGGCTTTCATGCTGCCTTCAGACTCGACACCACCCTTTCCCACTTGGCGCCGCGCCAGGCATAAAAATGGCCATATGGCTGGAGATGGGTCCCCCACCCAAGAGCCAGCAGGGAAAACTATGCCTTGTTCTAAAGCTCTTTGGGAACTGCTTGCTTAGCCCCACAGACCTGGGGCCTGCAGGCTTTCCTGCTGCCTTCAGCTCAACACCACCCTTTCCCACTAGCTGCCGCGCCAGGCACAAAAATGGCCATACGGCTGGAGATGGGTCCCCCGCCCAAGGAGCCAGCAGGGAAAACTATGCCTTGTTCTAAAGCTCTTTGGGAACTGCTTGCGTAGCCCCACAGACCTGGGGGCTGCGGGCTTTCCTGCTGCCTTCAGCCTCAAAACCACTCTTTCCCTCTGGGCGCCGGGCCAGGCACAAAAATGGCCATACGGCTGGAGATGGGTCCCCCCGCCCAAAGAGCCAGCAGGGAAAACTATGCCTTGTTCTAAAGCTCTTTGGGAACCGCTTGCATAGCCCCACAGACCTGGGGCCTGCAGGCTTTCCTGTTGCCTTCAGCCTGAACAACACCCTTTCCCAGTTGACGCTGCGCCAGGCACAAAAATGGCCATATGGCTGGAGATGGGTCCCCCGCCCAAGGAGCCATCAGGGAAAACTATGCCTTGTTCTAAAGCTCTTTGGGAACCGCTTGCGTAGCCCCACAGACCTTGGGGCTGCAGGCTTTCCTGCTGCCTTCAGCCTCAACACCACCCTTTCCCACTAGGTGCCGCGCCAGGCACAAAAATGGCCATACGGCTGGAGATGGATCCCCTGCCCAAGGAGCCAGCAGGGAAAACTATGCCTTGTTCTAAAGCTCTTTGGGAACCACTTGCGTAGCCCCACAGACCTTGGGGCTGCGGGCCTTCCTGCTGCCTTCAGCCTCAAAGCCACCCTTTCCCACTTGGCGCCACGCCAGGCACAAAAATGGCCATACGGCTGGAGATGGGTCCACCGCCGAAGAAGCCAGCAGGGAAAACTATGCCTTGTTCTAAAGCTCTTTGGGAACCGCTTGCATAGCCCCACAGACCTGGGGGCTGCGGGCTTTCATGCTGCCTTCAGCCTCAAAACCACCCTTTCAAACTTGACGCCGTGCCAGGCACAAAAATGGCCATACGGCTGGAGATGGGTCCCCCGCCCAAAGAGCCATCAGGGAAAACTATGCCTTGTTCTAAAGCTCTTTGGGAACTGCTTGCGTAGCCCCACAGACCTGGGGGCTGCAGGCTTTCCTGCTGCCTTCAGCCTCAAAAACACCCTTTCCCACTTGGTGCTGCGCCAGGCACAAAAATGGCCTATGGCTGGAGATGGGTCCCCCGCCGAAAGAGCCAGCACGGAAAACTATGCCTTGTTCTAAAGCTCTTTGGGAACTGCTTGCGTAGCCCCACAGACCTGGGGGCTGCAGGCTTTCCTGCTGCCTTCAGCCTCAAAACCACCCTTTCCCACTTGGCGCTGTGCCAGGCACAAAAATGGACATACGGCTGGAGATGGGTCCCCCCGCCCAAAGAGCCAGCAGGGAAAACTATGCCTTGTTCTAAAGCTCTTTGGGAACCGCTTGCGTAGCCCCACAGACCTGGGGGCTGTGGCCTTTCCTGTTGCCTTCAACCTCAAAACCACCCTTTCCCTCTGGGCGCCGGGCCAGGCACAAAAATGGCCATACGGCTGGAGATGGGTCCCCCGCCCAAAGAGCCATCAGGGAAAACTATGCCTTGTTCTAAAGCTCTTTGGGAACCGCTTCGTAGCCCCACAGACCTGGGGGCTGCGGGCTTTCCTGCTGCCTTCAGCCTCAAAACCACCCTTTCCCACTTGGTGCCGCGCCAGGCACAAAAAAGGCCTATGGCTGGAGATGGGTCCCCCGCCCAAAGAGCCAGCAGGGAAAACTATGCCTTGTTCTAAAGCTCTTTGGGAACCGCTTGCGTAGCCCCACAGACTTGGGGGCTGCAGGCTTTCCTGCTGCCTTCAGCCTCAAAACCACCCTTTCAAACTTGACGCCGTGCCAGGCACAAAAATGGCCATACGGCTGGAGATGGGTCCCCCGCCCAAAGAGCCATCAGGGAAAACTATGCCTTGTTCTAAAGCTCTTTGGGAACTGCTTGCGTAGCCCCACAGACCTGGGGGCTGCAGGCTTTCCTGCTGCCTTCAGCCTCAAAACCACCCTTTCCCACTTGGTGCTGCGCCAGGCACAAAAATGGCCTATGGCTGGAGATGGGTCCCCCGCCCAAAGAGCCAGCACGGAAAACTATGCCTTGTTCTAAAGCTCTTTGGGAACTGCTTGCGTAGCCCCACAGACCTGGGGGCTGCAGGCTTTCCTGCTGCCTTCAGCCTCAAAACCACCCTTTCCCACTTGGCGCTGTGCCAGGCACAAAAATGGCCATACGGCTGGAGATGGGTCCCCCGCCCAAAGAGCCAGCAGGGAAAACTATGCCTTGTTCTAAAGCTCTTTGGGAACCGCTTGCGTAGCCCCACAGACCTGGGGGCTGCAGGCTTTCCTGCTGCCTTCAGCCTCAACACCACCCTTTCACACTAGGTGCCGCGCCAGGCACAAAAATGGCCATACGGCTTGAGATGGGTCCCCCGCCGAAGGAGCCATCAGGGAAAATTATGCCTTGTTCTAAAGCTCTTTGGGAACCGCTTGCGTAGCCCCACAGACCTGGGGGCTGCGGGCTTTCCTGCTGCCTTCAGCCTCGACACCACCCTTTCCCACTTGGTGCCGCGCCAGGCACAAAAATGGCCATACGGCTGGAGATGGGTCCCACGCCCAAAGAGCCAGCAGGGAAAACTATGCCTTGTTCTAAAGCTCTTTGGGAACCGCTTGCGTAGCCCCACAGACCTGGGAGCTGCAGGCTTTCCTGCTGCCTTCAGCCTCGACACCACCCTTTCCCACTTGGCGCCGCGCCAGGCACAAAAATGGCCATACGGTTGGAGACGGGTCGCATGCCCAAAGAGCCAGCAGGGAAAACTATGCCTTGTTCTAAAGCTCTTTGGGAACCGCTTGCGTAGCCCCACAGACCTGGGGGCTGTGGCCTTTCCTGTTGCCTTCAACCTCAAAACCACCCTTTCCCTCTGGGCGCCGCGCCAGGCACAAAAATGGCCATACGGCTGGAGATGGGTCCCCCGCCCAAAGAGCCAGCACGGAAAACTATGCCTTGTTCTAAAGCTCTTTGGGAACCGCTTCGTAGCCCCACAGACCTGGGGGCTGCGGGCTTTCCTGCTGCCTTCAGCCTCAAAACCACCCTTTCCCACTTGGCGCCGCGCCAGGCACAAAAAAGGCCTATGGCTGGAGATGGGTCCCCCGCCCAAAGAGCAAGCAGGGAAAACTATGCCTTGTTCTAAAGCTCTTTGGGAACCGCTTGCGTAGCCCCACAGACTTGGGGGCTGCAGGCTTTCCTGCTGCCTTCGGCCTCGACACCACCCTTTCGCACTTGGGGCCGCGCCAGGCACAAAAATGGCCATACGGCTGGAGATGGGTCCCGCGCCCAAAGAGCCAGCAGGGAAAACTATGCCTTGTTCTAAAGCTCTTTGGGAACCGCTTCGTAGCCCCACAGACCTGGGGGCTGCGGGCTTTCCTGCTCCCTTCAGCCTCAACACAACCCTTTCCCACTTGGCGCCGCGCCAGGCACAAAAATGGCCATACGGCTGGAGATGGGTGCCCCGCCCAAGGAGACAGCAGGGAAAACTATGCCTTGTTCTAAAGCTCTTTGGGAACCGCTTCGTAGCCCCACAGACCTGGGGGCTGCGGGCTTTCCTGCTGCCTTCAGACTCGACACCACCCTTTCCCACTTGGCGCCACGCCAGGCACAAAAATGGCCATACGGCTGGAGATGGGTCCCGCGCCCAAGAGCCAGCAGGGAAAACTATGCCTTGTTCTAAAGCTCTTTGGGAACCGCTTGCATAGCCCCACAGACCTGGGGGCTGCAGGCTTTCCTGCTGCCTTCAGCCTCAAAGCCACCCTTTCCCACTAGGTGCCACGCCAGGCACAAAAATGGCCTACGGCTGGATATGGGTCCCATGCCCAAAGAGCCAGCAGGGAAAACTATGCCTTGTTCTAAAGCTCTTTGGGAACCGCTTTGTAGCCCCACAGACCTGGGGGCTGCAGGCTTTCCTGCTGCCTTCGGCCTCGACACCACCCTTTCGCACTTGGGGCCGCGCCAGGCACAAAAATGGCCATACGGCTGGAGATGGGTCCCCTGCCCAAAGAGCCAGCAGGGAAAACTATGCCTTGTTCTAAAGCTCTTTGGGAACCGCTTGCATAGCCCCACAGACCTGGGGGCTGCAGGCTTTCCTGCTGCCTTCAGCCTCGACACCACTCTTTCCCACTTGGCGCCGCGTCATGCACAAAAATGGCCATATGGCTGGAGATGGGTCCCCCGCCCAAAGAGCCAGCAGGGAAAACTATGCCTTGTTCTAAAACTCTTTGGGAACCGCTTGCGTAGGCCCACAGACCTGGGGGCTGCGGGCTTTCCTGCTGCCTTCAGACTCGACACCACCCTTTCCCACTTGGCGCCGCGCCAGGCACAAAAATGGCCATACGGCTGGAGATGGGTCCCCCGCTGAAGGAGCCAGCAGGGAAAATTATGCCTTGTTCTAAAGCTCTTTGGAAACGACTTGCGTAGCCCCACAGACCTGGAGGCTGCAGGCTTTCCTGCTGCCTTCAGCCTCGACACCACCCTTTCCCACTTGGCGCCGCGCCAGGCACAAAAATGGCCATACGGCTGGAGATGGGTCCCCCGCCCAAAGAGCCAGCAGGGAAAACTATGCCTTGTTCTAAAGCTCTTTGGGAACCGCTTCGTAGCCCCACACACCTGGGGGCTGCAGGCTTTCATGCTGCCTTCAGACTCGACACAACCCTTTCCCACTTGGCGCCGCGCCAGACACAAAAATGGCCATACGGCTGGAGATGGGTCCCCCGCTGAAGGAGCCAGCAGGGAAAATTATGCCTTGTTCTAAAGCTCTTTGGAAACGACTTGGGTAGCCCCACAGACCTGGGGGCTGCAGGCTTTCCTGCTGCCTTCAGCCTCGACACCACCCTTTCCCACTTGGCGCCGCGCCAGGCATAAAAATGGCCATATGGCTGGAGATGGGTCCCCCACCCAAAGAGCCAGCAGGGAAAACTATGCCTTGTTCTAAAGCTCTTTGGGAACTGCTTGCTTAGCCCCACAGACCTGGGGCCTGCAGGCTTTCCTGCTGCCTTCAGCCTCAACACCACCCTTTCCCACTAGCTGCCGCGCCAGGCACAAAAATGGCCATACGGCTGGAGATGGGTCCCCCGCCCAAGGAGCCAGCAGGGAAAACTATGCCTTGTTCTAAAGCTCTTTGGGAACTGCTTGCGTAGCCCCACAGACCTGGGGGCTGCGGGCTTTCCTGCTGCCTTCAGCCTCAAAACCACTCTTTCCCTCTGGGCGCCGGGCCAGGCACAAAAATGGCCATACGGCTGGAGATGGGTCCCCCGCCCAAAGAGCCAGCAGGGAAAACTATGCCTTGTTCTAAAGCTCTTTGGGAACCGCTTGCATAGCCCCACAGACCTGGGGCCTGCAGGCTTTCCTGTTGCCTTCAGCCTGAACAACACCCTTTCCCAGTTGACGCTGCGCCAGGCACAAAAATGGCCATATGGCTGGAGATGGGTCCCCCGCCCAAGGAGCCATCAGGGAAAACTATGCCTTGTTCTAAAGCTCTTTGGGAACCGCTTGCGTAGCCCCACAGACCTTGGGGCTGCAGGCTTTCCTGCTGCCTTCAGCCTCAACACCACCCTTTCCCACTAGGTGCCGCGCCAGGCACAAAAATGGCCATACGGCTGGAGATGGATCCCCTGCCCAAGGAGCCAGCAGGGAAAACTATGCCTTGTTCTAAAGCTCTTTGGGAACCACTTGCGTAGCCCCACAGACCTTGGGGCTGCGGGCCTTCCTGCTGCCTTCAGCCTCAAAGCCACCCTTTCCCACTTGGCGCCACGCCAGGCACAAAAATGGCCTATGGCTGGAGATGGGTCCACCGCCGAAGAAGCCAGCAGGGAAAACTATGCCTTGTTCTAAAGCTCTTTGGGAACCGCTTGCATAGCCCCACAGACCTGGGGGCTGCGGGCTTTCATGCTGCCTTCAGCCTCAAAACCACCCTTTCAAACTTGACGCCGTGCCAGGCACAAAAATGGCCATACGGCTGGAGATGGGTCCCCCGCCCAAAGAGCCATCAGGGAAAACTATGCCTTGTTCTAAAGCTCTTTGGGAACTGCTTGCGTAGCCCCACAGACCTGGGGGCTGCAGGCTTTCCTGCTCCCTTCAGCCTCAAAAACACCCTTTCCCACTTGGTGCTGCGCCAGGCACAAAAATGGCCTATGGCTGGAGATGGGTCCCCCGCCGAAAGAGCCAGCACGGAAAACTATGCCTTGTTCTAAAGCTCTTTGGGAACTGCTTGCGTAGCCCCACAGACCTGGGGGCTGCAGGCTTTCCTGCTGCCTTCAGCCTCAAAACCACCCTTTCCCACTTGGCGCTGTGCCAGGCACAAAAATGGACATACGGCTGGAGATGGGTCCCCCGCCCAAAGAGCCAGCAGGGAAAACTATGCCTTGTTCTAAAGCTCTTTGGGAACCGCTTGCGTAGCCCCACAGACCTGGGGGCTGTGGCCTTTCCTGTTGCCTTCAACCTCAAAACCACCCTTTCCCTCTGGGCGCCGGGCCAGGCACAAAAATGGCCATACGGCTGGAGATGGGTCCCCCCGCCCAAAGAGCCATCAGGGAAAACTATGCCTTGTTCTAAAGCTCTTTGGGAACCGCTTCGTAGCCCCACAGACCTGGGGGCTGCGGGCTTTCCTGCTGCCTTCAGCCTCAAAACCACCCTTTCCCACTTGGTGCCGCGCCAGGCACAAAAAAGGCCTATGGCTGGAGATGGGTCCCCCGCCCAAAGAGCCAGCAGGGAAAACTATGCCTTGTTCTAAAGCTCTTTGGGAACCGCTTGCGTAGCCCCACAGACTTGGGGGCTGCAGGCTTTCCTGCTGCCTTCAGCCTCAAAACCACCCTTTCAAACTTGACGCCGTGCCAGGCACAAAAATGGCCATACGGCTGGAGATGGGTCCCCCGCCCAAAGAGCCATCAGGGAAAACTATGCCTTGTTCTAAAGCTCTTTGGGAACTGCTTGCGTAGCCCCACAGACCTGGGGGCTGCAGGCTTTCCTGCTGCCTTCAGCCTCAAAACCACCCTTTCCCACTTGGTGCTGCGCCAGGCACAAAAATGGCCTATGGCTGGAGATGGGTCCCCCGCCCAAAGAGCCAGCACGGAAAACTATGCCTTGTTCTAAAGCTCTTTGGGAACTGCTTGCGTAGCCCCACAGACCTGGGGGCTGCAGGCTTTCCTGCTGCCTTCAGCCTCAAAACCACCCTTTCCCACTTGGCGCTGTGCCAGGCACAAAAATGGCCATACGGCTGGAGATGGGTCCCCCGCCCAAAGAGCCAGCAGGGAAAACTATGCCTTGTTCTAAAGCTCTTTGGGAACCGCTTGCGTAGCCCCACAGACCTGGGGGCTGCAGGCTTTCCTGCTGCCTTCAGCCTCAACACCACCCTTTCACACTAGGTGCCGCGCCAGGCACAAAAATGGCCATACGGCTTGAGATGGGTCCCCCGCCGAAGGAGCCATCAGGGAAAATTATGCCTTGTTCTAAAGCTCTTTGGGAACCGCTTGCGTAGCCCCACAGACCTGGGGGCTGCGGGCTTTCCTGCTGCCTTCAGCCTCGACACCACCCTTTCCCACTTGGTGCCGCGCCAGGCACAAAAATGGCCATACGGCTGGAGATGGGTCCCACGCCCAAAGAGCCAGCAGGGAAAACTATGCCTTGTTCTAAAGCTCTTTGGGAACCGCTTGCGTAGCCCCACAGACCTGGGAGCTGCAGGCTTTCCTGCTGCCTTCAGCCTCGACACCACCCTTTCCCACTTGGCGCCGCGCCAGGCACAAAAATGGCCATACGGTTGGAGACGGGTCGCATGCCCAAAGAGCCAGCAGGGAAAACTATGCCTTGTTCTAAAGCTCTTTGGGAACCGCTTGCGTAGCCCCACAGACCTGGGGGCTGTGGCCTTTCCTGTTGCCTTCAACCTCAAAACCACCCTTTCCCTCTGGGCGCCGCGCCAGGCACAAAAATGGCCATACGGCTGGAGATGGGTCCCCCGCCCAAAGAGCCAGCACGGAAAACTATGCCTTGTTCTAAAGCTCTTTGGGAACCGCTTCGTAGCCCCACAGACCTGGGGGCTGCGGGCTTTCCTGCTGCCTTCAGCCTCAAAACCACCCTTTCCCACTTGGCGCCGCGCCAGGCACAAAAAAGGCCTATGGCTGGAGATGGGTCCCCCGCCCAAAGAGCAAGCAGGGAAAACTATGCCTTGTTCTAAAGCTCTTTGGGAACCGCTTGCGTAGCCCCACAGACTTGGGGGCTGCAGGCTTTCCTGCTGCCTTCGGCCTCGACACCACCCTTTCGCACTTGGGGCCGCGCCAGGCACAAAAATGGCCATACGGCTGGAGATGGGTCCCGCGCCCAAAGAGCCAGCAGGGAAAACTATGCCTTGTTCTAAAGCTCTTTGGGAACCGCTTCGTAGCCCCACAGACCTGGGGGCTGCGGGCTTTCCTGCTCCCTTCAGCCTCAACACAACCCTTTCCCACTTGGCGCCGCGCCAGGCACAAAAATGGCCATACGGCTGGAGATGGGTGCCCCGCCCAAGGAGACAGCAGGGAAAACTATGCCTTGTTCTAAAGCTCTTTGGGAACCGCTTCGTAGCCCCACAGACCTGGGGGCTGCGGGCTTTCCTGCTGCCTTCAGACTCGACACCACCCTTTCCCACTTGGCGCCGCGCCAGGCACAAAAATGGCCATACGGCTGGAGATGGGTCCCCCGCTGAAGGAGCCAGCAGGGAAAATTATGCCTTGTTCTAAAGCTCTTTGGGAACTGCTTGCGTAGCCCCACAGACCTGGGGCCTGCAGGCTTTCCTGCTGCCTTCAGCCTCAACACCACCCTTTCCCACTAGGTGCCGCGCGAGGCACAAAAATGGCCATACGGCTGGAGATGGGTCCCCCGCCCAAAGAGCCAGCAGGGAAAACTATGCCTTGTTCTAAAGCTCTTTGGGAACCGCTTCGTAGCCCCACAGACCTGGGGGCTGCGGGCTTTCCTGCTGCCTTCAGACTCGACACCACCCTTTCCCACTTGGCGCCGCGCCAGGCACAAAAATGGCCATACGGCTGGAGATGGGTCCCCCGCTGAAGGAGCCAGCAGGGAAAATTATGCCTTGTTCTAAAGCTCTTTGGAAACGACTTGCGTAGCCCCACAGACCTGGGGGCTGCAGGCTTTCCTGCTGCCTTCAGCCTCGACACCACCCTTTCCCACTTGGCGCCGCGCCAGGCACAAAAATGGCCATACGGCTGGAGATGGGTCCCCCGCCCAAAGAGCCAGCAGGGAAAACTATGCCTTGTTCTAAAGCTCTTTGGGAACCGCTTCGTAGCCCCACACACCTGGGGGCTGCAGGCTTTCATGCTGCCTTCAGACTCGACACAACCCTTTCCCACTTGGCGCCGCGCCAGGCACAAAAATGGCCATACGGCTGGAGATGGGTCCCCCGCTGAAGGAGCCAGCAGGGAAAATTATGCCTTGTTCTAAAGCTCTTTGGAAACGACTTGGGTAGCCCCACAGACCTGGGGGCTGCAGGCTTTCCTGCTGCCTTCAGCCTCGACACCACCCTTTCCCACTTGGCGCCGCGCCAGGCATAAAAATGGCCATATGGCTGGAGATGGGTCCCCCACCCAAAGAGCCAGCAGGGAAAACTATGCCTTGTTCTAAAGCTCTTTGGGAACTGCTTGCTTAGCCCCACAGACCTGGGGCCTGCAGGCTTTCCTGCTGCCTTCAGCCTCAACACCACCCTTTCCCACTAGGTGCCGCGCCAGGCACAAAAATGGCCATACGGCTGGAGATGGGTCCCCCGCCCAAGGAGCCAGCAGGGAAAACTATGCCTTGTTCTAAAGCTCTTTGGGAAATGCTTGCGTAGCCCCAAAGACCTGGGGGCTGCGGGCTTTCCTGCTGCCTTCAGCCTCAAAACCACTCTTTCCCTCTGGGCGCCGGGCCAGGCACAAAAATGGCCATACGGCTGGAGATGGGTCCCCCGCCCAAAGAGCCAGCAGGGAAAACTATGCCTTGTTTTAAAGCTCTTTGGGAACCGCTTGCATAGCCCCACAGACCTGGGGCCTGCAGGCTTTCCTGTTGCCTTCAGCCTGAACAACACCCTTTCCCAGTTGGCGCCGCGCCAGGCACAAAAATGGCCATATGGCTGGAGATGGGTCCCCCGCCCAAAGAGCCAGCAGGGAAAACTATGCCTTGTTCCAAAGCTCTTTGGGAAACGCTTGCGTAGCCCCGCAGACCTGGGGGCTGCGGGCTTTCCTGCTGCCTTCAGCCTCGACACCACCCTTTCCCACTTGGCGCCACGCCAGGCACAAAAATGGCCATACGGCTGGAGATGGGTCCCACGCCCAAAGAACAAGCAGGGAAAACTCTGCCTTGTTCTAAAGCTCTTTGGGAACCGCTTGCGTAGCCCCAGAGACATGGGGGCTGCAGGCTTTCCTGCTGCCTTCAGCCTCGACACCACCCTTCCGCACTTGGCGCCGCGCCAGGCACAAAAATGGCCATACGGCTGGAGATGGGTCCCCCGCCCAAAGAGCCAGCAGGGAAAACTATGCCTTGTTCTAAAGCTCTTTGGGAACCGCTTGCATAGCCCCACAGACCTGGGGGCTGCAGGCTTTCCTGCTGCCTTCAGCCTCAACACCACCCTTTCCCACTAGGTGCCGCGCCAGGCACAAAAATGGCCATACGGCTGGAGATGGGTCCCCCGCCCAAAGAGCCAGCAGGGAAAACTATGCCTTGTTCTAAAGCTCTTTGGGAACCGCTTGCGTAGCCCCACAGACCTGGGGCCTGCGGGCTTTCCTGCTGCCTTCAGCCTCGACACCACCCTTTCCCACTTGGCGCCGCGCCAGGCACAAAAATGGCCATATGGCTGGAGATGGGTCCCCCGCCCAAAGAGCCAGCAGGGAAAACTATGCCTTGTTCTAAAGCTCTTTGGGAACCGCTTGCGTAGCCCCACAGACCTGGGGGCTGCAGGCTTTCCTGCTGCCTTCAGCCTCCACAACACCCTTTCGCACTTGGGGCCGCGCCAGGCACAAAAATGGCCATACGGCTGGAGATGGGTCCCCCGCCGAAGAAGCCAGCAGGGAAAACTATGCCTTGTTCTAAAGCTCTTTGGGAACCGCTTGCGTAGCCCCACAGACCTGGGGGCTGCGGTCTTTCCTGCTGCCTTCAGCCTCGACATCACCCTTTCCCACTTGGCGCCGCGCCATGCACAAAAATGGCCATATAGCTGGAGATGGGTCCCCCGCCCAAAGAGCCAGCAGGGAAAACTATGCCTTGTTCTAAAGCTCTTTGGGAACCGCTTGCATAGCCCCACAGACCTGGGGGCTGCAGGCTTTCCTGCTGCCTTCAGCCTCAACACCACCCTTTCCCACTAGCTGCCGCGCCAGGCACAAAAATGGCCATACGGCTGGAGATGGGTCCCCCGCCCAAAGAGCCGTCAGGGAAAACTATGCCTTGTTCTAAAGCTCTTTGGGAACCGCTTGCGTAGCCCCACAGACCTGGGGGCTGCGGGCTTTCCTGCTGCCTTCAGCCTCAAAACCACCCTTTCCCACTTGGGGCCGCGCCAGGCACAAAAATGGCCATACGGCTGGAGATGGGTCCCGCGCCGAAGAAGCCAGCAGGGAAAACTATGCCTTGTTCTAAAGCTCTTTGGGAACCGCTTGCGTAGCCCCACAGACCTGGGGGCTGCGGGCTTTCCTGCTGCCTTCAGCCGCGACATCACCCTTTCCCACTTGGCGCCGCGCCATGCACAAAAATGGCCATGTGGCTGGAGATGGGTCCCCCGCCCAAAGAGCCATCAGGGAAAACTATGCCTTGTTCTAAAGCTCTTTGGGAACCACTTGCATAGCCCCACAGACCTGGGGGCTGCAGACATTCCTGCTGCCTTCAGCCTCAAAACCACCCTTTCCCACTAGGTGCCGCGCCAGGCACAAAAATGGCCATACGGCTGGAGATGGGTCCCCCGCCGAAGGAGCCATCAGGGAAAACTATGCCTTCTTCTAAAGCTCTTTGGGAACCGCTTGCATAGCCCCACAGACCTGGGGGCTGCAGGCTTTCCTGCTGCCTTCAGCCTCAAAGCCACCCTTTCCCACTTCGTGCCGCGCCAGGCACAAAAATGGCCTACGGCTGCATATGGGTCCCATGCCCAAAGAGCCAGCAGGGAAAACTATGCCTTGTTCTAAAGCTCTTTGGGAACCGCTTTGTAGCCCCACAGACCTGGGGGCTGCAGGCTTTCCTGCTGCCTTCAGCCTCGACAACACCCTTTCCCACTTGGCGCCACGCCAGGCACAAAAATGGCCATACGGCTGGAGATGGGTCCCCTGCCCAAAGAGCCAGCAGGGAAAACTATGCCTTGTTCTAAAGCTCTTTGGGAACCGCTTGCGTAGCCCCACAGACCTGGGGGCTGCGGGCTTTCCTGCTGCCTTCAACCTCAAAACCACCCTTTCCCACTTGGTGCCGCGCCAGGCACAAAAATGGCCATACGGCTGGAGATGGGTCCCCCGCCCAAAGAGCCAGCAGGGAAAACTATGCCTTGTTCTAAAGCTCTTTGGGAACCGCTTGCGTAGACCCACAGTCCTGGGGGCTGCGGGTTTTCCTGCTGCCTTCAGCCTCGACACCACCCTTTCCCACTGGGTGCCGCGCCAGGCACAAAAATGGCCTATGGCTGGAGATTGGTCCCACGCCCAAAGAGCCAGCTCGAAAACTATGCCTTGTTCTAAAGCTCTTTGGGAACCGCTTGCGTAGCCCCAGAGACCTTGGGGCTGCAGGCTTTCCTGCTGCCTTCAGCCTCAACACCACCCTTTCCCACTAGGTGCCGCGCCAGGCACAAAAATGGCCATACGGCTGGAGATGGATCCCCTGCCCAAGGAGCCAGCAGGGAAAACTATGCCTTGTTCTAAAGCTCTTTGGGAACCACTTGCGTAGCCCCACAGACCTTGGGGCTGCGGGCCTTCCTGCTGCCTTCAGCCTCAAAGCCACCCTTTCCCACTTGGCGCCACGCCAGGCACAAAAATGGCCATACGGCTGGAGATGGGTCCACCGCCGAAGAAGCCAGCAGGGAAAAATATGCCTTGTTCTAAAGCTCTTTGGGAACCGCTTGCGTAGCCCCATAGACCTGGGGGCTGCGGGCTTTCCTGCTGCCTTCAGTCTCAAAACCACCCTTTCCCTCTGGGCGCCGCGCCAGGCAAAAAAAAGGCCTATGGCTGGAGATGGGTCCCCCGCCCAAAGAGCCAGCAGGGGAAAACTATGCCTTGTTCTAAAGCTCTTTGGGAACCGCTTGCATAGCCTCACAGACCTGGGGGCTGCGGGCTTTCCTGCTGCCTTCACCCTCAAAACCACCCTTTCAAACTTGACGCCGTGCCAGGCACAAAAATGGCCATACGGCTGGAGATGGGTCCCCCGCCCAAAGAGCCATCAGGGAAAACTATGCCTTGTTCTAAAGGTCTTTGGGAACCGCTTGCGTAGCCCCACAGACCTGGGGGCTGTGGCCTTTCCTGCTGCCTTCAGCCTCAAAACCACCCTTTCCCACTTGGTGCTGCGCCAGGCACAAAAATGGCCTATGGCTGGAGATGGGTCCCCCGCCCCAAGAGCCAGCACGGAAAACTATGCCTTGTTCTAAAGCTCTTTGGGAACCTCTTGCATAGCCCCACAGACCTGGGGGCTGCAGGCTTTCCTGCTGCCTTCAGCCTCAAAACCACCCTTTCAAACTTGGCGCTGTGCCAGGCACAAAAATGGCCATACGGCTGGAGATGGGTCCCCCCGCCCAAAGAGCCATCAGGGAAAACTATGCCTTGTTCTAAATCTCTTTGGGAACTGCTTGCGTAGCCCCACAGACCTGGGGGCTGCGGGCTTTCCTGCTGCCTTCAGCCTCAAAACCACCCTTTCCCACTTGGTGCCGCGCCAGGCACAAAAATGGCCTATGGCTGGAGATGGGTCCCACGCCCAAAGAGCCAGCAGGGAAAACTATGCCTTGTTCTAAAGCGTTTTGGGAACCGCTTCGTAGGCCCACAGACCTGGAGGCTGCGGGCTTTCCTGCTGCCTTCAGCCTCGATACCACCCTTTCCCACTTGGCGCCGCGCCAGGCATAAAAATGGCCATACGGCTGGAGATGGGTCCCCCGCCCAAAGAGCCAGCAGGGAAAACTATGCCTTGTTCTAAAGCTCTTTGGGAACCGCTTGCGTAGCCCCACAGACCTGGGAGCTGCAGGCTTTCCTGCTGCCTTCAGCCTCAAAACCACTCTTTCCCTCTGGGCGCCGGGCCAGGCACAAAAATGGCCATACGGGCTGGAGATGGGTCCCCCGCCGAAGGAGCCAGCAGGGAAAACTATGCCTTGTTCTAAAGCTCTTTGGGAATCGCTTGCGTAGTCCCACAGACCTGGGGGCTGCGGGCTTTCCTCCTGCCTTCATCCTCAAAGCCACCCTTTCCCACTTGGCGCTGCGCCAGGCACAAAAATGGCCTATGGCTGGAGATGGGTCCCCCGCCCAAAGAGCCAGCAGGGAAAACTATGCCTTGTTCTAAAGGTCTTTGGGAACCGCTTGCGTAGCCCCACAGACCTGGGGGCTGCGGGCTTTCATGCTGCCTTCAGCCTCAAAACTACCCTTTCCCACTTGGCGCCGCGCCAGGCACAAAAATGGCCATGGCTGGAGATGGGTCCCCCGCCCAAAGAGCCAGCAGGGAAAACTATGCCTTGTTCTAAAGCTCTTTGGGAAACGCTTGTGTAGCGCCAGAGACATGGGGGCTGCAGGCTTTCCTGCTGCCTTCAGCCTCGACACCACCCTTTCGCACTTGGCGCCGCGCCAGTCACAAAAATGGCCATACGGCTGGAGATGGGTCCCCCGCCCAAAGAGCCAGCAGGGAAAACTATGCCTTGTTCTAAAGCTCTTTGGGAACCGCTTGCGTAGCCCCACAGACCTGGGGGCTGCAGGCTTTCCTGCTGCCTTCAGCCTCAACACCACCCTTTCCCACTTCGTGCCGCGCCAGGCACAAAAATGGCCATACGGCTGGAGATGAGTCCCCCGCCCAAAGAGCCAGCAGGGAAAACTATGCCTTGTTCTAAAGCTCTTTGGGAACCACTTGCGTAGCCCCACAGACCTGTGGGCTGCAGGCTTTCATGCTGCCTTCAGACTCGACACCACCCTTTCCCACTTGCCGCCGCGCCAGGCACAAAAATGGCCATACGGCTGGAGATGGGTCCCGCGCCCAAGAGCCAGCAGGGAAAACTATGCCTTGTTCTAAAGCTCTTTGGGAACCGCTTGCGTAGCCCCACAGACCTGGGGCCTGCGGGCTTTCCTGCTGCCTTCAGCCTCGACATCACCCTTTCCCACTTGGCGCCGCGCCAGGCACAAAAATGGCCATACGGCTGGAGATGGGTCCCCCGCCCAAAGAGCCAGCAGGGAAAACTATGCCTTGTTCTAAAGCTCTTTGGGAACCGCTTGCATAGCCCCACAGACCTGGGGGCTGCAGGCTTTCCTGCTGCCTTCAGCCTCCACAACACCCTTTCCCACTAGGTGCCGCGCCAGGCACAAAAATGTCCATACGGCTGGAGATGGTTCCCCTGCCGAAGGAGCCATCAGGGAAAACTATGCCTTGTTCTAAAGCTCTTTGGGAACCGCTTGCGTAGCCCCACAGACCTGGGGGCTGCGGGCTTTCCTGCTGCCCTCAGACTCGACACCACCCTTTCCCACTTGGCGCCGCGCCAGGCACAAAAATGGCCATACGGCTGGAGATGGGTCCCCCGCCCAAAGAGCCAGCAGGGAAAACTATGCCTTGTTCTAAAGCTCTTTGGGAACCACTTGCGTAGCCCCACAGACCTGGGGGCTGCAGGCTTTCCTGCTGCCTTCAGCCTCAACACCATCCTTCCCACTTCGTGCCGCGCCAGGCACCAAAATGGCCATACGGCTGGAGATGGGTCCCCCGCCCAAAGAGCCAGGAGGGAAAACTATGCCTTGTTCTAAAGCTCTTTGGGAAACGCTTGCGTAGCCCCACAGACCTGGGGGCTGCGGGCTTTCCTGCTGCCTTCAGCCTCAAAGCCACCCTTTCCCACTTGGCGCCGCGCCATGCACAAAAATGGCCATATGGCTGGAGATGGGTCCCCCGCCCAAAGAGCCGTCAGGGAAAACTATGCCTTGTTCTAAAGCTCTTTGGGAACCGCTTGCGTAGCCCCACAGA
This sequence comes from Rissa tridactyla, assembly GCF_028500815.1. Classification (NCBI taxonomy): domain Eukaryota; kingdom Metazoa; phylum Chordata; class Aves; order Charadriiformes; family Laridae; genus Rissa; species Rissa tridactyla. The sequence goes on along the minus strand of NW_026529738.1, from coordinate 777,485 downwards.
CCTGGGGGCTGCGGGCTTTCCTGCTGCCTTCAGACTCGACACCACCCTTTCCCACTTGGTGCCGCGCCAGGCACAAAAATGGCCATACGGCTGGAGATGGGTCCCCCGCCCAAAGAGCCATCAGGGAAAACTATGCCTTGTTCTAAAGCTCTTTGGGAACCGCTTGCGTTGAACCACAGACCTGGGGGCTGCGGGCTTTCCTGCTGCCTTCAGCCTCAAAACCACCCTTTCCCACTTGGCGCCGCGCCAGGCACAAAAATGGCCATACGGCTGGAGATGGGTCCCGCGCCCAAGAGCCAGCAGGGAAAACTATGCCTTGTTCTAAAGCTCTTTGGGAACCGCTTGCGTAGCCCCACAGACCTGGGGGCTGCGGTCTTTCCTGCTGCCTTCAGCCTCGACATCACCCTTTCCCACTTGGCACCGCGCCATGCACAAAAATGGCCATACGGCTGGAGATGGGTCCCCCGCCCAAAGAGCCAGCAGGGAAAACTATGCCTTGTTCTAAAGCTCTTTGGGAACCGCTTGCGTAGCCCTACAGACCTGGGGGCTGCGGGCTTTCCTGCTGCCTTCAGACTCGACACCACCCTTTCCCACTTGGTGCCGCGCCAGGCACAAAAATGGCCATACGGCTGGAGATGGGTCCCCCGCCCAAAGAGCCATCAGGGAAAACTATGCCTTGTTCTAAAGCTCTTTGGGAACCGCTTGCGTTGAACCACAGACCTGGGGGCTGCGGGCTTTCCTGCTGCCTTCAGCCTCAAAACCACCCTTTCCCACTTGGCGCCGCGCCAGGCACAAAAATGGCCATACGGCTGGAGATGGGTCCCCCGCCCAAAGAGCCAGCAGGGAAAACTATGCCTTGTTCTAAAGCTCTTTGGGAACCGCTTGCGTAGCCCCACAGACCTGGGGGCTGCAGGCTTTCCTGTTGCCTTCAGCCTCGACACCACCCTTTCCCACTTGGCGCCACGCCAGGCACAAAAATGGCCATACGGCTGGAGATGGGTCCCGCGCCCAAGAGCCAGCAGGGAAAACTATGCCTTGTTCTAAAGCTCTTTGGGAACCGCTTGCGTAGCCCCACAGACCTGGGGGCTGCGGTCTTTCCTGCTGCCTTCAGCCTCGACATCACCCTTTCCCACTTGGCACCGCGCCATGCACAAAAATGGCCATACGGCTGGAGATGGGTCCCCCGCCCAAAGAGCCAGCAGGGAAAACTATGCCTTGTTCTAAAGCTCTTTGGGAACCGCTTGCATAGCCCCACAGACCTGGGGGCTGCAGGCTTTCCTGCTGCCTTCAGCCTCAACACCACCCTTTCCCACTAGCTGCCGCGCCAGGCACAAAAATGGCCATACGGCTGGAGATGGGTCCCCCGCCCAAAGAGCCGTCAGGGAAAACTATGCCTTGTTCTAAAGCTCTTTGGGAACCGCTTGCGTAGCCCCACAGACCTGGGGGCTGCAGGCTTTCCTGCTGCCTTCAGCCTCGACACCACCCTTTCGCACTTGGGGCCGCGCCAGGCACAAAAATGGCCATACGGCTGGAGATGGGTCCCGCGCCGAAGAAGCCAGCAGGGAAAACTATGCCTTGTTCTAAAGCTCTTTGGGAACCGCTTGCGTAGCCCCACAGACCTGGGGGCTGCGGTCTTTCCTGCTGCCTTCAGCCTCGACATCACCCTTTCCCACTTGGCGCCGCGCCATGCACAAAAATGGCCATATGGCTGGAGATGGGTCCCCCGCCCAAAGAGCCATCAGGGAAAACTATGCCTTGTTCTAAAGCTCTTTGGGAACCGCTTGCGTAGCCCCACAGACCTGGGGGCTGCGGGCTTTCCTGCTGCCTTCAGCCTCAAAACCACCCTTTCCCACTAGGTGCCGCGCCAGGCACAAAAATGGCCATACGGCTGGAGATGGGTCCCCCGCCGAAGGAGCCATCAGGGAAAACTATGCCTTGTTCTAAAGCTCTTTGGGAACCGCTTGCGTAGCCCCACAGACCTGGGGGCTGCGGGCTTTCCTGCTGCCTTCAGCCTCAAAGCCACCCTTTCCCACTTGGCGCCGTGCCAGGCACAAAAATGGCCATACGGCTGGAGATGGGTCCCCCGCCCAAAGAGCCAGCAGGGAAAACTATGCCTTGTTCTAAAGCTCTTTGGGAACCGCTTCCATAGCCCCACAGACCTGGGGCCTGCAGGCTTTCCTGCTGCCTTCAGCCTCAAAGCCACCCTTTCCCACTTCGTGCCGCGCCAGGCACAAAAATGGCCTACGGCTGGATATCGGTCCCATGCCCAAAGAGCCAGCAGGGAAAACTATGCCTTGTTCTAAAGCTCTTTGGGAACCGCTTGCGTAGCCCCACAGACCTGGGGGCTGCGGGCTTTCCTGCTGCCTTCAGCCTCGACACCACCCTTTCCCACTTGGCGCCGCGCCAGGCACAAAAATGGCCATACGGTTGGAGACGGGTCGCATGCCCAAAGAGCCAGCAGGGAAAACTATGCCTTGTTCTAAAGCTCTTTGGGAACCGCTTGCGTAGCCCCACAGACCTGGGGGCTGTGGCCTTTCCTGTTGCCTTCAACCTCAAAACCACCCTTTCCCTCTGGGCGCCGCGCCAGGCACAAAAATGGCCATACGGCTGGAGATGGGTCCCCCGCCCAAAGAGCCAGCACGGAAAACTATGCCTTGTTCTAAAGCTCTTTGGGAACCGCTTCGTAGCCCCACAGACCTGGGGGCTGCGGGCTTTCCTGCTGCCTTCAGCCTCAAAACCACCCTTTCCCACTTGGCGCCGCGCCAGGCACAAAAAAGGCCTATGGCTGGAGATGGGTCCCCCGCCCAAAGAGCAAGCAGGGAAAACTATGCCTTGTTCTAAAGCTCTTTGGGAACCGCTTGCGTAGCCCCACAGACTTGGGGGCTGCAGGCTTTCCTGCTGCCTTCGGCCTCGACACCACCCTTTCGCACTTGGGGCCGCGCCAGGCACAAAAATGGCCATACGGCTGGAGATGGGTCCCGCGCCCAAAGAGCCAGCAGGGAAAACTATGCCTTGTTCTAAAGCTCTTTGGGAACCGCTTCGTAGCCCCACAGACCTGGGGGCTGCGGGCTTTCCTGCTCCCTTCAGCCTCAACACAACCCTTTCCCACTTGGCGCCGCGCCAGGCACAAAAATGGCCATACGGCTGGAGATGGGTGCCCCGCCCAAGGAGACAGCAGGGAAAACTATGCCTTGTTCTAAAGCTCTTTGGGAACCGCTTCGTAGCCCCACAGACCTGGGGGCTGCGGGCTTTCCTGCTGCCTTCAGACTCGACACCACCCTTTCCCACTTGGCGCCGCGCCAGGCACAAAAATGGCCATACGGCTGGAGATGGGTCCCCCGCCCAAAGAGCCAGCAGGGAAAACTATGCCTTGTTCTAAAGCTCTTTGGAAACGACTTGGGTAGCCCCACAGACCTGGGGGCTGCAGGCTTTCCTGCTGCCTTCAGCCTCGACACCACCCTTTCCCACTTGGCGCCGCGCCAGGCATAAAAATGGCCATATGGCTGGAGATGGGTCCTCCACCCAAAGAGCCAGCAGGGAAAACTATGCCTTGTTCTAAAGCTCTTTGGGAACCGCTTCGTAGCCCCACAGACCTGGGGGCTGCGGGCTTTCCTGCTGCCTTCAGCCTCGACACCACCCTTTCCCACTTGGCGCCACGCCAGGCACAAAAATGGCCATACGGCTGGAGATGGGTCCCACGCCCAAAGAACAAGCAGGGAAAACTCTGCCTTGTTCTAAAGCTCTTTGGGAACCGCTTGCGTAGCCCCAGAGACATGGGGGCTGCAGGCTTTCCTGCTGCCTTCAGCCTCGACACCACCCTTCCGCACTTGGCGCCGCGCCAGGCACAAAAATGGCCATACGGCTGGAGATGGGTCCCCCGCCCAAAGAGCCAGCAGGGAAAACTATGCCTTGTTCTAAAGCTCTTTGGGAACCGCTTGCATAGCCCCACAGACCTGGGGGCTGCAGGCTTTCCTGCTGCCTTCAGCCTCAACACCACCCTTTCCCACTAGGTGCCGCGCCAGGCACAAAAATGGCCATACGGCTGGAGATGGGTCCCCCGCCCAAAGAGCCAGCAGGGAAAACTATGCCTTGTTCTAAAGCTCTTTGGGAACCGCTTGCGTAGCCCCACAGACCTGGGGCCTGCGGGCTTTCCTGCTGCCTTCAGCCTCGACAGCACCCTTTCCCACTTGGCGCCGCGCCAGGCACAAAAATGGCCATATGGCTGGAGATGGGTCCCCCGCCCAAAGAGCCAGTAGGGAAAACTATGCCTTGTTCTAAAGCTCTTTGGGAACCGCTTGCGTAGCCCCACAGACCTGGGGGCTGCAGGCTTTCCTGCTGCCTTCAGCCTCCACAACACCCTTTCGCACTTGGGGCCGCGCCAGGCACAAAAATGGCCATACGGCTGGAGATGGGTCCCCCGCCCAAAGAGCCAGCAGGGAAAACTATGCCTTGTTCTAAAGCTCTTTGGGAACCGCTTGCGTAGCCCCACAGACCTGGGGGCTGCGGTCTTTCCTGCTGCCTTCAGCCTCGACATCACCCTTTCCCACTTGGCGCCGCGCCATGCACAAAAATGGCCATATGGCTGCAGATGGGTCCCCCGCCCAAAGAGCCAGCAGGGAAAACTATGCCTTGTTCTAAAGCTCTTTGGGAACCGCTTGCGTAGCCCCACAGACCTGGGGGCTGCAGACATTCCTGCTGCCTTCAGCCTCAACACCACCCTTTCGCACTTGGGGCCGCGCCAGGCACAAAAATGGCCGTACGGCGGGAGATGGGTCCCGCGCCGAAGAAGCCAGCAGGGAAAACTATGCCTTGTTCTAAAGCTCTTTGGGAACCACTTGCATAGCCCCACAGACCTGGGGGCTGCAGACATTCCTGCTGCCTTCAGCCTCAACACCACCCTTTCCCACTAGGTGCCGCGCCAGGCACAAAAATGGCCATACGGCTGGAGATGGGTCCCCCGCCGAAGGAGCCATCAGGGAAAACTATGCCTTGTTCTAAAGCTCTTTGGGAACCGCTTGCGTAGCCCCACAGACCTGGGGGCTGCAGGCTTTCCTGTTGCCTTCAGCCTCGACACCACCCTTTCCCACTTGGCGCCACACCAGGCACAAAAATGGCCATACGGCTGGAGATGGGTCCCGCGCCCAAGAGCCAGCAGGGAAAACTATGCCTTGTTCTAAAGCTCTTTGGGAACCGCTTGCGTAGCCCCACAGACCTGGGGGCTGCGGTCTTTCCTGCTGCCTTCAGCCTCGACATCACCCTTTCCCACTTGGCTCCGCGCCATGCACAAAAATGGCCATATGGCTGGAGATGGGTCCCCCGCCCAAAGAGCCAGCAGGGAAAACTATGCCTTGTTCTAAAGCTCTTTGGGAACCGCTTGCATAGCCCCACAGACCTGGGGGCTGCAGGCTTTCCTGCTGCCTTCAGCCTCAACACCACCCTTTCCCACTAGCTGCCGCGCCAGGCACAAAAATGGCCATACGGCTGGAGATGGGTCCCCCGCCCAAAGAGCCGTCAGGGAAAACTATGCCTTGTTCTAAAGCTCTTTGGGAACCGCTTGCGTAGCCCCACAGACCTGGGGGCTGCGGGCTTTCCTGCTGCCTTCAGCCTCAAAACCACCCTTTCCCACTTGGGGCCGCGCCAGGCACAAAAATGGCCATACGGCTGGAGATGGGTCCCGCGCCGAAGAAGCCAGCAGGGAAAACTATGCCTTGTTCTAAAGCTCTTTGGGAACCGCTTGCGTAGCCCCACAGACCTGGGGGCTGCGGGCTTTCCTGCTGCCTTCAGCCGCGACATCACCCTTTCCCACTTGGCGCCGCGCCATGCACAAAAATGGCCATGTGGCTGGAGATGGGTCCCCCGCCCAAAGAGCCATCAGGGAAAACTATGCCTTGTTCTAAAGCTCTTTGGGAACCACTTGCATAGCCCCACAGACCTGGGGGCTGCAGACATTCCTGCTGCCTTCAGCCTCAACACCACCCTTTCCCACTAGGTGCCGCGCCAGGCACAAAAATGGCCATACGGCTGGAGATGGGTCCCCCGCCGAAGGAGCCATCAGGGAAAACTATGCCTTCTTCTAAAGCTCTTTGGGAACCGCTTGCATAGCCCCACAGACCTGGGGGCTGCAGGCTTTCCTGCTGCCTTCAGCCTCAAAGCCACCCTTTCCCACTTCGTGCCGCGCCAGGCACAAAAATGGCCTACGGCTGCATATGGGTCCCATGCCCAAAGAGCCAGCAGGGAAAACTATGCCTTGTTCTAAAGCTCTTTGGGAACCGCTTTGTAGCCCCACAGACCTGGGGGCTGCAGGCTTTCCTGCTGCCTTCAGCCTCGACAACACCCTTTCCCACTTGGCGCCACGCCAGGCACAAAAATGGCCATACGGCTGGAGATGGGTCCCCTGCCCAAAGAGCCAGCAGGGAAAACTATGCCTTGTTCTAAAGCTCTTTGGGAACCGCTTGCGTAGCCCCACAGACCTGGGGGCTGCGGGCTTTCCTGCTGCCTTCAACCTCAAAACCACCCTTTCCCACTTGGTGCCGCGCCAGGCACAAAAATGGCCATACGGCTGGAGATGGGTCCCCCGCCCAAAGAGCCAGCAGGGAAAACTATGCCTTGTTCTAAAGCTCTTTGGGAACCGCTTGCGTAGACCCACAGACCTGGGGGCTGCGGGTTTTCCTGCTGCCTTCAGCCTCGACACCACCCTTTCCCACTGGGTGCCGCGCCAGGCACAAAAATGGCCATATGGCTGGAGATGGGGCCACACGCCCAAAGAAAGAGTAGGGAAAACTCTGCCTTGTTCTAAAGCTCTTTCGGAACCGCTTGCGTAGCCCCACAGACCTGGGGGCTGCAGGCTTTGCTGCTGCCTTCAGCCTCGACATCACCCTTTCCCACTTGGCGCCGCGCCATGCACAAAAATGGCCATATGGCTGGAGATGGGTCCCCCGCCCAAAGAGCCAGCAGGGAAAACTATGCCTTGTTCTAAAGCTCTTTGGGAAAAGCTTGCGTAGCCCCACAGACCTGGGGGCTGCGGGCTTTCCTGCTGCCTTCAGCCTCGACACCACCCTTTCCCACTTGGGGCCGCGCCAGGCACAAAAATGGCCATACGGCTGGAGATGGGTCCCCCGCCCAAAGAGCCGTCAGGGAAAACTATGCCTTGTTCTAAAGCTCTTTGGGAACCGCTTGCGTAGCCCCACAGACCTGGGGGCTGCGGGCTTTCCTGCTGCCTTCAGCCTCGACACCACCCTTTCCCACTTGGTGCCGCGCCAGGCACAAAAATGGCCTATGGCTGGAGATGGGTCCCCCGCCCAAAGAGCCAGCAGGGAAAACTATGCCTTGTTCTAAAGCTCTTTGGGAACCGCTTGCGTAGCCCCAGAGACCTTGGGGCTGCAGGCTTTCCTGCTGCCTTCAGCCTCAACACCACCCTTTCCCACTAGGTGCCGCGCCAGGCACAAAAATGGCCATACGGCTGGAGATGGATCCCCTGCCCAAGGAGCCAGCAGGGAAAACTATGCCTTGTTCTAAAGCTCTTTGGGAACCACTTGCGTAGCCCCACAGACCTTGGGGCTGCGGGCCTTCCTGCTGCCTTCAGCCTCAAAGCCACCCTTTCCCACTTGGCGCCGTGCCAGGCACAAAAATGGCCATACGGCTGGAGATGGGTCCACCGCCGAAGAAGCCAGCAGGGAAAAATATGCCTTGTTCTAAAGCTCTTTGGGAACCGCTTGCGTAGCCCCATAGACCTGGGGGCTGCGGGCTTTCCTGCTGCCTTCAGTCTCAAAACCACCCTTTCCCTCTGGGCGCCGCGCCAGGCAAAAAAAAGGCCTATGGCTGGAGATGGGTCCCCCGCCCAAAGAGCCAGCAGGGAAAACTATGCCTTGTTCTAAAGCTCTTTGGGAACCGCTTGCATAGCCTCACAGACCTGGGGGCTGCGGGCTTTCCTGCTGCCTTCACCCTCAAAACCACCCTTTCAAACTTGACGCCGTGCCAGGCACAAAAATGGCCATACGGCTGGAGATGGGTCCCCCGCCCAAAGAGCCATCAGGGAAAACTATGCCTTGTTCTAAAGGTCTTTGGGAACCGCTTGCGTAGCCCCACAGACCTGGGGGCTGTGGCCTTTCCTGCTGCCTTCAGCCTCGACACCACCCTTTCCCACTTGGCGCCACGCCAGGCACAAAAATGGCCATACGGCTGGAGATGGGTCCCACGCCCAAAGAACAAGCAGGGAAAACTCTGCCTTGTTCTAAAGCTCTTTGGGAACCGCTTGCGTAGCCCCAGAGACATGGGGGCTGCAGGCTTTCCTGCTGCCTTCAGCCTCGACACCACCCTTCCGCACTTGGCGCCGCGCCAGGCACAAAAATGGCCATACGGCTGGAGATGGGTCCCCCGCCCAAAGAGCCAGCAGGGAAAACTATGCCTTGTTCTAAAGCTCTTTGGGAACCGCTTGCATAGCCCCACAGACCTGGGGGCTGCAGGCTTTCCTGCTGCCTTCAGCCTCAACACCACCCTTTCCCACTAGGTGCCGCGCCAGGCACAAAAATGGCCATACGGCTGGAGATGGGTCCCCCGCCCAAAGAGCCAGCAGGGAAAACTATGCCTTGTTCTAAAGCTCTTTGGGAACCGCTTGCGTAGCCCCACAGACCTGGGGCCTGCGGGCTTTCCTGCTGCCTTCAGCCTCGACAGCACCCTTTCCCACTTGGCGCCGCGCCAGGCACAAAAATGGCCATATGGCTGGAGATGGGTCCCCCGCCCAAAGAGCCAGCAGGGAAAACTATGCCTTGTTCTAAAGCTCTTTGGGAACCGCTTGCGTAGCCCCACAGACCTGGGGGCTGCAGGCTTTCCTGCTGCCTTCAGCCTCCACAACACCCTTTCGCACTTGGGGCCGCGCCAGGCACAAAAATGGCCATACGGCTGGAGATGGGTCCCCCGCCGAAGAAGCCAGCAGGGAAAACTATGCCTTGTTCTAAAGCTCTTTGGGAACCGCTTGCGTAGCCCCACAGACCTGGGGGCTGCGGTCTTTCCTGCTGCCTTCAGCCTCGACATCACCCTTTCCCACTTGGCGCCGCGCCATGCACAAAAATGGCCATATGGCTGCAGATGGGTCCCCCGCCCAAAGAGCCAGCAGGGAAAACTATGCCTTGTTCTAAAGCTCTTTGGGAACCGCTTGCGTAGCCCCACAGACCTGGGGGCTGCAGACATTCCTGCTGCCTTCAGCCTCAACACCACCCTTTCGCACTTGGGGCCGCGCCAGGCACAAAAATGGCCATACGGCTGGAGATGGGTCCCCCGCCGAAGGAGCCATCAGGGAAAACTATGCCTTGTTCTAAAGCTCTTTGGGAACCGCTTGCGTAGCCCCACAGACCTGGGGGCTGCAGGCTTTCCTGTTGCCTTCAGCCTCGACACCACCCTTTCCCACTTGGCGCCACACCAGGCACAAAAATGGCCATGTGGCTGGAGATGGGTCCCGCGCCCAAGAGCCAGCAGGGAAAACTATGCCTTGTTCTAAAGCTCTTTGGGAACCGCTTGCGTAGCCCCACAGACCTGGGGGCTGCGGTCTTTCCTGCTGCCTTCAGCCTCGACATCACCCTTTCCCACTTGGCTCCGCGCCATGCACAAAAATGGCCATATGGCTGGAGATGGGTCCCCCGCCCAAAGAACCAGCAGGGAAAACTATGCCTTGTTCTAAAGCTCTTTGGGAACCGCTTGCATAGCCCCACAGACCTGGGGGCTGCAGGCTTTCCTGCTGCCTTCAGCCTCAACACCACCCTTTCCCACTAGCTGCCGCGCCAGGCACAAAAATGGCCATACGGCTGGAGATGGGTCCCCCGCCCAAAGAGCCGTCAGGGAAAACTATGCCTTGTTCTAAAGCTCTTTGGGAACCGCTTGCGTAGCCCCACAGACCTGGGGGCTGCAGGCTTTCCTGCTGCCTTCAGCCTCAACACCACCCTTTCCCACTTGGGGCCGCGCCAGGCACAAAAATGGCCATACGGCTGGAGATGGGTCCCGCGCCGAAGAAGCCAGCAGGGAAAACTATGCCTTGTTCTAAAGCTCTTTGGGAACCGCTTGCGTAGCCCCACAGACCTGGGGGCTGCGGGCTTTCCTGCTGCCTTCAGCCGCGACATCACCCTTTCCCACTTGGCGCCGCGCCATGCACAAAAATGGCCATGTGGCTGGAGATGGGTCCCCCGCCCAAAGAGCCATCAGGGAAAACTATGCCTTGTTCTAAAGCTCTTTGGGAACCACTTGCATAGCCCCACAGACCTGGGGGCTGCAGACATTCCTGCTGCCTTCAGCCTCAACACCACCCTTTCCCACTAGGTGCCGCGCCAGGCACAAAAATGGCCATACGGCTGGAGATGGGTCCCCCGCCGAAGGAGCCATCAGGGAAAACTATGCCTTCTTCTAAAGCTCTTTGGGAACCGCTTGCATAGCCCCACAGACCTGGGGGCTGCAGGCTTTCCTGCTGCCTTCAGCCTCAAAGCCACCCTTTCCCACTTCGTGCCGCGCCAGGCACAAAAATGGCCTACGGCTGCATATGGGTCCCATGCCCAAAGAGCCAGCAGGGAAAACTATGCCTTGTTCTAAAGCTCTTTGGGAACCGCTTTGTAGCCCCACAGACCTGGGGGCTGCAGGCTTTCCTGCTGCCTTCAGCCTCGACACCACCCTTTCCCACTTGGCGCCACGCCAGGCACAAAAATGGCCATACGGCTGGAGATGGGTCCCCTGCCCAAAGAGCCAGCAGGGAAAACTATGCCTTGTTCTAAAGCTCTTTGGGAACCGCTTGCGTAGCCCCACAGACCTGGGGGCTGCGGGCTTTCCTGCTGCCTTCAACCTCAAAACCACCCTTTCCCACTTGGTGCCGCGCCAGGCACAAAAATGGCCATACGGCTGGAGATGGGTCCCCCGCCCAAAGAGCCAGCAGGGAAAACTATGCCTTGTTCTAAAGCTCTTTGGGAACCGCTTGCGTAGACCCACAGACCTGGGGGCTGCGGGTTTTCCTGCTGCCTTCAGCCTCGACACCACCCTTTCCCACTGGGTGCCGCGCCAGGCACAAAAATGGCCATATGGCTGGAGATGGGGCCACACGCCCAAAGAAAGAGTAGGGAAAACTCTGCCTTGTTCTAAAGCTCTTTCGGAACCGCTTGCGTAGCCCCACAGACCTGGGGGCTGCAGGCTTTGCTGCTGCCTTCAGCCTCGACATCACCCTTTCCCACTTGGCGCCGCGCCATGCACAAAAATGGCCATATGGCTGGAGATGGGTCCCCCGCCCAAAGAGCCAGCAGGGAAAACTATGCCTTGTTCTAAAGCTCTTTGGGAAAAGCTTGCGTAGCCCCACAGACCTGGGGGCTGCGGGCTTTCCTGCTGCCTTCAGCCTCGACACCACCCTTTCCCACTTGGGGCCGCGCCAGGCACAAAAATGGCCATACGGCTGGAGATGGGTCCCCCGCCCAAAGAGCCGTCAGGGAAAACTATGCCTTGTTCTAAAGCTCTTTGGGAACCGCTTGCGTAGCCCCACAGACCTGGGGGCTGCGGGCTTTCCTGCTGCCTTCAGCCTCGACACCACCCTTTCCCACTTGGTGCCGCGCCAGGCACAAAAATGGCCTATGGCTGGAGATGGGTCCCCCGCCCAAAGAGCCAGCAGGGAAAACTATGCCTTGTTCTAAAGCTCTTTGGGAACCGCTTGCGTAGCCCCACAGACCTGGGAGCTGCAGGCTTTCCTGCTGCCTTCAGCCTCGACACCACCCTTTCCCACTTGGCGCCGCGCCAGGCACAAAAATGGCCTATGGCTGGAGATTGGTCCCACGCCCAAAGAGCCAGCTCGAAAACTATGCCTTGTTCTAAAGCTCTTTGGGAACCGCTTGCGTAGCCCCAGAGACCTTGGGGCTGCAGGCTTTCCTGCTGCCTTCAGCCTCAACACCACCCTTTCCCACTAGGTGCCGCGCCAGGCACAAAAATGGCCATACGGCTGGAGATGGATCCCCTGCCCAAGGAGCCAGCAGGGAAAACTATGCCTTGTTCTAAAGCTCTTTGGGAACCACTTGCGTAGCCCCACAGACCTTGGGGCTGCGGGCCTTCCTGCTGCCTTCAGCCTCAAAGCCACCCTTTCCCACTTGGCGCCACGCCAGGCACAAAAATGGCCATACGGCTGGAGATGGGTCCACCGCCGAAGAAGCCAGCAGGGAAAAATATGCCTTGTTCTAAAGCTCTTTGGGAACCGCTTGCGTAGCCCCATAGACCTGGGGGCTGCGGGCTTTCCTGCTGCCTTCAGTCTCAAAACCACCCTTTCCCTCTGGGCGCCGCGCCAGGCAAAAAAAAGGCCTATGGCTGGAGATGGGTCCCCCGCCCAAAGAGCCAGCAGGGAAAACTATGCCTTGTTCTAAAGCTCTTTGGGAACCGCTTGCATAGCCTCACAGACCTGGGGGCTGCGGGCTTTCCTGCTGCCTTCACCCTCAAAACCACCCTTTCAAACTTGACGCCGTGCCAGGCACAAAAATGGCCATACGGCTGGAGATGGGTCTCCCGCCCAAAGAGCCATCAGGGAAAACTATGCCTTGTTCTAAAGGTCTTTGGGAACCGCTTGCGTAGCCCCACAGACCTGGGGGCTGTGGCCTTTCCTGCTGCCTTCAGCCTCAAAACCACCCTTTCCCACTTGGTGCTGCGCCAGGCACAAAAATGGCCTATGGCTGGAGATGGGTCCCCCGCCCCAAGAGCCAGCACGGAAAACTATGCCTTGTTCTAAAGCTCTTTGGGAACCTCTTGCATAGCCCCACAGACCTGGGGGCTGCAGGCTTTCCTGCTGCCTTCAGCCTCAAAACCACCCTTTCAAACTTGGCGCTGTGCCAGGCACAAAAATGGCCATACGGCTGGAGATGGGTCCCCCGCCCAAAGAGCCATCAGGGAAAACTATGCCTTGTTCTAAATCTCTTTGGGAACTGCTTGCGTAGCCCCACAGACCTGGGGGCTGCGGGCTTTCCTGCTGCCTTCAGCCTCAAAACCACCCTTTCCCACTTGGTGCCGCGCCAGGCACAAAAATGGCCTATGGCTGGAGATGGGTCCCACGCCCAAAGAGCCAGCAGGGAAAACTATGCCTTGTTCTAAAGCTCTTTGGGAACCGCTTTGTAGCCCCACAGACCTGGGGGCTGCAGGCTTTCCTGCTGCCTTCAGCCTCGACAACACCCTTTCCCACTTGGCGCCACGCCAGGCACAAAAATGGCCATACGGCTGGAGATGGGTCCCCTGCCCAAAGAGCCAGCAGGGAAAACTATGCCTTGTTCTAAAGCTCTTTGGGAACCGCTTGCGTAGCCCCACAGACCTGGGGGCTGCGGGCTTTCCTGCTGCCTTCAACCTCAAAACCACCCTTTCCCACTTGGTGCCGCGCCAGGCACAAAAATGGCCATACGGCTGGAGATGGGTCCCCCGCCCAAAGAGCCAGCAGGGAAAACTATGCCTTGTTCTAAAGCTCTTTGGGAACCGCTTGCGTAGACCCACAGACCTGGGGGCTGCGGGTTTTCCTGCTGCCTTCAGCCTCGACACCACCCTTTCCCACTGGGTGCCGCGCCAGGCACAAAAATGGCCATATGGCTGGAGATGGGGCCACACGCCCAAAGAAAGAGTAGGGAAAACTCTGCCTTGTTCTAAAGCTCTTTCGGAACCGCTTGCGTAGCCCCACAGACCTGGGGGCTGCAGGCTTTGCTGCTGCCTTCAGCCTCGACATCACCCTTTCCCACTTGGCGCCGCGCCATGCACAAAAATGGCCATATGGCTGGAGATGGGTCCCCCGCCCAAAGAGCCAGCAGGGAAAACTATGCCTTGTTCTAAAGCTCTTTGGGAAAAGCTTGCGTAGCCCCACAGACCTGGGGGCTGCGGGCTTTCCTGCTGCCTTCAGCCTCGACACCACCCTTTCCCACTTGGGGCCGCGCCAGGCACAAAAATGGCCATACGGCTGGAGATGGGTCCCCCGCCCAAAGAGCCGTCAGGGAAAACTATGCCTTGTTCTAAAGCTCTTTGGGAACCGCTTGCGTAGCCCCACAGACCTGGGGGCTGCGGGCTTTCCTGCTGCCTTCAGCCTCGACACCACCCTTTCCCACTTGGTGCCGCGCCAGGCACAAAAATGGCCTATGGCTGGAGATGGGTCCCCCGCCCAAAGAGCCAGCAGGGAAAACTATGCCTTGTTCTAAAGCTCTTTGGGAACCGCTTGCGTAGCCCCACAGACCTGGGAGCTGCAGGCTTTCCTGCTGCCTTCAGCCTCGACACCACCCTTTCCCACTTGGCGCCGCGCCAGGCACAAAAATGGCCTATGGCTGGAGATTGGTCCCACGCCCAAAGAGCCAGCTCGAAAACTATGCCTTGTTCTAAAGCTCTTTGGGAACCGCTTGCGTAGCCCCAGAGACCTTGGGGCTGCAGGCTTTCCTGCTGCCTTCAGCCTCAACACCACCCTTTCCCACTAGGTGCCGCGCCAGGCACAAAAATGGCCATACGGCTGGAGATGGATCCCCTGCCCAAGGAGCCAGCAGGGAAAACTATGCCTTGTTCTAAAGCTCTTTGGGAACCACTTGCGTAGCCCCACAGACCTTGGGGCTGCGGGCCTTCCTGCTGCCTTCAGCCTCAAAGCCACCCTTTCCCACTTGGCGCCACGCCAGGCACAAAAATGGCCATACGGCTGGAGATGGGTCCACCGCCGAAGAAGCCAGCAGGGAAAAATATGCCTTGTTCTAAAGCTCTTTGGGAACCGCTTGCGTAGCCCCATAGACCTGGGGGCTGCGGGCTTTCCTGCTGCCTTCAGTCTCAAAACCACCCTTTCCCTCTGGGCGCCGCGCCAGGCAAAAAAAAGGCCTATGGCTGGAGATGGGTCCCCCGCCCAAAGAGCCAGCAGGGAAAACTATGCCTTGTTCTAAAGCTCTTTGGGAACCGCTTGCATAGCCTCACAGACCTGGGGGCTGCGGGCTTTCCTGCTGCCTTCACCCTGAAAACCACCCTTTCAAACTTGACGCCGTGCCAGGCACAAAAATGGCCATACGGCTGGAGATGGGTCCCCCGCCCAAAGAGCCATCAGGGAAAACTATGCCTTGTTCTAAAGGTCTTTGGGAACCGCTTGCGTAGCCCCACAGACCTGGGGGCTGTGGCCTTTCCTGCTGCCTTCAGCCTCGACACCACCCTTTCCCACTTGGCGCCACGCCAGGCACAAAAATGGCCATACGGCTGGAGATGGGTCCCACGCCCAAAGAACAAGCAGGGAAAACTCTGCCTTGTTCTAAAGCTCTTTGGGAACCGCTTGCGTAGCCCCAGAGACATGGGGGCTGCAGGCTTTCCTGCTGCCTTCAGCCTCGACACCACCCTTCCGCACTTGGCGCCGCGCCAGGCACAAAAATGGCCATACGGCTGGAGATGGGTCCCCCGCCCAAAGAGCCAGCAGGGAAAACTATGCCTTGTTCTAAAGCTCTTTGGGAACCGCTTGCATAGCCCCACAGACCTGGGGGCTGCAGGCTTTCCTGCTGCCTTCAGCCTCAACACCACCCTTTCCCACTAGGTGCCGCGCCAGGCACAAAAATGGCCATACGGCTGGAGATGGGTCCCCCGCCCAAAGAGCCAGCAGGGAAAACTATGCCTTGTTCTAAAGCTCTTTGGGAACCGCTTGCGTAGCCCCACAGACCTGGGGCCTGCGGGCTTTCCTGCTGCCTTCAGCCTCGACAGCACCCTTTCCCACTTGGCGCCGCGCCAGGCACAAAAATGGCCATATGGCTGGAGATGGGTCCCCCGCCCAAAGAGCCAGCAGGGAAAACTATGCCTTGTTCTAAAGCTCTTTGGGAACCGCTTGCGTAGCCCCACAGACCTGGGGGCTGCAGGCTTTCCTGCTGCCTTCAGCCTCCACAACACCCTTTCGCACTTGGGGCCGCGCCAGGCACAAAAATGGCCATACGGCTGGAGATGGGTCCCCCGCCGAAGAAGCCAGCAGGGAAAACTATGCCTTGTTCTAAAGCTCTTTGGGAACCGCTTGCGTAGCCCCACAGACCTGGGGGCTGCGGTCTTTCCTGCTGCCTTCAGCCTCGACATCACCCTTTCCCACTTGGCGCCGCGCCATGCACAAAAATGGCCATATGGCTGCAGATGGGTCCCCCGCCCAAAGAGCCAGCAGGGAAAACTATGCCTTGTTCTAAAGCTCTTTGGGAACCGCTTGCGTAGCCCCACAGACCTGGGGGCTGCAGACATTCCTGCTGCCTTCAGCCTCAACACCACCCTTTCGCACTTGGGGCCGCGCCAGGCACAAAAATGGCCATACGGCTGGAGATGGGTCCCCCGCCGAAGGAGCCATCAGGGAAAACTATGCCTTGTTCTAAAGCTCTTTGGGAACCGCTTGCGTAGCCCCACAGACCTGGGGGCTGCAGGCTTTCCTGTTGCCTTCAGCCTCGACACCACCCTTTCCCACTTGGCGCCACACCAGGCACAAAAATGGCCATACGGCTGGAGATGGGTCCCGCGCCCAAGAGCCAGCAGGGAAAACTATGCCTTGTTCTAAAGCTCTTTGGGAACCGCTTGCGTAGCCCCACAGACCTGGGGGCTGCGGTCTTTCCTGCTGCCTTCAGCCTCGACATCACCCTTTCCCACTTGGCTCCGCGCCATGCACAAAAATGGCCATATGGCTGGAGATGGGTCCCCCGCCCAAAGAGCCAGCAGGGAAAACTATGCCTTGTTCTAAAGCTCTTTGGGAACCGCTTGCATAGCCCCACAGACCTGGGGGCTGCAGGCTTTCCTGCTGCCTTCAGCCTCAACACCACCCTTTCCCACTAGCTGCCGCGCCAGGCACAAAAATGGCCATACGGCTGGAGATGGGTCCCCCGCCCAAAGAGCCGTCAGGGAAAACTATGCCTTGTTCTAAAGCTCTTTGGGAACCGCTTGCGTAGCCCCACAGACCTGGGGGCTGCGGGCTTTCCTGCTGCCTTCAGCCTCAAAACCACCCTTTCCCACTTGGGGCCGCGCCAGGCACAAAAATGGCCATACGGCTGGAGATGGGTCCCGCGCCGAAGAAGCCAGCAGGGAAAACTATGCCTTGTTCTAAAGCTCTTTGGGAACCGCTTGCGTAGCCCCACAGACCTGGGGGCTGCGGGCTTTCCTGCTGCCTTCAGCCGCGACATCACCCTTTCCCACTTGGCGCCGCGCCATGCACAAAAATGGCCATGTGGCTGGAGATGGGTCCCCCGCCCAAAGAGCCATCAGGGAAAACTATGCCTTGTTCTAAAGCTCTTTGGGAACCACTTGCATAGCCCCACAGACCTGGGGGCTGCAGACATTCCTGCTGCCTTCAGCCTCAACACCACCCTTTCCCACTAGGTGCCGCGCCAGGCACAAAAATGGCCATACGGCTGGAGATGGGTCCCCCGCCGAAGGAGCCATCAGGGAAAACTATGCCTTCTTCTAAAGCTCTTTGGGAACCGCTTGCATAGCCCCACAGACCTGGGGGCTGCAGGCTTTCCTGCTGCCTTCAGCCTCAAAGCCACCCTTTCCCACTTCGTGCCGCGCCAGGCACAAAAATGGCCTACGGCTGCATATGGGTCCCATGCCCAAAGAGCCAGCAGGGAAAACTATGCCTTGTTCTAAAGCTCTTTGGGAACCGCTTTGTAGCCCCACAGACCTGGGGGCTGCAGGCTTTCCTGCTGCCTTCAGCCTCGACAACACCCTTTCCCACTTGGCGCCACGCCAGGCACAAAAATGGCCATACGGCTGGAGATGGGTCCCCTGCCCAAAGAGCCAGCAGGGAAAACTATGCCTTGTTCTAAAGCTCTTTGGGAACCGCTTGCGTAGCCCCACAGACCTGGGGGCTGCGGGCTTTCCTGCTGCCTTCAACCTCAAAACCACCCTTTCCCACTTGGTGCCGCGCCAGGCACAAAAATGGCCATACGGCTGGAGATGGGTCCCCCGCCCAAAGAGCCAGCAGGGAAAACTATGCCTTGTTCTAAAGCTCTTTGGGAACCGCTTGCGTAGACCCACAGACCTGGGGGCTGCGGGTTTTCCTGCTGCCTTCAGCCTCGACACCACCCTTTCCCACTGGGTGCCGCGCCAGGCACAAAAATGGCCATATGGCTGGAGATGGGGCCACACGCCCAAAGAAAGAGTAGGGAAAACTCTGCCTTGTTCTAAAGCTCTTTCGGAACCGCTTGCGTAGCCCCACAGACCTGGGGGCTGCAGGCTTTGCTGCTGCCTTCAGCCTCGACATCACCCTTTCCCACTTGGCGCCGCGCCATGCACAAAAATGGCCATATGGCTGGAGATGGGTCCCCCGCCCAAAGAGCCAGCAGGGAAAACTATGCCTTGTTCTAAAGCTCTTTGGGAAAAGCTTGCGTAGCCCCACAGACCTGGGGGCTGCGGGCTTTCCTGCTGCCTTCAGCCTCGACACCACCCTTTCCCACTTGGGGCCGCGCCAGGCACAAAAATGGCCATACGGCTGGAGATGGGTCCCCCGCCCAAAGAGCCGTCAGGGAAAACTATGCCTTGTTCTAAAGCTCTTTGGGAACCGCTTGCGTAGCCCCACAGACCTGGGGGCTGCGGGCTTTCCTGCTGCCTTCAGCCTCGACACCACCCTTTCCCACTTGGTGCCGCGCCAGGCACAAAAATGGCCTATGGCTGGAGATGGGTCCCCCGCCCAAAGAGCCAGCAGGGAAAACTATGCCTTGTTCTAAAGCTCTTTGGGAACCGCTTGCGTAGCCCCACAGACCTGGGAGCTGCAGGCTTTCCTGCTGCCTTCAGCCTCGACACCACCCTTTCCCACTTGGCGCCGCGCCAGGCACAAAAATGGCCTATGGCTGGAGATTGGTCCCACGCCCAAAGAGCCAGCTCGAAAACTATGCCTTGTTCTAAAGCTCTTTGGGAACCGCTTGCGTAGCCCCAGAGACCTTGGGGCTGCAGGCTTTCCTGCTGCCTTCAGCCTCAACACCACCCTTTCCCACTAGGTGCCGCGCCAGGCACAAAAATGGCCATACGGCTGGAGATGGATCCCCTGCCCAAGGAGCCAGCAGGGAAAACTATGCCTTGTTCTAAAGCTCTTTGGGAACCACTTGCGTAGCCCCACAGACCTTGGGGCTGCGGGCCTTCCTGCTGCCTTCAGCCTCAAAGCCACCCTTTCCCACTTGGCGCCACGCCAGGCACAAAAATGGCCATACGGCTGGAGATGGGTCCACCGCCGAAGAAGCCAGCAGGGAAAAATATGCCTTGTTCTAAAGCTCTTTGGGAACCGCTTGCGTAGCCCCATAGACCTGGGGGCTGCGGGCTTTCCTGCTGCCTTCAGTCTCAAAACCACCCTTTCCCTCTGGGCGCCGCGCCAGGCAAAAAAAAGGCCTATGGCTGGAGATGGGTCCCCCGCCCAAAGAGCCAGCAGGGAAAACTATGCCTTGTTCTAAAGCTCTTTGGGAACCGCTTGCATAGCCTCACAGACCTGGGGGCTGCGGGCTTTCCTGCTGCCTTCACCCTCAAAACCACCCTTTCAAACTTGACGCCGTGCCAGGCACAAAAATGGCCATACGGCTGGAGATGGGTCCCCCGCCCAAAGAGCCATCAGGGAAAACTATGCCTTGTTCTAAAGGTCTTTGGGAACCGCTTGCGTAGCCCCACAGACCTGGGGGCTGCGGGCTTTCCTGCTGCCTTCAGCCTCAAAACCACCCTTTCCCACTTGGTGCTGCGCCAGGCACAAAAATGGCCTATGGCTGGAGATGGGTCCCCCGCCCCAAGAGCCAGCAAGGAAAACTATGCCTTGTTCTAAAGCTCTTTGGGAACCTCTTGCATAGCCCCACAGACCTGGGGGCTGCAGGCTTTCCTGCTGCCTTCAGCCTCAAAACCACCCTTTCAAACTTGGCGCTGTGCCAGGCACAAAAATGGCCATACGGCTGGAGATGGGTCCCCCGCCCAAAGAGCCATCAGGGAAAACTATGCCTTGTTCTAAATCTCTTTGGGAACTGCTTGCGTAGCCCCACAGACCTGGGGGCTGCGGGCTTTCCTGCTGCCTTCAGCCTCAAAACCACCCTTTCCCACTTGGTGCCGCGCCAGGCACAAAAATGGCCTATGGCTGGAGATGGGTCCCACGCCCAAAGAGCCAGCAGGGAAAACTATGCCTTGTTCTAAAGCGTTTTGGGAACCGCTTCGTAGGCCCACAGACCTGGAGGCTGCGGGCTTTCCTGCTGCCTTCAGCCTCGATACCACCCTTTCCCACTTGGCGCCGCGCCAGGCATAAAAATGGCCATACGGCTGGAGATGGGTCCCCCGCCCAAAGAGCCAGCAGGGAAAACTATGCCTTGTTCTAAAGCTCTTTGGGAACCGCTTGCGTAGCCCCACAGACCTGGGAGCTGCAGGCTTTCCTGCTGCCTTCAGCCTCAAAACCACTCTTTCCCTCTGGGCGCCGGGCCAGGCACAAAAATGGCCATACGGCTGGAGATGGGTCCCCCGCCGAAGGAGCCAGCAGGGAAAACTATGCCTTGTTCTAAAGCTCTTTGGGAATCGCTTGCGTAGTCCCACAGACCTGGGGGCTGCGGGCTTTCCTCCTGCCTTCATCCTCAAAGCCACCCTTTCCCATTTGGCGCTGCGCCAGGCACAAAAATGGCCTATGGCTGGAGATGGGTCCCCTGCCCAAAGAGCCAGCAGGGAAAACTATGCCTTGTTCTAAAGGTCTTTGGGAACCGCTTGCGTAGCCCCACAGACCTGGGGGCTGCGGGCTTTCATGCTGCCTTCAGCCTCAAAACTACCCTTTCCCACTTGGCGCCGCGCCAGGCACAAAAATGGCCTACGGCTGGAGATGGGTCCCATGCCCAAAGAGCCAGCAGGGAAAACTATGCCTTGTTCTAAAGCTCTTTGGGAACCGCTTGCGTAGCCCCGGAGACAGGGGGGCTGCAGGCTTTCCTGCTGCCTTCAGCCTCGACACCACCCTTTCCCACTTGGCGCCGCGCCAGGCATAAAAATGGCCATATGGCTGGAGATGGGTCCCCCACCCAAAGAGCCAGCAGGGAAAACTATGCCTTGTTCTAAAGCTCTTTGGGAACTGCTTGCGTAGCCCCACAGACCTGGGGCCTGCAGGCTTTCCTGCTGCCTTCAGCCTCAACACCACCCTTTCCCACTTGGTGCCGCGCCAGGCACAAAAATGGCCATACGGATGGAGATGGGTCCCCCGCCCAAGGAGCCAGCAGGGAAAACTGTGCCTTGTTCTAAAGCTCTTTGGGAACTGCTTGCGTAGCCCCACAGACCTGGGGGCTGCGGGCTTTCCTGCTGCCTTCAGCCTCAAAACCACTCTTTCCCTCTGGGCGCCGGGCCAGGCTCAAAAATGG
The DNA here is from genome assembly GCF_028500815.1 of Rissa tridactyla. Taxonomy (NCBI): domain Eukaryota; kingdom Metazoa; phylum Chordata; class Aves; order Charadriiformes; family Laridae; genus Rissa; species Rissa tridactyla. Next base: position 756,198 of record NW_026529738.1, on the reverse strand, counting down.
CCATACGGCTGGAGATGGGTCCCCCGCCGAAGGAGCCAGCAGGGAAAACTATGCCTTGTTCTAAAGCTCTTTGGGAACCGCTTGCATAGCCCCACAGACCTGGGGTCTGCGGGCTTTCCTGTTGCCTTCAGCCTGAACAACACCCTTTCCCACTTGGCGCCGCGCCAGGCACAAAAATGGCCATATGGCTGGAGATGGGTCCCCCGCCCAAAGAGCCAGCAGGGAAAACTATGCCTTGTTCTAAAGCTCTTTGGGAAACGCTTGTGTAGCCCCAGAGACATGGGGGCTGCAGGCTTTCCTGCTGCCTTCAGCCTCGACACCACCCTTTCGCACTTGGCGCCGCGCCAGTCACAAAAATGGCCATACGGCTGGAGATGGGTCCCCCGCCCAAAGAGCCAGCAGGGAAAACTATGCCTTGTTCTAAAGCTCTTTGGGAACCGCTTGCGTAGCCCCACAGACCTGGGGGCTGCAGGCTTTCCTGCTGCCTTCAGCCTCAACACCACCCTTTCCCACTAAGTGCCGCGCCAGGCACAAAAATGGCCATACGGCTGGAGATGGGTCCCCCGCCCAAAGAGCCAGCAGGGAAAACTATGCCTTGTTCTAAAGCTCTTTGGGAACCGCTTGCGTAGCCCCACAGACCTGGGGGCTGCAGGCTTTCATGCTGCCTTCAGACTCGACACCACCCTTTCCCACTTGCCGCCGCGCCAGGCACAAAAATGGCCATACGGCTGGAGATGGGTCCTGCGCCCAAGAGCCAGCAGGGAAAACTATGCCTTGTTCTAAAGCTCTTTGGGAACCGCTTGCGTAGCCCCACAGACCTGGGGCCTGCGGGCTTTCCTGCTGCCTTCAGCCTCGACATCACCCTTTCCCACTTGGCGCCGCGCCAGGCACAAAAATGGCCATACGGCTGGAGATGGGTCCCCCGCCCAAAGAGCCAGCAGGGAAAACTATGCCTTGTTCTAAAGCTCTTTGGGAACCGCTTGCATAGCCCCACAGACCTGGGGGCTGCAGGCTTTCCTGCTGCCTTCAGCCTCCACAACACCCTTTCCCACTAGGTGCCGCGCCAGGCACAAAAATGGCCATACGGCTGGAGATGGTTCCCCTGCCGAAGGAGCCATCAGGGAAAACTATGCCTTGTTCTAAAGCTCTTTGGGAACCGCTTGCGTAGCCCCACAGACCTGGGGGCTGCGGGCTTTCCTGCTGCCCTCAGACTCGACACCACCCTTTCCCACTTGGCGCCGCGCCAGGCACAAAAATGGCCATACGGCTGGAGATGGGTCCCCCGCCCAAAGAGCCAGCAGGGAAAACTATGCCTTGTTCTAAAGCTCTTTGGGAACCACTTGCGTAGCCCCACAGACCTGGGGGCTGCAGGCTTTCCTGCTGCCTTCAGCCTCAACACCATCCTTCCCACTTCGTGCCGCGCCAGGCACCAAAATGGCCATACGGCTGGAGATGGGTCCCCCGCCCAAAGAGCCAGGAGGGAAAACTATGCCTTGTTCTAAAGCTCTTTGGGAAACGCTTGCGTAGCCCCACAGACCTGGGGGCTGCGGGCTTTCCTGCTGCCTTCAGCCTCAAAGCCACCCTTTCCCACTTGGCGCCGCGCCATGCACAAAAATGGCCATATGGCTGGAGATGGGTCCCCCGCCCAAAGAGCCGTCAGGGAAAACTATGCCTTGTTCTAAAGCTCTTTGGGAACCGCTTGCGTAGCCCCACAGACCTGGGGGCTGCGGGCTTTCCTGCTGCCTTCAGACTCGACACCACCCTTTCCCACTTGGTGCCGCGCCAGGCACAAAAATGGCCATACGGCTGGAGATGGGTCCCCCGCCCAAAGAGCCATCAGGGAAAACTATGCCTTGTTCTAAAGCTCTTTGGGAACCGCTTGCGTTGAACCACAGACCTGGGGGCTGCGGGCTTTCCTGCTGCCTTCAGCCTCAAAACCACCCTTTCCCACTTGGCGCCGCGCCAGGCACAAAAATGGCCATACGGCTGGAGATGGGTCCCCCGCCCAAAGAGCCAGCAGGGAAAACTATGCCTTGTTCTAAAGCTCTTTGGGAACCGCTTGCGTAGCCCCACAGACCTGGGGGCTGCAGGCTTTCCTGTTGCCTTCAGCCTCGACACCACCCTTTCCCACTTGGCGCCACGCCAGGCACAAAAATGGCCATACGGCTGGAGATGGGTCCCGCGCCCAAGAGCCAGCAGGGAAAACTATGCCTTGTTCTAAAGCTCTTTGGGAACCGCTTGCGTAGCCCCACAGACCTGGGGGCTGCGGTCTTTCCTGCTGCCTTCAGCCTCGACATCACCCTTTCCCACTTGGCACCGCGCCATGCACAAAAATGGCCATACGGCTGGAGATGGGTCCCCCGCCCAAAGAGCCAGCAGGGAAAACTATGCCTTGTTCTAAAGCTCTTTGGGAACCGCTTGCGTAGCCCCACAGACCTGGGGGCTGCGGGCTTTCCTGCTGCCTTCAGACTCGACACCACCCTTTCCCACTTGGTGCCGCGCCAGGCACAAAAATGGCCATACGGCTGGAGATGGGTCCCCCGCCCAAAGAGCCATCAGGGAAAACTATGCCTTGTTCTAAAGCTCTTTGGGAACCGCTTGCGTTGAACCACAGACCTGGGGGCTGCGGGCTTTCCTGCTGCCTTCAGCCTCAAAACCACCCTTTCCCACTTGGCGCCGCGCCAGGCACAAAAATGGCCATACGGCTGGAGATGGGTCCCCCGCCCAAAGAGCCAGCAGGGAAAACTATGCCTTGTTCTAAAGCTCTTTGGGAACCGCTTGCGTAGCCCCACAGACCTGGGGGCTGCAGGCTTTCCTGTTGCCTTCAGCCTCGACACCACCCTTTCCCACTTGGCGCCACGCCAGGCACAAAAATGGCCATACGGCTGGAGATGGGTCCCGCGCCCAAGAGCCAGCAGGGAAAACTATGCCTTGTTCTAAAGCTCTTTGGGAACCGCTTGCGTAGCCCCACAGACCTGGGGGCTGCGGTCTTTCCTGCTGCCTTCAGCCTCGACATCACCCTTTCCCACTTGGCACCGCGCCATGCACAAAAATGGCCATACGGCTGGAGATGGGTCCCCCGCCCAAAGAGCCAGCAGGGAAAACTATGCCTTGTTCTAAAGCTCTTTGGGAACCGCTTGCATAGCCCCACAGACCTGGGGGCTGCAGGCTTTCCTGCTGCCTTCAGCCTCAACACCACCCTTTCCCACTACCTGCCGCGCCAGGCACAAAAATGGCCATACGGCTGGAGATGGGTCCCCCGCCCAAAGAGCCGTCAGGGAAAACTATGCCTTGTTCTAAAGCTCTTTGGGAACCGCTTGCGTAGCCCCACAGACCTGGGGGCTGCAGGCTTTCCTGCTGCCTTCAGCCTCGACACCACCCTTTCGCACTTGGGGCCGCGCCAGGCACAAAAATGGCCATACGGCTGGAGATGGGTCCCGCGCCGAAGAAGCCAGCAGGGAAAACTATGCCTTGTTCTAAAGCTCTTTGGGAACCGCTTGCGTAGCCCCACAGACCTGGGGGCTGCGGTCTTTCCTGCTGCCTTCAGCCTCGACATCACCCTTTCCCACTTGGCGCCGCGCCATGCACAAAAATGGCCATATGGCTGGAGATGGGTCCCCCGCCCAAAGAGCCATCAGGGAAAACTATGCCTTGTTCTAAAGCTCTTTGGGAACCGCTTGCGTAGCCCCACAGACCTGGGGGCTGCGGGCTTTCCTGCTGCCTTCAGCCTCAAAACCACCCTTTCCCACTAGGTGCCGCGCCAGGCACAAAAATGGCCATACGGCTGGAGATGGGTCCCCCGCCGAAGGAGCCATCAGGGAAAACTATGCCTTGTTCTAAAGCTCTTTGGGAACCGCTTGCGTAGCCCCACAGACCTGGGGGCTGCGGGCTTTCCTGCTGCCTTCAGCCTCAAAGCCACCCTTTCCCACTTGGCGCCGTGCCAGGCACAAAAATGGCCATACGGCTGGAGATGGGTCCCCCGCCCAAAGAGCCAGCAGGGAAAACTATGCCTTGTTCTAAAGCTCTTTGGGAACCGCTTCCATAGCCCCACAGACCTGGGGCCTGCAGGCTTTCCTGCTGCCTTCAGCCTCAAAGCCACCCTTTCCCACTTCGTGCCGCGCCAGGCACAAAAATGGCCTACGGCTGGATATCGGTCCCATGCCCAAAGAGCCAGCAGGGAAAACTATGCCTTGTTCTAAAGCTCTTTGGGAACCGCTTTGTAGCCCCACAGACCTGGGGGCTGCAGGCTTTCCTGCTGCCTTCAGCCTCGACACCACCCTTTCCCACTTGGCGCCACGCCAGGCACAAAAATGGCCATACGGCTGGAGATGGGTCTCCCCCGAAGGAGCCAGCAGGGAAAACTATGCCTTGTTCTAAAGGTCTTTGGGAACCGCTTGCGTAGCCCCACAGACCTGGGGGCTGCGGTCTTTCCTGCTGCCTTCAGCCTCGACATCACCCTTTCCCACTTCGCGCCGCGCCATGCACAAAAATGGCCATATGGCTGGAGATGGGTCCCCCGCCCAAAGAGCCAGCAGGGAAAACTATGCCTTGTTCTAAAGCTCTTTGGGAACCGCTTGCATAGCCCCACAGACCTGGGGGCTGCAGGCTTTCCTGCTGCCTTCAGCCTCAACACCACCCTTTCCCACTAGCTGCGGCGCCAGGCACAAAAATGGCCATACGGCTGGAGATGGGTCCCCCGCCCAAAGAGCCGTCAGGGAAAACTATGCCTTGTTCTAAAGCTCTTTGGGAACCGCTTGCGTAGCCCCACAGACCTGGGGGCTGCGGGCTTTCCTGCTGCCTTCAGACTCGACACCACCCTTTCCCACTTGGTGCCGCGCCAGGCACAAAAATGGCCATACGGCTGGAAATGGGTCCCGCGCCGAAGAAGCCAGCAGGGAAAACTATGCCTTGTTCTAAAGCTCTTTGGGAACCGCTTGCGTAGCCCCACAGACCTGGGGGCTGCGGGCTTTCCTGCTGCCTTCAGCCTCGACATCACCCTTTCCCACTTGGCGCCGCGCCATGCACAAAAATGGCCATATGGCTGGAGATGGGTCCCCCGCCCAAAGAGCCATCAGGGAAAACTATGCCTTGTTCTAAAGCTCTTTGGGAACCGCTTGCGTAGCCCCACAGACCTGGGGGCTGCGGGCTTTCGTGCTGCCTTCAGCCTCAAAACCACCCTTTCCCACTAGGTGCCGCGCCAGGCACAAAAATGGCCATACGGCTGGAGATGGGTCCCCCGCCGAAGGAGCCATCAGGGAAAACTATGCCTTGTTCTAAAGCTCTTTGGGAACCGCTTGCGTAGCCCCACAGACCTGGGGGCTGCGGGCTTTCCTGCTGCCTTCAGCCTCAAAGCCACCCTTTCCCACTTGGCGCCGTGCCAGGCACAAAAATGGCCATACGGCTGGAGATGGGTCCCCCGCCCAAAGAGCCAGCAGGGAAAACTATGCCTTGTTCTAAAGCTCTTTGGGAACCGCTTCCATAGCCCCACAGACCTGGGGCCTGCAGGCTTTCCTGCTGCCTTCAGCCTCAAAGCCACCCTTTCCCACTTCGTGCCGCGCCAGGCACAAAAATGGCCTACGGCTGGATATCGGTCCCATGCCCAAAGAGCCAGCAGGGAAAACTATGCCTTGTTCTAAAGCTCTTTGGGAACCGCTTTGTAGCCCCACAGACCTGGGGGCTGCAGGCTTTCCTGCTGCCTTCAGCCTCGACACCACCCTTTCCCACTAGGTGCCGCGCCAGGCACAAAAATGGCCGTACGACTGGAGATGGGTCCCGCGCCCAAGAGCCAGCAGGGAAAACTATGCCTTGTTCTAAAGCTCTTTGGGAACCGCTTGCGTAGCCCCACAGACCTGGGGGCTGCGGGCTTTCCTGCTGCCTTCAGCCTCGACACCACCCTTTCCCACTAGGTGCCGCGCCAGGCACAAAAATGGCCGTACGACTGGAGATGGGTCCCGCGCCCAAGAGCCAGCAGGGAAAACTATGCCTTGTTCTAAAGCTCTTTGGGAACCGCTTTGTAGCCCCACAGACCTGGGGGCTGCGGGCTTTCCTGCTGCCTTCAGCCTCGACACCACCCTTTCCCACTTGGCGCCGCGCCAGGCACAAAAATGGCCATATGGCTGGAGATGGGTCCCACGCCCAAAGAGCCAGCAGGGAAAACTCTGCCTTGTTCTAAAGCTCTTTGGGAACCGCTTGCATAGCCCCACAGACCTGGGGGCTGCAGGCTTTCCTGCTGCCTTCAGCCTCAAAGCCACCCTTTCCCACTTCGTGCCGCGCCAGGCACAAAAATGGCCTACGGCTGGATATGGGTCCCATGCCCAAAGAGCCATCAGGGAAAACTATGCCTTGTTCTAAAGCTCTTTGGGAACCGCTTTGTAGCCCCAGAGACCTGGGGGCTGCAGGCTTTCCTGCTGCCTTCAGCCTCGACACCACCCTTTCCCACTTGGCGCCACGCCAGGCACAAAAATGGCCATACGGCTGGAGATGGGTCTCCCCCGAAGGAGCCAGCAGGGAAAACTATGCCTTGTTCTAAAGGTCTTTGGGAACCGCTTGCGTAGCCCCACAGACCTGGGGGCTGCGGTCTTTCCTGCTGCCTTCAGCCTCGACATCACCCTTTCCCACTTCGCGCCGCGCCATGCACAAAAATGGCCATATGGCTGGAGATGGGTCCCCCGCCCAAAGAGCGAGCAGGGAAAACTATGCCTTGTTCTAAAGCTCTTTGGGAACCGCTTGCATAGCCCCACAGACCTGGGGGCTGCAGGCTTTCCTACTGCCTTCAGCCTCAACACCTCCCTTTCCCACTAGCTGCGGCGCCAGGCACAAAAATGGCCATACGGCTGGAGATGGGTCCCCCGCCCAAAGAGCCGTCAGGGAAAACTATGCCTTGTTCTAAAGCTCTTTGGGAACCGCTTGCGTAGCCCCACAGACCTGGGGGCTGCGGGCTTTCCTGCTGCCTTCAGCCTCGACACCACCCTTTCCCACTGGGTGCCGCGCCAGGCACAAAAATGGCCATATGGCTGGAGATGGGTCCCCTGCCCAAGGAGACAGCAGGGAAAACTATGCCTTGTTCTAAAGCTCTTTGGGAACCGCTTTGTAGCCCCACAGACCTGGGGGCTGCAGGCTTTCCTGCTGCCTTCAGCCTCGACACCACCCTTTCCCACTAGGTGCCGCGCCAGGCACAAAAATGGCCGTACGGCTGGAGATGGGTCCCGCGCCCAAGAGCCAGCAGGGAAAACTATGCCTTGTTCTAAATCTCTTTGGGAACCGCTTGCGTAGCCCCACAGACCTGGGGGCTGCGGTCTTTCCTGCTGCCTTCAGCCTCGACATCACCCTTTCCCACTTGGCGCCGCGCCATGCACAAAAATGGCCATATGGCTGGAGATGGGTCCCCCGCCCAAAGAGCCAGCAGGGAAAACTATGCCTTGTTCTAAAGCTCTTTGGGAACCGCTTGCGTAGCCCCACAGACCTGGGGGCTGCGGGCTTTCCTGCTGCCTTCAGACTCGACACCACCCTTTCCCACTAGGTGCCGCGCCAGGCACAAAAATGGCCATACGGCTGGAGATGGGTCCCCCGCCCAAAGAGCCAGCAGGGAAAACTATGCCTTGTTCTAAAGCTCTTTGGGAACCGCTTGCGTTGCCCCACAGACCTGGGGGCTGCGGGCTTTCCTGCTGCCTTCAACCTCAACACCACCCTTTCCCACTAGCTGCGGCGCCAGGCACAAAAATGGCCATACGGCTGGAGATGGGTCCCCCGCCCAAAGAGCCAGCAGGGAAAACTATGCCTTGTTCTAAAGCTCTTTGGGAACCGCTTGCGTAGCCCCACAGACCTGGGGCCTGCGGGCTTTCCTGCTGCCTTCAGACTCGACACCACCCTTTCCCACTAGGTGCCGCGCCAGGCACAAAAATGGCCATACGGCTGGAGATGGGTCCCCCGCCCAAAGAGCCATCAGGGAAAACTATGCCTTGTTCTAAAGCTCTTTGGGAACCACTTGCGTTGCCCCACAGACCTGGGGGCTGCGGGCTTTCCTGCTGCCTTCAACCTCAAAACCACCCTTTCCCACTTGGTGCCGCGCCAGGCACAAAAATGGCCATACGGCTGGAGATGGGTCCCCCGCCCAAAGAGCCAGCAGGGAAAACTATGCCTTGTTCTAAAGCTCTTTGGGAACCGCTTGCGTAGCCCCACAGACCTGGGGGCTGCGGGTTTTCCTGCTGCCTTCAGCCTCGACACCACCCTTTCCCACTGGGTGCCGCGCCAGGCACAAAAATGGCCATATGGCTGGAGATGGGTCCCCTGCCCAAGGAGACAGCAGGGAAAACTATGCCTTGTTCTAAAGCTCTTTGGGAACGGCTTGCGTAGCCCCACAAACCTGGGGGCTGCGGGCTTTCCTGCTGCCTTCATCCTCAAAGCCAGCCTTTCCCACTTGGCGCCGCGCCAGGCACAAAAATGGCCATATGGCTGGAGATGGGTCCCCCGCCCAAAGAGCCAGCAGGGAAAACTATGCCTTGTTCTAAAGCTCTTTGGGAACCGCTTGCATAGCCCCACAGACCTGGGGGCTGCAGGCTTTCCTGCTGCCTTCAGCCTCCACAACACCCTTTCCCACTAGGTGCCGCGCCAGGCACAAAAATGGCCATACGGCTGGAGATGGTTCCCCCGCCGAAGGAGCCATCAGGGAAAATTATGCCTTGTTCTAAAGCTCTTTGGGAACCGCTTGCGTAGCCCCACAGACCTGGGGGCTGCGGGTTTTCCTGCTGCCTTCATCCTCAAAGCCAGCCTTTCCCACTTGGCGCCGCGCCAGGCACAAAAATGGCCTATGGCTGGAGATGGGTCCCATGCCCAAAGAGCCAGCAGGGAAAACTGTGCCTTGTTCTAATGGTCTTTGGGAACCGCTTGCGTAACCCCACAACCTGGGGGCTGCGGGCTTTCCTGCTGCCTTCAGCCTCAAAACTACCCTTTCCCACTTGGTGCCGCGCCAGGCACAAAAATGGCCTACGGCTGGAGATGGGTCCCCCGCCGAAGGAGCCAGCAGGGAAAATTATGCCTTGTTCTAAAGCTCTCTGGGAACCGCTTCGTAGCCCCACAGACCTGGGGGCTGTGGGCTTTCCTGCTGCCTTCAGACTCGACACAACCCTTTCCCACTTGGCACCGCGCCAGGCACAAAAATGGCCATACGGCTGGAGATGGGTCCCCCGCCCAAAGAGCCAGCAGGGAAAACTCTGCCTTGTTCTAAAGCTCTTTCGGAACCGCTTGCGTAGCCCCAGAGACATGGGGGCTGCAGGCTTTCCTGCTGCCTTCAGCCTCGACATCACCCTTTCCCACTTGGCGCCGCGCCAGGCACAAAAATGGCCATACGGCTGGAGATGGGTCCCCCGCCCAAAGAGCCAGCAGGGAAAACTATGCCTTGTTCTAAAGTTCTTTGGGAACCGCTTGCGTAGCCCCACACACCTGGGGGCTGCGGGCTTTCCTGCTGCCTTCAGCCTCGACACCACCCTTTCGCACTTGGCGCCGCGCCAGGCACAAAAATGGCCATAAGGCTGGAGATGGGTCCCCCGCCCAAAGAGCGATCAGGGAAAATTATGCCATCTTCTAAATCTCTTTGGGAACCGCTTGCGTAGCCCCACAGACCTGGGGGCTGCGGGCTTTGCTGCTGCCTTCAGCCTCAAAACCACCCTTTCCCACTTGGCGCCGCGCCAGGCACAAAAATGGCCATACGGCTGGAGATGGGTCCCCCGCCCAAAGAGCCAGCAAAGAAAACTATGCCTTGTTCTAAAGCTCTTTGGGAACTGCTTGCGTAGACCCAAAGACCTGGGGGCTGCGGGCTTTCCTGCTGCCTTCAGCCTCAAAACCACCCTTTCCCACTTGGCGCCGCGCCAGGCACAAAAATGGCCATACGGCTGGAGATGGGTCCCCCGCCGAAGGAGCCAGCAGGGAAAACTATGCCTTGTTCTAAATCTCTTTGGGAACCGCTTGCGTAGCCCCACAGACCTGGGCGCTGCGGGCTTTCCTGCTGCCTTCAGCCTCAAATCCACCCTTTCCCACTGGGAACCGCGCCAGGCACAAAAAAGGCCTATGGCTGGAGATGGGTCCCCCGCCCAAGAGCCAGCAGGGAAAACTATGCCTTGTTCTAAAGCTCTTTGGGAACCGCTTGCGTAGCCCCACAGACCTGGGGGCTGCAGGCTTTCCTGCTGCCTTCAGCCTCGACACCACCCTTTCGCACTTGGGGCCGCGCCAGGCCCAAAAATGGCCATACGGCTGGAGATGGGTCCCGCGCCGAAGAAGCCAGCAGGGAAAACTATGCCTTGTTCTAAAGCTCTTTGGGAACCGCTTGCGTAGCCCCACAGACCTGGGGGCTGTGGTCTTTCCTGCTGCATTCAGCCTCGACATCACCCTTTCCCACTTGGCGCCGCGCCATGCACAAAAATGGCCATATGGCTGGAGATGGGTCCCCCGCCAAAAGAGCCAGCAGGGAAAACTATGCCTTGTTCTAAAGCTCTTTGGGAACCGCTTGCATAGCCCCACAGACCTGGGGGCTGCTGACTTTCCTGCTGCCTTCAGCCTCAACACCACCCTTTCCCACTAGGTGCCGCGCCAGGCACAAAAATGGCCATACGGCTGGAGATGGGTCCCCCACCGAAGGAGCCAGCAGGGAAAACTATGCCTTGTTCTAAAGCTCTTTGGGAACCGCTTGCGTAGCCCCACAGACCTGGGGGCTGCGGGCTTTCCTGCTGCCTTCAGACTCGACACCACCCTTTCCCACTTGGCGCCGCGCCAGGCACAAAAATGGCCATACGGCTGGAGATGGGTTCCCCGCCCAAAGAGCCAGCAGGGAAAACTATGCCTTGTTCTAAAGATCTTTGGGAACCGCTTGCATAGCCCCACAGACCTGGGGGCTGCAGGCTTTCCTGCTGCCTTCAGCCTCAACACCACCCTTTCCCACTTCGTGCCGCGCCAGGCACAAAAATGGCCTACGGCTGGATATGGGTCCCATGCCCAAAGAGCCAGCAGGGAAAACTATGCCTTGTTCTAAAGCTCTTTGGGAACCGCTTTGTAGCCCCACAGACCTGGGGGCTGCAGGCTTTCCTGCTGCCTTCAGCCTCGACACCACCCTTTCCCACTTGGCGCCACGCCAGGCACAAAAATGGCCATACGGCTGGAGATGGGTCCCCCGCCGAAGAAGCCAGCAGGGAAAACTATGCCTTCTTCTAAAGCTCTTTGGGAACCGCTTGCGTAGCCCCACAGACCTGGGGGCTGCGGGCTTTCCTGCTGCCTTCAGCCTCAAAACCACCCTTTCCCACTTGGTGCCGCGCCAGGCACAAAAATGGCCATATGGCTGGAGATGGGTCCCCCGCCCAAAGAGCCATCAGGGAAAACTATGCCTTGTTCTAAAGCTCTTTGGGAACCGCTTGCGTAGCCCCACAGACCTGGGGGCTGCGGGCTTTCCTGCTGCCTTCAGCCTCGACACCACCCTTTCCCACTAGGTGCCGCGCCAGGCACAAAAATGGCCATATGGCTGGAGATGGGTCCCCCGCCCAAAGAGCGATCAGGGAAAATTATGCCATCTTCTAAATCTCTTTGGGAACCGCTTGCGTAGCCCCAGAGACCTGGGGGCTGCGGGCTTTCCTGCTGCCTTCAGCCTCAAAAGCACCCTTTCCACTTGGCGCCGCGCCAGGCTCAAAAATGGCCATACGGCTGGAGATGGGTCCCATGCACAAAGAGCCAGCAGGGAAAACTATGCCTTGTTCTAAAGGTCTTTGGGAACCGCTTGCGTAGCCCCACAGACCTGGGGGCTGCAGGCTTTCCTGCTGCCTTCAGCCTCAACACCACCCTTTCCCACTAGGTGCCGCGCCAGGCACAAAAATGGCCATACGGCTGGAGATGGGTCCCCCGCCCAAAGAGCCAGCAGGGAAAACTGTTCCTTGTTCTAAAGCTCTTTGGGAACCGCTTGCGTAGCCCCACAGACCTGGGGGCTGCAGGCTTTCCTGCTGCCTTCAGCCTCAAATCCACCCTTTCCCACTTGGCGCCGCGCCAGGCACAAAAAAGGCATATGGCTGGAGATGGGTCCCCCGCCCAAAGAGCCAGCAGGGAAAACTATGCCTTGTTCTAAAGCTCTTTGGGAACCGCTTGCGTAGCCCCACAGACCTGGGGGCTGCAGGCTTTCCTGCTGCCTTCAGCCTAGACACCACCCTTTCCCACTTGGGGCCGCGCCAGGCACAAAAATGGCCATACGGCTGGAGATGGGTCCCGCGCCGAAGAAGCCAGCAGGGAAAACTATGCCTTGTTCTAAAGCTCTTTGGGAACCGCTTGCGTAGCCCCACAGACCTGGGGGCTGCGGTCTTTCCTGCTGCATTCAGCCTCGACATCACCGTTTCCCACTTGGCGCCGCGCCATGCACAAAAATGGCCATACGGCTGGAGATGGGTCCCCCGCCCAAGGAGCCAGCAGGGAAAACTATGCCTTGTTCTAAAGCTCTTTGGGAACCGCTTGCATAGCCCCACAGACCTGGGGGCTGCTGACTTTCCTGCTGCCTTCAGCCTCAACACCACCCTTTCCCACTAGGTGCCGCACCAGGCACAAAAATGGCCATACGGCTGGAGATGGGTCCCCCGCCGAAGGAGCCATCAGGGAAAACTATGCCTTGTTCTAAAGCTCTTTGGGAACCGCTTGCGTAGCCCCACAGACCTGGGGGCTGCGGGCTTTCCTGCTGCCTTCAGACTCGACACCACCCTTTCCCACTTGGCGCCGCGCCAGGCACAAAAATGGCCATACGGCTGGAGATGGGTTCCCCGCCCAAAGAGCCAGCAGGGAAAACTATGCCTTGTTCTAAAGCTCTTTGGGAACCGCTTGCATAGCCCCACAGACCTGGGGGCTGCAGGCTTTCCTGCTGCCTTCAGCCTCAACACCACCCTTTCCCACTTCGTGCCGCGCGAGGCCCAAAAATGGCCATACGGCTGGAGATGGGTCCCATGCACAAAGAGCCAGCAGGGAAAACTATGCCTTGTTCTAAAGCTCTTTGGGAACCGCTTGCGTAGCCCCACAGACCTGGGGGCTGCAGGCTTTCCTGCTGCCTTCAGCCTCAAAACCACCCTTTCCCACTAGGTGCCGCGCCAGGCACAAAAATGGCCATACGGCTGGAGATGGGTCCCCCGCCCAAAGAGCCAGCAGGGAAAACTATGCCTTGTTCTAAAGCTCTTTGGGAACTGCTTGCGTAGACCCAAAGACCTGGGGGCTGCGGGCTTTCCTGCTGCCTTCAGCCTCAAAACCACTCTTTCCCTCTGGGCGCCGGGCCAGGCACAAAAATGGCCATACGGCTGGAGATGGGTCCCCCGCCGAAGGAGCCAGCAGGGAAAACTATGCCTTGTTCTAAAGCTCTTTGGGAACCGCTTGCATAGCCCCACAGACCTGGGGCCTGCAGGCTTTCCTGCTGCCTTCATTCTCAACAATACCCTTTCCCAGTTGGCGCCGCGCCAGGCACAAAAATGGCCATATGGCTGGAGATGGGTCCCCCGCCCAAAGAGCCAGCAGGGAAAACTATGCCTTGTTCTAAAGCTCTTTGGGAAACGCTTGCGTAGCCCCACAGACCTGGGGGCTGTGGGCTTTCCTACTGCCTTCATCCTCAAAGCCACCCTTTCCCACTTGGCGCTGCGCCAGGCACAAAAATGGCCTATGGCTGGAGATGGGTCCCCCGCCCAAAGAGCCAGCAGGGAAAACTATGCCTTGTTCTAAAGATCTTTGGGAACCGCTTGCGTAGCCCCAGAGACCTGGGGGCTGCAGGCTTTCCTGCTGCCTTCAGCCTCGACACCACCCTTTCCCACTTGGCGCCGCGCCAGGCACAAAAATGGCCATACGGCTGGAGATGGGTCCCCCGCCCAAAGAGCCGTCAGGGAAAACTATGCCTTGTTCTAAAGCTCTTTGGGAACCACTTGCGTTGCCACACAGACCTGGGGGCTGCGGGCTTTCCTGCTGCCTTCAGCCTCGACACCACCCTTTCCGAATTGGCACCGCGCCAGGCACAAAAAAGGCCTATGGCTGGAGATGAGTCCCCCGCCCAAAGAGCCAGCAGGGAAAACTATGCCTTGTTCTAAAGCTCTTTGGGAACCGCTTGCATAGCCCCACAGACCTGGGGGGTGCAGGCTTTCCTGCTGCCTTCAGCCTCGACACAACCCTTTCCCCCTTGGCGCCGCGCCAGGCACAAAAATGGCCAAACGGCTGGAGAAGGGTCCCCCGCCCAAAGAGCCGTCAGGGAAATCTATGCCTTGTTCTAAAGCTCTTTGGGAACCGCTTGCGTTGCCCCACAGACCTGGGGGCTGCGGGCTTTCCTGCTGCCTTCAGCCTCAAAACCACCCTTTCCCACTTGGCGCCGCGGCAGGCACAAAAAAGGCCTACGGCTGGAGATGGGTCCCCCGCCCAAAGAGCCAGCAGGGAAAACTATGCCTTGTTTTAAAGCTCTTTGGGAACCGCTTGCGTAGCCCCACAGACCTGGGGGCTGCAGGCTTTCCTGCTGCCTTCAGCCTCAACACCACCCTTTCGCACTTGGGGCCGCGCCAGGCACAAAAATGGCCATACGGCTGGAGATGGGTCCCCCGCCGAAGGAGCCATCAGGGAAAACTATGCCTCGTTCTAAAGCTCTTTGGGAACCGCTTGCGTAGCCCCACAGACCTGGGGGCTGTGGGCTTTCCTGCTGCCTTCAGACTCGACACCACCCTGTCCCACTTGGCGCCGCCCCAGGCACAAAAATGGCCATACGGCTGGAGATGGGTCCCCCGCCCAAAGAGCCAGCAGGGAAAACTATGCCTTGTTCTAAAGCTCTTTGGGAACCGCTTGCGTAGCCCCACAGACCTGGGGGCTGCGGGCTTTCCTGCTGCCTTCAGCCTCAAAACCACCCTTTCCCACTTGGTGCCGCGCCAGGCACAAAAATGGCCATATGGCTGGAGATGGGTCCCCCGCCCAAAGAGCGATCAGGGAAAATTATGCCATCTTCTAAATCTCTTTGGGAACCGCTTGCGTAGCCCCACAGACCTGGGGGCTGCGGGCTTTCCTGCTGCCTTCAGCCTCGACACCACCCTTTCCCACTTGGCGCCGCGCCAGGCACAAAAATGACCATATGGCTGGAGTTGGGTCCCACGCCCAAAGAAAGAGTAGGGAAAACTCTGCCTTGTTCTAAAGCTTTTTGGGAACCGCTTCGTAGGCCCACAGACCTGGGGGCTGCGGGCTTTCCTACTGCCTTCAGCCTCGACACCACCCTTTCCCACTTGGCGCCGCGCCAGGCACAAAAATGGCCATACGGCTGGAGATGGGTCCCCCGCCGAAGGAGCCATCAGGGAAAACTATGCCTTGTTCTAAAGCTCTTTGGGAACCGCTTGCATAGCCCCACAGACCTGGGGGCTGCGGGCTTTCCTGCTGCCTTCAGCCTCGACACCACCCTTTCCCACTTGGCGCCGCGCCATGCACAAAAATGGCCATACGGCTGGAGATGGGTCCCCCGCCCAAAGAGCCAGCAGGGAAAACTATGCCTTGTTCTAAAGCTCTTTGGGAACCGCTTGCATAGCCCCACAGACCTGGGGGCTGCTGACTTTCCTGCTGCCTTCAGCCTCAACACCACCCTTTCCCACTAGGTGCCGCGCCAGGCACAAAAATGGCCATACGGCTGGAGATGGGTCCCCCGCCGAAGGAGCCATCAGGGAAAACTATGCCTTGTTCTAAAGCACTTTGGGAACCGCTTGCGTAGCCCCACAGACCTGGGGGCTGCGGGCTTTCCTGCTCCCTTCAGACTCGACACCACCCTTTCCCACTTGGCGCCGCGCCAGGCACAAAAATGGCCATACGGCTGGAGATGGGTTCCCCGCCCAAAGAGCCAGCAGGGAAAACTATGCCTTGTTCTAAAGCTCTTTGGGAACCGCTTGCATAGCCCCACAGACCTGGGGGCTGCAGGCTTTCCTGCTGCCTTCAGCCTCAACACCACCCTTTCCCACTTCGTGCCGCGCGAGGCACTAAAATGGCCTACGGCTGGATATGGGTCCCATGGCCAAAGAGCCAGCAGGGAAAACTATGCCTTGTTCTAAAGCTCTTTGGGAACCGCTTTGTAGCCCCACAGACCTGGGGGCTGCAGGCTTTCCTGCTGCCTTCAGCCTCGACACCACCCTTTCCCACTTGGCGCCACGCCAGGCACAAAAATGGCCATACGGCTGGAGATGGGTCCCCCGCCGAAGAAGCCAGCAGGGAAAACTATGCCTTGTTCTAAAGCTCTTTGGGAACCGCTTGCGTAGCCCCACAGACCTGGGGGCTGCAGGCTTTCCTGCTGCCTTCAGCCTCAAAACCACCCTTTCCCACTTGGTGCCGCGCCAGGCACAAAAATGGCCATATGGCTGGAGATGGGTCCCCCGCCCAAAGAGCCAGCAGGGAAAACTATGCCTTGTTCTAAAGCTCTTTGGGAACCGCTTGCGTAGCCCCACAGACCTGGGGGCTGCGGCCTTTCCTGCTGCCTTCAGCCTCGACACCACCCTTTCCCACTAGGTGCCGCGCCATGCACAAAAATGGCCATATGGCTGGAGATGGGTCCCCCGCCCAAAGAGCGATCAGGGAAAATTATGCCATCTTCTAAATCTCTTTGGGAACCGCTTGCGTAGCCCCACAGACCTGGGGGCTGCGGGCTTTGCTGCTGCCTTCAGCCTCAAAACCACCCTTTCCCACTAGGTGCCGCGCCATGCACAAAAATGGCCATATGGCTGGAGATGGGTCCCCCGCCCAAAGAGCGATCAGGGAAAATTATGCCATCTTCTAAATCTCTTTGGGAACCGCTTGCGTAGCCCCACAGACCTGGGGGCTGCGGGCTTTGCTGCTGCCTTCAGCCTCGACACCACCCTTTCCCACTTGGTGCCACGCAAGGCACAAAAATGGTCTATACCTGGAAATTGGTCCCCCGCCCAAAGAGCCAGCAGGGAAAACTATGCCTTGTTCTAAAGCTCTTTGGGAACCGCTTGCGTAGCCCCAGAGACATGGGGGCTGCAGACTTTCCTGCTGCCTTCAGCCTCGACACCACCCTTTCCCACTTGGCGCCGCGCCAGGCACAAAAATGGCCATACGGCTGGAGATGGGTCTCCCGCCGAAGGAGACAGCAGGGAAAACTATGCCTTGTTCTAAAGCTCTTTGGGAACCGCTTCGTAGCCCCACAGACCTGGGGGCTGCGGGCTTTCCTGCTGCCTTCAGACTAGACACAACCCATTCCCACTTGGCACCGCGCCAGGCACAAAAATGGCCATACGGCTGGAGATGAGTCCCCGCCGAAGGAGCCAGCAGGGAAAATTATGCCTTGTTCTAAAGCTCTTTGGAAACCACTTGCGTAGCCCCACAGACTTGGGGGCTGCAGGCTTTCCTGCTGCCTTCAGCCTCGACACCACCCTTTCCCACTTGGCGCCGCGCCAGGCACAAAAATGACCATATGGCTGGAGTTGGGTCCCACGCCCAAAGAAAGAGTAGGGAAAACTCTGCCTTGTTCTAAAGCTTTTTGGGAACCGCTTCGTAGGCCCACAGACCTGGGGGCTGCGGGCTTTCCTACTGCCTTCAGCCTCGACACCACCCTTTCCCACTTGGCGCCGCGCCATGCACAAAAATGGCCATACGGCTGGAGATGGGTCCCCCGCCGAAGGAGCCATCAGGGAAAACTATGCCTTGTTCTAAAGCTCTTTGGGAACCGCTTGCATAGCCCCACAGACCTGGGGGCTGCGGGCTTTCCTGCTGCCTTCAGCCTCGACACCACCCTTTCCCACTTGGCGCCGCGCCAGGCACAAAAATGGCCATACGGCTGGAGATGGGTCCCCCGCCCAAAGAGCCAGCAGGGAAAACTATGCCTTGTTCTAAAGCTCTTTGGGAACCGCTTGCATAGCCCCACAGACCTGGGGGCTGCAGGCTTTCCTGCTGCCTTCAGCCTCAAAACCACCCTTTCCCACTTGGTGCCGCGCTAGGCACAAAAATGGCCATATGGCTGGAGATGGGTCCCCCGCCCAAAGAGCCAGCAGGGAAAACTATGCCTTGTTCTAAAGCTCTTTGGGAACCGCTTGCGTAGCCCCACAGGCCTGGGGGCTGCGGCCTTTCCTGCTGCCTTCAGCCTCGACACCACCCTTTCCCACTAGGTGCCGCGCCATGCACAAAAATGGCCATATGGCTGGAGATGGGTCCCCCGCCCAAAGAGCGATCAGGGAAAATTATGCCATCTTCTAAATCTCTTTGGGAACCGCTTGCGTAGCCCCACAGACCTGGGGGCTGCGGGCTTTGCTGCTGCCTTCAGCCTCAAAACCACCCTTTCCCACTTGGCGCCGCGCCAGGCCCAAAAATGGCCATACGGCTGGAGATGGGTCCCATGCACAAAGAGCCAGCAGGGAAAACTATGCCTTGTTCTAAATCTCTTTGGGAACCGCTTGCGTAGCCCCACAGACCTGGGGGCTGCAGGCTTTCCTGCTGCCTTCAGCCTCAAAACCACCCTTTCCCACTAGGTGCCGCGCCAGGCACAAAAATGGCCATACGGCTGGAGATGGGTCCCCCGCCCAAAGAGCCAGCAGGGAAAACTATGCCTTGTTCTAAAGCTCTTTGGGAACTGCTTGCGTAGACCCAAAGACCTGGGGGCTGCGGGCTTTCCTGCTGCCTTCAGCCTCAAAACCACTCTTTCCCTCTGGGCGCCGGGCCAGGCACAAAAATGGCCATACGGCTGGAGATGGGTCCCCCGCCGAAGGAGCCAGCAGGGAAAACTATGCCTTGTTCTAAAGCTCTTTGGGAACCGCTTGCATAGCCCCACAGACCTGGGGGGTGCAGGTTTTCCTGCTGCCTTCAGCCTCGACACAACCCTTTCCCCCTTGGCACCGCGCCAGGCACAAAAATGGCCATACGGCTGGAGAAGGGTCCCCCGCCCAAAGAGCCGTCAGGGAAATCTATGCCTTGTTCTAAAGCTCTTTGGGAACCGCTTGCGTTGCCCCACAGACCTGGGGGCTGCGGGCTTTCCTGCTGCCTTCAGCCTCAAAACCACCCTTTCCCACTTGGCGCCGCGGCAGGCACAAAAAAGGCCTATGGCTGGAGATGGGTCCCCCGCCCAAAGAGCCAGCAGGGAAAACTATGCCTTGTTCTAAAGCTCTTTGGGAACCGCTTGCATAGCCCCACAGACTTGGGGGCTGCAGGCTTTCCTGCTGCCTTCAGCCTCGACACCACCCTTTCCCACTTGGCGCCGCGCCAGGCACAAAAATGGCCATATGGCTGGAGTTGGGTCCCACGCCCAAAGAAAGAGTAGGGAAACTCTGCCTTGTTCTAAAGCTTTTTGGGAACCGCTTCGTAGGCCCACAGACCTGGGGGCTGCGGGCTTTCCTACTGCCTTCAGCCTCGACACCACCCTTTCAAACTTGGCGCCGCGCCAGGCACAAAAATGGCCATACGGCTGGAGATGGGTCCCCCGCCGAAGGAGCCATCAGGGAAAACTATGCCTTGTTCTAAAGCTCTTTGGGAACCGCTTGCATAGCCCCACAGACCTGGGGGCTGCGGGCTTTCCTGCTGCCTTCAGCCTCGACACCACCCTTTCCCACTTGGCGCCGCGCCATGCACAAAAATGGCCATACGGCTGGAGATGGGTCCCCCGCCCAAAGAGCCAGCAGGGAAAACTATGCCTTGTTCTAAAGCTCTTTGGGAACCGCTTGCGTAGCCCCACAGGCATGGGGGCTGCAGGCCTTCCTGCTGCCTTCAGCCTCGACACCACCCTTTCCCACTTGGCGCCGCGCCAGGCACAAAAATGGCCATACGGCTGGAGATGGGTCCCCCGCCCAAAGAGCCAGCAGGGAAAACTATGCCTTGTTCTAAAGCTCTTTGGGAACTGCTTGCGTAGACCCAAAGACCTGGGGGCTGCGGGCTTTCCTGCTGCCTTCAGCCTCAAAACCACTCTTTCCCTCTGGGCGCCAGGCCAGGCACAAAAATGGCCATACGGCTGGAGATGGGTCCCCCGCCGAAGGAGCCAGCAGGGAAAACTATGCCTTGTTCTAAATCTCTTTGGGAACCGCTTGCATAGCCCCACAGACCTGGGGCCTGCAGGCTTTCCTGCTGCCTTCATTCTCAACAATACCCTTTCCCAGTTGGCGCCGCGCCAGGCACAAAAATGGCCATATGGCTGGAGATGGGTCCCCCGCCCAAAGAGCCGTCAGGGAAAACTATGCCTTGTTCTAAAGCTCTTTGGGAAACTCTTGCGTAGCACCACAGACCTGGGGGCTGTGGGCTTTCCTACTGCCTTCATCCTCAAAGCCACCCTTTCCCACTTGGCGCTGCGCCAGGCACAAAAATGGCCTATGGCTGGAGATGGGTCCCCCGCCCAAAGAGCCAGCAGGGAAAACTATGCCTTGTTCTAAAGATCTTTGGGAACCGCTTGCGTAGCCCCAGAGACCTGGGGGCTGCAGGCTTTCCTGCTGCCTTCAGCCTCGACACCACCCTTTCCCACTTGGCGCCGCGCCAGGCACAAAAATGGCCATACGGCTGGAGATGGGTCCCCCGCCCAAAGAGCCGTCAGGGAAAACTATGCCTTGTTCTAAAGCTCTTTGGGAACCACTTGCGTTGCCACACAGACCTGGGGGCTGCGGGCTTTCCTGCTGCCTTCAGCCTCGACACCACCCTTTCCGAATTGGCACCGCGCCAGGCACAAAAAAGGCCTATGTCTGGAGATGAGTCCCCCGCCCAAAGAGCCAGCAGGGAAAACTATGCCTTGTTCTAAAGCTCTTTGGGAACCGCTTGCATAGCCCCACAGACCTGGGGGGTGCAGGCTTTCCTGCTGCCTTCAGCCTCGACACAACCCTTTCCCCCTTGGCGCCGCGCCAGGCACAAAAATGGCCATACGACTGGAGAAGGGTCCCCCGCCCAAAGAGCCGTCAGGGAAATCTATGCCTTGTTCTAAAGCTCTTTGGGAACCGCTTGCGTTGCCCCACAGACCTGGGGGCTGCGGGCTTTCCTGCTGCCTTCAGCCTCAAAACCACCCTTTCCCACTTGGCGCCGCGGCAGGCACAAAAAAGGCCTACGGCTGGAGATGGGTCCCCCGCCCAAAGAGCCAGCATGGAAAACTATGCCTTGTTTTAAAGCTCTTTGGGAACCGCTTGCGTAGCCCCACAGACCTGGGGGCTGCAGGCTTTCCTGCTGCCTTCAGCCTCAACACCACCCTTTCGCACTTGGGGCCGCGCCAGGCACAAAAATGGCCATACGGCTGGAGTTGGGTCCCCCGCCGAAGGAGCCATCAGGGAAAACTATGCCTCGTTCTAAAGCTCTTTGGGAACCGCTTGCGTAGCCCCACAGACCTGGGGGCTGTGGGCTTTCCTGCTGCCTTCAGACTCGACACCACCCTGTCCCACTTGGCGCCGCCCCAGGCACAAAAATGGCCATACGGCTGGAGATGGGTCCCCCGCCCAAAGAGCCAGCAGGGAAAACTATGCCTTGTTCTAAAGCTCTTTGGGAACCGCTTGCGTAGCCCCACAGACCTGGGGGCTGCGGGCTTTCCTGCTGCCTTCAGCCTCAAAACCACCCTTTCCCACTTGGTGCCGCGCCAGGCACAAAAATGGCCATATGGCTGGAGATGGGTCCCCCGCCCAAAGAGCGATCAGGGAAAATTATGCCATCTTCTAAATCTCTTTGGGAACCGCTTGCGTAGCCCCACAGACCTGGGGGCTGCGGGCTTGCTGCTGCCTTCAGCCTCAAAACCACCCTTTCCCACTTGGCGCCGCGCCAGGCCCATAAATGGCCATACGGCTGGAGATGGGTCCCATGCACAAAGAGCCAGCAGGGAAAACTAGGCCTTGTTCTAAAGGTCTTTGGGAACCGCTTGCGTAGCCCCACAGACCTGGGGGCTGCGGGCTTTCATGCTGTCTTCAGCCTCAAAACTACCCTTTCCCACTTGGTGCCGCGCCAGGCACAAAAATGGCCTACGGCTGGATATGGGTCCCATGGCCAAAGAGCCAGCAGGGAAAACTATGCCTTGTTCTAAAGCTCTTTGGGAACCGCTTGCGTAGCCCCAGAGACATGGGGGCTGCAGACTTTCCTGCTGCCTTCAGCCTCGACACCACCCTTTCCCACTTGGCGCCGCGCCAGGCACAAAAATGGCCATACGGCTGGAGATGGGTCTCCCGCCGAAGGAGACAGCAGGGAAAACTATGCCTTGTTCTAAAGCTCTTTGGGAACCGCTTGCGTAGCCCCACAGACCTGGGGGCTGCGGGCTTTCCTGCTGCCTTCAGACTAGACACAACCCATTCCCACTTGGCACCGCGCCAGGCACAAAAATGGCCATACGGCTGGAGATGAGTCCCCGCCGAAGGAGCCAGCAGGGAAAATTATGCCTTGTTCTAAAGCTCTTTGGAAACCACTTGCGTAGCCCCACAGACTTGGGGGCTGCAGGCTTTCCTGCTGCCTTCAGCCTCGACACCACCCTTTCCCACTTGGCGCCGCGCCAGGCACAAAAATGACCATATGGCTGGAGTTGGGTCCCACGCCCAACGAAAGAATAGGGAAAACTCTGCCTTGTTCTAAAGCTTTTTGGGAACCGCTTCGTAGGCCCACAGACCTGGGGGCTGCGGGCTTTCCTACTGCCTTCAGCCTCGACACCACCCTTTCCCACTTGGCGCCGCGCCAGGCACAAAAATGGCCATACGGCTGGAGATGGGTCCCCCGCCGAAGGAGCCATCAGGGAAAACTATGCCTTGTTCTAAAGCTCTTTGGGAACCGCTTGCATAGCCCCACAGACCTGGGGGCTGCGGGCTTTCCTGCTGCCTTCAGCCTCGACACCACCCTTTCCCACTTGGCGCCGCGCCAGGCACAAAAATGGCCATATGGCTGGAGATGGGTCCCCCGCCCAAAGAGCCAGCAGGGAAAACTATGCCTTGTTCTAAAGCTCTTTGGGAACCGCTTGCGTAGCCCCACAGACCTGGGGGCTGCGGCCTTTCCTGCTGCCTTCAGCCTCGACACCACCCTTTCCCACTAGGTGCCGCGCCATGCACAAAAATGGCCATATGGCTGGAGATGGGTCCCCCGCCCAAAGAGCGATCAGGGAAAATTATGCCATCTTCTAAATCTCTTTGGGAACCGCTTGCGTAGCCCCACAGACCTGGGGGCTGCGGGCTTTGCTGCTGCCTTCAGCCTCAAAACCACCCTTTCCCACTAGGTGCCGCGCCATGCACAAAAATGGCCATATGGCTGGAGATGGGTCCCCCGCCCAAAGAGCGATCAGGGAAAATTATGCCATCTTCTAAATCTCTTTGGGAACCGCTTGCGTAGCCCCACAGACCTGGGGGCTGCGGGCTTTGCTGCTGCCTTCAGCCTCGACACCACCCTTTCCCACTTGGTGCCACGCAAGGCACAAAAATGGTCTATACCTGGAAATTTGTCCCCCGCCCAAAGAGCCAGCAGGGAAAACTATGCCTTGTTCTAAAGCTCTTTGGGAACCGCTTGCGTAGCCCCAGAGACATGGGGGCTGCAGACTTTCCTGCTGCCTTCAGCCTCAACACCACCCTTTCCCACTTGGCGCCGCGCCAGGCACAAAAATGGCCATACGGCTGGAGATGGGTCTCCCGCCGAAGGAGACAGCAGGGAAAACTATGCCTTGTTCTAAAGCTCTTTGGGAACCGCTTCGTAGCCCCACAGACCTGGGGGCTGCGGGCTTTCCTGCTGCCTTCAGACTAGACACAACCCATTCCCACTTGGCACCGCGCCAGGCACAAAAATGGCCATACGGCTGGAGATGAGTCCCCGCCGAAGGAGCCAGCAGGGAAAATTATGCCTTGTTCTAAAGCTCTTTGGAAACCACTTGCGTAGCCCCACAGACTTGGGGGCTGCAGGCTTTCCTGCTGCCTTCAGCCTCGACACCACCCTTTCCCACTTGGCGCCGCGCCAGGCACAAAAATGACCATATGGCTGGAGTTGGGTCCCACGCCCAAAGAAAGAGTAGGGAAAACTCTGCCTTGTTCTAAAGCTTTTTGGGAACCGCTTCGTAGGCCCACAGACCTGGGGGCTGCGGGCTTTCCTACTGCCTTCAGCCTCGACACCACCCTTTCCCACTTGGCGCCGCGCCATGCACAAAAATGGCCATACGGCTGGAGATGGGTCCCCCGCCGAAGGAGCCATCAGGGAAAACTATGCCTTGTTCTAAAGCTCTTTGGGAACCGCTTGCATAGCCCCACAGACCTGGGGGCTGCGGGCTTTCCTGCTGCCTTCAGCCTCGACACCACCCTTTCCCACTTGGCGCCGCGCCAGGCACAAAAATGGCCATACGGCTGGAGATGGGTCCCCCGCCCAAAGAGCCAGCAGGGAAAACTATGCCTTGTTCTAAAGCTCTTTGGGAACCGCTTGCATAGCCCCACAGACCTGGGGGCTGCTGACTTTCCTGCTGCCTTCAGCCTCAACACCACCCTTTCCCACTAGGTGCCGCGCCAGGCACAAAAATGGCCATACGGCTGGAGATGGGTCCCCCGCCGAAGGAGCCATCAGGGAAAACTATGCCTTGTTCTAAAGCTCTTTGGGAACCGCTTGCGTAGCCCCACAGACCTGGGGGCTGCGGGCTTTCCTGCTCCCTTCAGACTCGACACCACCCTTTCCCACTTGGCGCCGCGCCAGGCACAAAAATGGCCATACGGCTGGAGATGGGTTCCCCGCCCAAAGAGCCAGCAGGGAAAACTATGCCTTGTTCTAAAGCTCTTTGGGAACCGCTTGCGTAGCCCCACAGACCTGGGGCCTGCAGGCTTTCCTGCTGCCTTCAGCCTCAAAACCACCCTTTCCCACTTGGTGCCGCGCTAGGCACAAAAATGGCCATATGGCTGGAGATGGGTCCCCCGCCCAAAGAGCCAGCAGGGAAAACTATGCCTTGTTCTAAAGCTCTTTGGGAACCGCTTGCGTAGCCCCACAGGCCTGGGGGCTGCGGCCTTTCCTGCTGCCTTCAGCCTCGACACCACCCTTTCCCACTAGGTGCCGCGCCATGCACAAAAATGGCCATATGGCTGGAGATGGGTCCCCCGCCCAAAGAGCGATCAGGGAAAATTATGCCATCTTCTAAATCTCTTTGGGAACCGCTTGCGTAGCCCCACAGACCTGGGGGCTGCGGGCTTTGCTGCTGCCTTCAGCCTCAAAACCACCCTTTCCCACTTGGCGCCGCGCCAGGCCCAAAAATGGCCATACGGCTGGAGATGGGTCCCATGCACAAAGAGCCAGCAGGGAAAACTATGCCTTGTTCTAAATCTCTTTGGGAACCGCTTGCGTAGCCCCACAGACCTGGGGGCTGCAGGCTTTCCTGCTGCCTTCAGCCTCAAAACCACCCTTTCCCACTAGGTGCCGCGCCAGGCACAAAAATGGCCATACGGCTGGAGATGGGTCCCCCGCCCAAAGAGCCAGCAGGGAAAACTATGCCTTGTTCTAAAGCTCTTTGGGAACTGCTTGCGTAGACCCAAAGACCTGGGGGCTGCGGGCTTTCCTGCTGCCTTCAGCCTCAAAACCACTCTTTCCCTCTGGGCGCCGGGCCAGGCACAAAAATGGCCATACGGCTGGAGATGGGTCCCCCGCCGAAGGAGCCAGCAGGGAAAACTATGCCTTGTTCTAAAGCTCTTTGGGAACCGCTTGCATAGCCCCACAGACCTGGGGGGTGCAGGTTTTCCTGCTGCCTTCAGCCTCGACACAACCCTTTCCCCCTTGGCACCGCGCCAGGCACAAAAATGGCCATACGGCTGGAGAAGGGTCCCCCGCCCAAAGAGCCGTCAGGGAAATCTATGCCTTGTTCTAAAGCTCTTTGGGAACCGCTTGCGTTGCCCCACAGACCTGGGGGCTGCGGGCTTTCCTGCTGCCTTCAGCCTCAAAACCACCCTTTCCCACTTGGCGCCGCGGCAGGCACAAAAAAGGCCTATGGCTGGAGATGGGTCCCCCGCCCAAAGAGCCAGCAGGGAAAACTATGCCTTGTTCTAAAGCTCTTTGGGAACCGCTTGCATAGCCCCACAGACTTGGGGGCTGCAGGCTTTCCTGCTGCCTTCAGCCTCGACACCACCCTTTCCCACTTGGCGCCGCGCCAGGCACAAAAATGGCCATATGGCTGGAGTTGGGTCCCACGCCCAAAGAAAGAGTAGGGAAACTCTGCCTTGTTCTAAAGCTTTTTGGGAACCGCTTCGTAGGCCCACAGACCTGGGGGCTGCGGGCTTTCCTACTGCCTTCAGCCTCGACACCACCCTTTCAAACTTGGCGCCGCGCCAGGCACAAAAATGGCCATACGGCTGGAGATGGGTCCCCCGCCGAAGGAGCCATCAGGGAAAACTATGCCTTGTTCTAAAGCTCTTTGGGAACCGCTTGCATAGCCCCACAGACCTGGGGGCTGCGGGCTTTCCTGCTGCCTTCAGCCTCGACACCACCCTTTCCCACTTGGCGCCGCGCCATGCACAAAAATGGCCATACGGCTGGAGATGGGTCCCCCGCCCAAAGAGCCAGCAGGGAAAACTATGCCTTGTTCTAAAGCTCTTTGGGAACCGCTTGCGTAGCCCCACAGGCATGGGGGCTGCAGGCCTTCCTGCTGCCTTCAGCCTCGACACCACCCTTTCCCACTTGGCGCCGCGCCAGGCACAAAAATGGCCATACGGCTGGAGATGGGTCCCCCGCCCAAAGAGCCAGCAGGGAAAACTATGCCTTGTTCTAAAGCTCTTTGGGAACTGCTTGCGTAGACCCAAAGACCTGGGGGCTGCGGGCTTTCCTGCTGCCTTCAGCCTCAAAACCACTCTTTCCCTCTGGGCGCCGGGCCAGGCACAAAAATGGCCATACGGCTGGAGATGGGTCCCCCGCCCAAAGAGCCAGCAGGGAAAACTATGCCTTGTTCTAAAGCTCTTTGGGAACCGCTTGCATAGCCCCACAGACCTGGGGCCTGCAGGCTTTCCTGCTGCCTTCATTCTCAACAATACCCTTTCCCAGTTGGCGCCGCGCCAGGCACAAAAATGGCCATATGGCTGGAGATGGGTCCCCCGCCCAAAGAGCCGTCAGGGAAAACTATGCCTTGTTCTAAAGCTCTTTGGGAAACTCTTGCGTAGCACCACAGACCTGGGGGCTGTGGGCTTTCCTACTGCCTTCATCCTCAAAGCCACCCTTTCCCACTTGGCGCTGCGCCAGGCACAAAAATGGCCTATGGCTGGAGATGGGTCCCCCGCCCAAAGAGCCAGCAGGGAAAACTATGCCTTGTTCTAAAGATCTTTGGGAACCGCTTGCGTAGCCCCAGAGACCTGGGGGCTGCAGGCTTTCCTGCTGCCTTCAGCCTCGACACCACCCTTTCCCACTTGGCGCCGCGCCAGGCACAAAAATGGCCATACGGCTGGAGATGGGTCCCCCGCCCAAAGAGCCGTCAGGGAAAACTATGCCTTGTTCTAAAGCTCTTTGGGAACCACTTGCGTTGCCACACAGACCTGGGGGCTGCGGGCTTTCCTGCTGCCTTCAGCCTCGACACCACCCTTTCCGAATTGGCACCGCGCCAGGCACAAAAAAGGCCTATGTCTGGAGATGAGTCCCCCGCCCAAAGAGCCAGCAGGGAAAACTATGCCTTGTTCTAAAGCTCTTTGGGAACCGCTTGCATAGCCCCACAGACCTGGGGGGTGCAGGCTTTCCTGCTGCCTTCAGCCTCGACACAACCCTTTCCCCCTTGGCGCCGCGCCAGGCACAAAAATGGCCATACGACTGGAGAAGGGTCCCCCGCCCAAAGAGCCGTCAGGGAAATCTATGCCTTGTTCTAAAGCTCTTTGGGAACCGCTTGCGTTGCCCCACAGACCTGGGGGCTGCGGGCTTTCCTGCTGCCTTCAGCCTCAAAACCACCCTTTCCCACTTGGCGCCGCGGCAGGCACAAAAAAGGCCTACGGCTGGAGATGGGTCCCCCGCCCAAAGAGCCAGCATGGAAAACTATGCCTTGTTTTAAAGCTCTTTGGGAACCGCTTGCGTAGCCCCACAGACCTGGGGGCTGCAGGCTTTCCTGCTGCCTTCAGCCTCAACACCACCCTTTCGCACTTGGGGCCGCGCCAGGCACAAAAATGGCCATACGGCTGGAGTTGGGTCCCCCGCCGAAGGAGCCATCAGGGAAAACTATGCCTCGTTCTAAAGCTCTTTGGGAACCGCTTGCGTAGCCCCACAGACCTGGGGGCTGTGGGCTTTCCTGCTGCCTTCAGACTCGACACCACCCTGTCCCACTTGGCGCCGCCCCAGGCACAAAAATGGCCATACGGCTGGAGATGGGTCCCCCGCCCAAAGAGCCAGCAGGGAAAACTATGCCTTGTTCTAAAGCTCTTTGGGAACCGCTTGCGTAGCCCCACAGACCTGGGGGCTGCGGGCTTTCCTGCTGCCTTCAGCCTCAAAACCACCCTTTCCCACTTGGTGCCGCGCCAGGCACAAAAATGGCCATATGGCTGGAGATGGGTCCCCCGCCCAAAGAGCGATCAGGGAAAATTATGCCATCTTCTAAATCTCTTTGGGAACCGCTTGCGTAGCCCCACAGACCTGGGGGCTGCGGGCTTGCTGCTGCCTTCAGCCTCAAAACCAACCTTTCCCACTTGGCGCCGCGCCAGGCCCATAAATGGCCATACGGCTGGAGATGGGTCCCATGCACAAAGAGCCAGCAGGGAAAACTAGGCCTTGTTCTAAAGGTCTTTGGGAACCGCTTGCGTAGCCCCACAGACCTGGGGGCTGCGGGCTTTCATGCTGTCTTCAGCCTCAAAACTACCCTTTCCCACTTGGTGCCGCGCCAGGCACAAAAATGGCCTACGGCTGGATATGGGTCCCATGGCCAAAGAGCCAGCAGGGAAAACTATGCCTTGTTCTAAAGCTCTTTGGGAACCGCTTGCGTAGCCCCAGAGACATGGGGGCTGCAGACTTTCCTGCTGCCTTCAGCCTCGACACCACCCTTTCCCACTTGGCGCCGCGCCAGGCACAAAAATGGCCATACGGCTGGAGATGGGTCTCCCGCCGAAGGAGACAGCAGGGAAAACTATGCCTTGTTCTAAAGCTCTTTGGGAACCGCTTGCGTAGCCCCACAGACCTGGGGGCTGCGGGCTTTCCTGCTGCCTTCAGACTAGACACAACCCATTCCCACTTGGCACCGCGCCAGGCACAAAAATGGCCATACGGCTGGAGATGAGTCCCCGCCGAAGGAGCCAGCAGGGAAAATTATGCCTTGTTCTAAAGCTCTTTGGAAACCACTTGCGTAGCCCCACAGACTTGGGGGCTGCAGGCTTTCCTGCTGCCTTCAGCCTCGACACCACCCTTTCCCACTTGGCGCCGCGCCAGGCACAAAAATGACCATATGGCTGGAGTTGGGTCCCACGCCCAAAGAAAGAGTAGGGAAAACTCTGCCTTGTTCTAAAGCTTTTTGGGAACCGCTTCGTAGGCCCACAGACCTGGGGGCTGCGGGCTTTCCTACTGCCTTCAGCCTCGACACCACCCTTTCCCACTTGGCGCCGCGCCAGGCACAAAAATGGCCATACGGCTGGAGATGGGTCCCCCGCCGAAGGAGCCATCAGGGAAAACTATGCCTTGTTCTAAAGCTCTTTGGGAACCGCTTGCATAGCCCCACAGACCTGGGGGCTGCGGGCTTTCCTGCTGCCTTCAGCCTCGACACCACCCTTTCCCACTTGGCGCCGCGCTAGGCACAAAAATGGCCATACGGCTGGAGATGGGTCCCCCGCCCAAAGAGCCAGGAGGGAAAACTATGCCTTGTTCTAAAGCTCTTTGGGAACCGCTTGCATAGCCCCACAGACCTGGGGGCTGCTGACTTTCCTGCTGCCTTCAGCCTCAACACCACCCTTTCCCACTAGGTGCCGCGCCAGGCACAAAAATGGCCATACGGCTGGAGATGGGTCCCCCGCCGAAGGAGCCATCAGGGAAAACTATGCCTTGTTCTAAAGCTCTTTGGGAACCGCTTGCGTAGCCCCACAGACCTGGGGGCTGCGGGCTTTCCTGCTCCCTTCAGACTCGACACCACCCTTTCCCCCTTGGCGCCGCGCCAGGCACAAAAATGGCCATACGGCTGGAGATGGGTTCCCCGCCCAAAGAGCCAGCAGGGAAAACTATGCCTTGTTCTAAAGCTCTTTGGGAACCGCTTGCATAGCCCCACAGACCTGGGGGCTGCAGGCTTTCCTGCTGCCTTCAGCCTCAACACCACCCTTTCCCACTTCGTGCCGCGCGAGGCAGAAAAATGGCCTACGGCTGGAGATGGGTCCCCCGCCCAAAGAGCCAGCAGGGAAAACTATGCCTTGTTCTAAAGCTCTTTGGGAACCGCTTGCGTAGCCCCACAGACCTGGGGGCTGCGGCCTTTCCTGCTGCCTTCAGCCTCGACACCACCCTTTCCCACTAGGTGCCGCGCCATGCACAAAAATGGCCATATGGCTGGAGATGGGTCCCCCGCCCAAAGAGCGATCAGGGAAAATTATGCCATCTTCTAAATCTCTTTGGGAACCGCTTGCGTAGCCCCACAGACCTGGGGGCTGCGGGCTTTGCTGCTGCCTTCAGCCTCAAAACCACCCTTTCCCACTAGGTGCCGCGCCATGCACAAAAATGGCCATATGGCTGGAGATGGGTCCCCCGCCCAAAGAGCGATCAGGGAAAATTATGCCATCTTCTAAATCTCTTTGGGAACCGCTTGCGTAGCCCCACAGACCTGGGGGCTGCGGGCTTTGCTGCTGCCTTCAGCCTCGACACCACCCTTTCCCACTTGGTGCCACGCCAGGCACAAAAATGGTCTATACCTGGAAATTGGTCCCCCGCCCAAAGAGCCAGCAGGGAAAACTATGCCTTGTTCTAAAGCTCTTTGGGAACCGCTTGCGTAGCCCCAGAGACATGGGGGCTGCAGACTTTCCTGCTGCCTTCAGCCTCGACACCACCCTTTCCCACTTGGTGCCGCGCCAGGCACAAAAATGGCCATACGGCTGGAGATGGGTCTCCCGCCGAAGGAGACAGCAGGGAAAACTATGCCTTGTTCTAAAGCTCTTTGGGAACCGCTTCGTAGCCCCACAGACCTGGGGGCTGCAGGCTTTCCTGCTGCCTTCAGACTAGACACAACCCATTCCCACTTGACACCGCGCCAGGCTCAAAAATGGCCATACGGCTGGAGATGAGTCCCCGCCGAAGGAGCCAGCAGGGAAAATTATGCCTTGTTCTAAAGCTCTTTGGAAACCACTTGCGTAGCCCCACAGACTTGGGGGCTGCAGGCTTTCCTGCTGCCTTCAGCCTCGACACCACCCTTTCCCACTTGGCGCCGCGCCAGGCACAAAAATGACCATATGGCTGGAGTTGGGTCCCACGCCCAAAGAAAGAGTAGGGAAAACTCTGCCTTGTTCTAAAGCTCTTTGGGAACCGCTTTGTAGCCCCACAGACCTGGGGGCTGCAGGCTTTCCTGCTGCCTTCAGCCTCGACACCACCCTTTCCCACTTGGCGCCACGCCAGGCACAAAAATGGCCATACGGCTGGAGATGGGTCCCCCGCCGAAGAAGCCAGCAGGGAAAACTATGCCTTGTTCTAAAGCTCTTTGGGAACCGCTTGCGTAGCCCCACAGACCTGGGGGCTGCAGGCTTTCCTGCTGCCTTCAGCCTCAAAACCACCCTTTCCCACCTGGTGCCGCGCCAGGCACAAAAATGGCCATATGGCTGGAGTTGGGTCCCCCGCCCAAAGAGCCAGCAGGGAAAACTATGCCTTGTTCTAAAGCTCTTTGGGAACCGCTTGCGTAGCCCCACAGACCTGGGGGCTGCGGCCTTTCCTGCTGCCTTCAGCCTTGACACCACCCTTTCCCACTAGGTGCCGCGCCATGCACAAAAATGGCCATATGGCTGGAGATGGGTCCCCCGCCCAAAGAGCCAGCAGGGAAAATTATGCCATCTTCTAAATCTCTTTGGGAACTGCTTGCGTAGCCCCACAGACCTGGGGGCTGCGGGCTTTGCTGCTGCCTTCAGCCTCAAAACCACCCTTTCCCACTAGGTGCCGCGCCATGCACAAAAATGGCCATATGGCTGGAGATGGGTCCCCCGCCCAAAGAGCGATCAGGGAAAATTATGCCATCTTCTAAATCTCTTTGGGAACCGCTTGCGTAGCCCCACAGACCTGGGGGCTGCGGGCTTTGCTGCTGCCTTCAGCCTCAAAACCACCCTTTCCCACTTGGCGCCGCGCCAGGCCCAAAAATGGCCATACGGCTGGAGATGGGTCCCATGCACAAAGAGCCAGCAGGGAAAACTATGCCTTGTTCTAAAGCTCTTTGGGAACCGCTTGCGTAGCCCCACAGACCTGGGGGCTGCAGGCTTTCCTGCTGCCTTCAGCCTCAAAACCACCCTTTCCCACTAGGTGCCGCGCCAGGCACAAAAATGGCCATACGGCTGGAGATGGGTCCCCCGCCCAAAGAGCCAGCAGGGAAAACTATGCCTTGTTCTAAAGCTCTTTGGGAACTGCTTGCGTAGACCCAAAGACCTGGGGGCTGCGGGCTTTCCTGCTGCCTTCAGCCTCAAAACCACTCTTTCCCTCTGGGCGCCGGGCCAGGCACAAAAATGGCCATATGGCTGGAGATGGGTCCCCCGCCCAAAGAGCGATCAGGGAAAATTATGCCTTGTTCTAAAGCTCTTTGGGAACCGCTTGCGTAGCCCCACAGACCTGGGGGCTGCGGCCTTTCCTGCTGCCTTCAGCCTCGACACCACCCTTTCCCACTTCGTGCCGCGCGAGGCACAAAAATGGCCATATGGCTGGAGTTGGGTCCCCCGCCCAAAGAGCCAGCAGGGAAAACTATGCCTTGTTCTAAAGCTCTTTGGGAACCGCTTGCGTAGCCCCACAGACCTGGGGGCTGCGGCCTTTCCTGCTGCCTTCAGCCTCGACACCACCCTTTCCCACTAGGTGCCGCGCCATGCACAAAAATGGCCATATGGCTGGAGATGGGTCCCCCGCCCAAAGAGCGATCAGGGAAAATTATGCCATCTTCTAAATCTCTTTGGGAACTGCTTGCGTAGCCCCACAGACCTGGGGGCTGCGGGCTTTGCTGCTGCCTTCAGCCTCAAAACCACCCTTTCCCACTAGGTGCCGCGCCATGCACAAAAATGGCCATATGGCTGGAGATGGGTCCCCCGCCCAAAGAGCGATCAGGGAAAATTATGCCATCTTCTAAATCTCTTTGGGAACCGCTTGCGTAGCCCCACAGACCTGGGGGCTGCGGGCTTTCCTGCTGCCTTCAGCCTCGACACCACCCTTTCCCACTTGGTGCCACGCCAGGCACAAAAATGGTCTATACCTGGAAATTGGTCCCCCGCCCAAAGAGCCAGCAGGGAAAACTATGCCTTGTTCTAAAGCTCTTTGGGAACCGCTTGCGTAGCCCCAGAGACATGGGGGCTGCAGACTTTCCTGCTGCCTTCAGCCTCGACACCACCCTTTCCCACTTGGCGCCGCGCCAGGCACAAAAATGGCCATACGGCTGGAGATGGGTCTCCCGCCGAAGGAGACAGCAGGGAAAACTATGCCTTGTTCTAAAGCTCTTTGGGAACCGCTTCGTAGCCCCACAGACCTGGGGGCTGCGGGCTTTCCTGCTGCCTTCAGACTAGACACAACGCATTCCCACTTGACACCGCGCCAGGCACAAAAATGGCCATACGGCTGGAGATGAGTCCCCGCCGAAGGAGCCAGCAGGGAAAATTATGCCTTGTTCTAAAGCTCTTTGGAAACCACTTGCGTAGCCCCACAGACTTGGGGGCTGCAGGCTTTCCTGCTGCCTTCAGCCTCGACACCACCCTTTCCCACTTGGCGCCGCGCCAGGCACAAAAATGACCATATGGCTGGAGTTGGGTCCCACGCCCAAAGAAAGAGTAGGGAAAACTCTGCCTTGTTCTAAAGCTTTTTGGGAACCGCTTCGTAGGCCCACAGACCTGGGGGCTGCGGGCTTTCCTGCTGCCTTCAGCCTCGACACCACCCTTTCCCACTTGGCGCCGCGCCAGGCACAAAAATGGCCATACGGCTGGAGATGGGTCCCCCGCCGAAGGAGCCATCAGGGAAAACTATGCCTTGTTCTAAAGCTCTTTGGGAACCGCTTGCATAGCCCCACAGACCTGGGGGCTGCAGGCTTTCCTGCTGCCTTCAGCCTCGACACCACCCTTTCCCACTTGGCGCCGCGCCAGGCACAAAAATGGCCATACGGCTGGAGATGGGTCCCCCGCCCAAAGAGCCAGGAGGGAAAACTATGCCTTGTTCTAAAGCTCTTTGGGAACCGCTTGCATAGCCCCACAGACCTGGGGGCTGCTGACTTTCCTGCTGCCTTCAGCCTCAACACCACCCTTTCCCACTAGGTGCCGCGCCAGGCACAAAAATGGCCATACGGCTGGAGATGGGTCCCCCGCCGAAGGAGCCATCAGGGAAAACTATGCCTTGTTCTAAAGCTCTTTGGGAACCGCTTGCGTAGCCCCACAGACCTGGGGGCTGCGGGCTTTCCTGCTCCCTTCAGACTCGACACCACCCTTTCCCACTTGGCGCCGCGCCAGGCACAAAAATGGCCATACGGCTGGAGATGGGTTCCCCGCCCAAAGAGCCAGCAGGGAAAACTATGCCTTGTTCTAAAGCTCTTTGGGAACCGCTTGCATAGCCCCACAGACCTCGGGGCTGCAGGCTTTCCTGCTGCCTTCAGCCTCAACACCACCCTTTCCCACTTCGTGCCGCGCGAGGCACAAAAATGGCCTACGGCTGGATATGGGTCCAATGCCCAAAGAGCCAGCAGGGAAAACTATGCCTTGTTCTAAAGCTCTTTGGGAACCGCTTTGTAGCCCCACAGACCTGGGGGCTGCAGGCTTTCCTGCTGCCTTCAGCCTCGACACCACCCTTTCCCACTTGGCGCCACGCCAGGCACAAAAATGGCCATACGGCTGGAGATGGGTCCCCCGCCGAAGAAGCCAGCAGGGAAAACTATGCCTTGTTCTAAAGCTCTTTGGGAACCGCTTGCGTAGCCCCACAGACCTGGGGGCTGCAGGCTTTCCTGCTGCCTTCAGCCTCAAAACCACCCTTTCCCACTTGGTGCCGCGCCAGGCACAAAAATGGCCATATGGCTGGAGTTGGGTCCCCCGCCCAAAGAGCCAGCAGGGAAAACTATGCCTTGTTCTAAAGCTCTTTGGGAACCGCTTGCGTAGCCCCACAGACCTGGGGGCTGCGGCCTTTCCTGCTGCCTTCAGCCTCGACACCACCCTTTCCCACTAGGTGCCGCGCCATGCACAAAAATGGCCATATGGCTGGAGATGGGTCCCCCGCCCAAAGAGCGATCAGGGAAAATTATGCCATCTTCTAAATCTCTTTGGGAACCGCTTGCGTAGCCCCACAGACCTGGGGGCTGCGGGCTTTGCTGCTGCCTTCAGCCTCAAAACCACCCTTTCCCACTAGGTGCCGCGCCATGCACAAAAATGGCCATATGGCTGGAGATGGGTCCCCCGCCCAAAGAGCGATCAGGGAAAATTATGCCATCTTCTAAATCTCTTTGGGAACCGCTTGCGTAGCCCCACAGACCTGGGGGCTGCGGGCTTTGCTGCTGCCTTCAGCCTCAAAACCACCCTTTCCCACTTGGCGCCGCGCCAGGCCCAAAAATGGCCATACGGCTGGAGATGGGTCCCATGCACAAAGAGCCAGCAGGGAAAACTATGCCTTGTTCTAAATCTCTTTGGGAACCGCTTGCGTAGCCCCACAGACCTGGGGGCTGCAGGCTTTCCTGCTGCCTTCAGCCTCAAAACCACCCTTTCCCACTAGGTGCCGTGCCAGGCACAAAAATGGCCATACGGCTGGAGATGGGTCCCCCGCCCAAAGAGCCAGCAGGGAAAACTATGCCTTGTTCTAAAGCTCTTTGGGAACTGCTTGCGTAGACCCAAAGACCTGGGGGCTGCGGGCTTTCCTGCTGCCTTCAGCCTCAAAACCACTCTTTCCCTCTGGGCGCCGGGCCAGGCACAAAAATGGCCATAAGGCTGGAGATCGGTCCCCCGCCGAAGGAGCCAGCAGGGAAAACTATGCCTTGTTCTAAAGCTCTTTGGGAACCGCTTGCATAGCCCCACAGACCTGGGGGCTGCAGGTTTTCCTGCTGCCTTCAGCCTCGACACAACCCTTTCCCCCTTGGCGCCGCGCCAGGCACAAAAATGGCCATACGGCTGGAGAAGGGTCCCCCGCCCAAAGAGCCGTCAGGGAAATCTATGCCTTGTTCTAAAGCTCTTTGGGAACCGCTTGCGTTGCCCCACAGACCTGGGGGCTGCGGGCTTTCCTGCTGCCTTCAGCCTCAAAACCACCCTTTCCCACTTGGCGCCGCGGCAGGCACAAAAAAGGCCTATGGCTGGAGATGGGTCCCCCGCCCAAAGAGCCAGCAGGGAAAACTATGCCTTGTTCTAAAGCTCTTTGGGAACCGCTTGCGTAGCCCCAGAGACATGGGGGCTGCAGACTTTCCTGCTGCCTTCAGCCTCGACACCACCCTTTCCCACTTGGCGCCGCGCCAGGCACAAAAATGGCCATACGGCTGGAGATGGGTCTCCCGCCGAAGGAGACAGCAGGGAAAACTATGCCTTGTTCTAAAGCTCTTTGGGAACCGCTTGCGTAGCCCCACAGACCTGGGGGCTGCGGGCTTTCCTGCTGCCTTCAACCTCAAAACCACCCTTTCCCACTTGGTGCCGCGCCAGGCACAAAAATGGCCATACGGCTGGAGATGGGTCCCCCGCCCAAAGAGCCAGCAGGGAAAACTATGCCTTGTTCTAAAGCTCTTTGGGAACCGCTTGCGTAGACCCACAGACCTGGGGG
This sequence comes from Rissa tridactyla, assembly GCF_028500815.1. Taxonomy (NCBI): domain Eukaryota; kingdom Metazoa; phylum Chordata; class Aves; order Charadriiformes; family Laridae; genus Rissa; species Rissa tridactyla. Next base: position 719,445 of record NW_026529738.1, on the reverse strand, counting down.
CTGCGGGTTTTCCTGCTGCCTTCAGCCTCGACACCACCCTTTCCCACTGGGTGCCGCGCCAGGCACAAAAATGGCCATATGGCTGGAGATGGGGCCACACGCCCAAAGAAAGAGTAGGGAAAACTCTGCCTTGTTCTAAAGCTTTTTGGGAACCGCTTCATAGGCCCACAGACCTGGGGGCTGCGGGCTTTCCTACTGCCTTCAGCCTCGACACCACCCTTTCCCACTTGGCGCCGCGCCAGGCACAAAAATGGCCATACGGCTGGAGATGGGTCCCCCGCCGAAGGAGCCATCAGGGAAAACTATGCCTTGTTCTAAAGCTCTTTGGGAACCGCTTGCATAGCCCCACAGACCTGGGGGCTGCGGGCTTTCCTGCTGCCTTCAGCCTCGACACCACCCTTTCCCACTTGGCGCCGCGCCATGCACAAAAATGGCCATACGGCTGGAGATGGGTCCCCCGCCCAAAGAGCCAGCAGGGAAAACTATGCCTTGTTCTAAAGCTCTTTGGGAACCGCTTGCGTAGCCCCACAGGCATGGGGGCTGCAGGCCTTCCTGCTGCCTTCAGCCTCGACACCACCCTTTCCCACTTGGCGCCGCGCCAGGCACAAAAATGGCCATACGGCTGGAGATGGGTCCCCCGCCCAAAGAGCCTGCAGGGAAAACTTTATCTACAGTCAGTCAAGGTCGACGTACTCAACACTGATAAGAAAGATCACATGTGTTCTTGTGGTGAGGGATATCAAGTGGAAATCCTTCTCGCGCAGTGATCAAGCGATTTAAACTTTTCATCATAATCCAAAGTCTAACATGCAAAACAATTGTCTAAGCAAAGCACAATACAGTGAGTATTAGTAAAACAACAGCAGTGTGAAGCATCTTGTTTTAAAGTCCTGTAACTGTCGGTGACCATCCAAAAAGAGTATCTCCCCATCTGTGTCCTCCGCCTCTCTTCACTCTTTCCAACGCTTCGTGTATTTCTTCAACCTGATGATGGATGGTAATCAAAGTTGTCTCTCTATTTTCTTGGGCCTCTTTCAAGAGTCGCTTCAATTCATTGTGTTTTAGCAGCTTCTTCACCAGGGAGAGATTCATTCCGATAGGGGTAGGCAACAATCTCGAATCAACGTATAATTAGGTTGTAGCAATTGAAAAGATGTAACAGGAGCTTAATAATTGAAGTCGCATCCCGTAACTTTGTGTTAGTAAAGTTCAAACACAAAGATTTGAGTGATTACTATGTCATCTCTGAATACAAGACTACAGGGAGACCTCATGCTAACGCACCCTTTCCCAATCTAGACAAGCACAGTCTCTGGGGTTTCATCGGGATGTGTCTCAAAGTGACAAACATTCTGGTTGGTGTCAAGACAAAGGTCTTGTGCTTTGAGAGTATTACTCTCACGAATGAGTCCTTGTTGGTCTCGTGAAACGCAGGCGTCAACATCAGCAGTTTGCCATTTAGTCTCATTTTGTCGTGCCCAACCTCTGTGCTGTGTTGGCTAGAGTAGAGCTCCTTGGTGATTCAACCCCAGTGCGATGATTGGGTATATGGTGTATACTGAGGCATTGCGTATCGTTAAGACAAAAGCTGTGGCTTTGCTCTCAGTGGGATCGTAGGTGAAATTAACCAGATACCACCTGGACTGAAATCTTTTCTCAAACTCAATTGCGTTATCCCATATTACTTTTCGAATTTCGGTGGGCAAGGTGCCTTCTTCACCTTCCCTTATGATTGCGGCTGTCATAGATTGCATCCACCATTGGGCTTGGATACAACTAAGAGCCAAGGAAACATCGGTTTGGGTTGTACCAAGTGCATCTGTGATCAGCTGATGGTCTTTTTCACCCGTTTCTTCCCATTGAGGCAATATATTCGATAAAAGCCGTTGGTGGTTTCCCAATGCTAATAGAGAGGACCGTAGGGGATGTCTTAATTTGTCCAGATCAGTAGTGGTTGTGACTAGTTTGTTGGCAAGTATCTCAGCATCTATACTATTCAAGACTCCCAGGCCTGTTCCTAAGATACCAGTCGCATCCCTCTTCCGTCCGTGTGAAGTGGCAAGAGTTCGTTTGCGTAACCATGCTGACCATTCTGCATAAGATGTACTCAGGAACGGTAAGCAGGTGGGTTTGATCGCAGAGATTTTAATCTGCATTGACAATTCTGCTCGTTTGAGGGAATATGTGGGATTAAACAGTACCTGTTGTTGACCTGTGTGTGTTTAATAACGTAAGGGCCAATATTGAAAATGTAAGGAGTTAGTCTAACGGAGGGATTAGAAAAGAGAGAGGTGTTTTTTTTCTCTTAGAAGAGAGAGCCTTTGAGAGTTTGTGGGGTGTAGGTTCTGGATTCATTTCAGCAAGTTCAGGTGTATTTGAGTCAATCATAAATTCAAATAACAATTCTGTGCCCCTGTAGCCCCAAATACAGTACACTACTGTAGGTTTGATGAAAGTGAAATTGTGCCAGCAATCTGAATTTGGCTCCATAATTTTGTAACAATCAGTGTTGTATTTGTCCGCTTTGGTAGAGTCTACATAGATGGTTTAATTACAGTTGGCCTGTGGTGATTAGACCCGTTGAACCAATGTGTGTTCTTGTGGAATAATTACTAAATTGGCCAAGAATACAAAAATACAGCATTGTTCACACATTAAGGAAAGTCATAAAATCAAGAGGCTTCTGAGGTAGCATACAGCCGCAGCTAGCACACGAAGAATGCAACAGCTGTGATTCCCTGTACAAGGTTGTTTGCGAAACTACACGAGGGATGGAACGGAACGCGCTTGTTCCGTGGCCTTCCCTTGTGACGAATAGCAGATATGGGGACGAGATGGTACTGCGGAACTGATAAGCGGCCTACACGCTACCCGAGCCAACATTTCGTCAAATGTTGATGAAATGCTGTCCTTTTGTGCGAACTTTGCTCACCACAATGTACCAAAACACACCTCCATCCCGGAGGCTATCCGCCCCCGAGGGGTGAACACTCCTCCTTGAGTACATTAATCATAATAAAAGTACATATGACTAAAGTCACTCAAACTCCACTTTGAAGTTAAAAAAATAATATAAAAATAGCCCAAGAGAGAGGGGATGTCAGGGAAGACACCATCGCAAAGAATTCCACCGCTGTTTTCTGGGATCAGTCGACGGGCTGAGCCTTTCTTCCCCCCCATAAGGATGCCTTTGGGTAAGACTTTGATTACACCGAGTGCTTTCTCGGGGACTCTAGAAATTTCTCTAGAGAATCTCTACCCTACATTTATAGCCAGGCTGTATCGTTTATAATTTTGTCGCGCGTTTGTATATTTAACAATGTCTTTATTTGCACGTGCTTTGCAGACAGTGTATTTATCACCGGCAATCCTAAAGAACCTCTATATCTGTTCTTTAAATAAACTGCACTGTTTCAGTAGCTAGTCGTTTCGCTTTCTCACTGAACGCGACCAAAACTTGAGAGAGGTCGTGCTGGTTCAGGAGCACGACTAGACTGAAGGTGCAGCCCACTATTAGTGTCTCCAAATCGTAGTAGTTTAATACATATTAAACGCGATTGGGCTGATAGTGCTGAATTGGGCATCACTCAGAATTGAAACCCAGCCGCACCTGGCCTCCCACCTCGGTGAGGAGTGTTAGAACGCAAGGGGGGGTTTATCTTCTGCCAAAACCGCTTGGCCCCGTTTCACGCAACAGAATTTGGCGTAGTCGGCAGGATTGCCATGGATAAACTGCTGCAAAAATATGATTGTGCCCCTTCCCAGGCTGGGAAGGAGTGGGCCCAAAAATTTTGGAAGGATGAAGAGAAAGTGGTGGAACGTATTGAAGAGCGTCGGGTTTCACAGAAGCTCAGAGCGGGGAAAGGCAAGGGTGTGATTTGTGCTGTGTTAGGCGCCTGTTTATCTTGTGCACAACAAGAAGCTAGAGAAACCCCCGCTCCTAATCTGATTTCAGCTGTAGAATATGCAACCCTGAAATCGGAGAATGAGGTGCTGAAGTCATCATTAGCCTTGCAAAAGGAGACAGGAGAAAGATTAAGAACTCAAGTCGATAAGCTTGTGAGTGAGAATGAATGTTTAGGAAACCGGAATGCTCAACTTGGGAGTGAAAATCGCCAACTTAAAATGTTATTGAAAGGGTGACCGGGCTCTTAGATAAAATGCAGCCCTCGACCCAGGTCCAACAGATTCGTAAGTTACTGTGTTATCCAAATTCCGGAACCCAGACCGGAGATTTTTTTGTCTACTAGTGAGGATGACGAAGAAGATGAGGAGGAAAGGACTTTTACTTTGAAATCCCAAGTTTTTCCTTTACGTCCTCTGGTTAAAACTGAAACTGCAGTTGATGAAGGTGATGAAATTCACACCACTGTGCGTACCGTTCCACGGACACCAACCGAGTTAACAAAAATAAGGGAGAAATATTCGAGGCGACCAGAAGAGTCGGCTGTTGAGTACGTGTGGCGAGTTTCTTCTGAAGGGGGGCACAGAATTATGCTGAGTGAGGAAGAAGCAGGAGACTCTTGGGGACCAGGAGTGTTTTTAACCACTATGCCTGGGGATCATAATTATTCCCTAACCGCTCGAGCAGCCTTTTGGGCAAGGGGTATGGATCCGCGAGAGAGGGGGGAGCCGTTAGAGATTAGAGCTACAGGCTACTCTGATCTGTTTGCGGCTGTACGGAAAGCAGCTTGCCTGCAAGCCATGTATGACAGAGAGGAGTTTCGGAAATCCCCAATGTCAGCCCCTATTGACCCGGATCGATTAGCCCCTCTCATCCGTGGTCTTCCCGATTGCCTGAAACCGTTCCTTGTTCGCACTCAAGATCGTATACGGGATGCTCGGGGTGCTCATGGGCGGGGCCGTCGTCACTACATGCCCACCTGGAATGTACAGGAAATAGATCAATATGGGCGCCGAATGGGCTGGGCCAGCCTAACTAGTGAGAAATCCTCCGAACACCCACGAAAGGTTCGCCAAGTCCAAACTCACACTCAAAACCCTAAATCAGAGGGAAGGTTTACGCCTGATAAGGACTGAAACGAGTTGTGGCGTAAAGCCCTACAATTAGGGGTGCCCCGACAATTCTTGCACGGTGACCCTACGGGAGATCTCCGTACGCTAGTCCAATCTCTACCTAGAAAGACTAATGCGGCTGGGGAGAAAAGTCTAACCAGAGAATCCCCAAGTCGTGAGAAAATTGTGCCTTCTGCACCGGAACGTAACTTGATTGATTTGACAGCGTCCCAGCCAAAACACTCCTATCCCCGGGGAGGGCAGTGAGCCACCCTGTCCGGCAGGTACTAGCAATCCAATGGCGCTCTCATAAAGACTCCGAACCCGTTATTGTCATTCCTGTTGGACCCCCGGAAGATATTGGTAAATTTTATTATTGATACCGGAGCCCAAATGTCTGCAATCACTAACGAAACAGCACAACTTCTAGGTATAAATGCCACCCGACGCAGAGTCAACTTTCACAGGAATTGATGGTGTGGTAAAAACATGCCCCACTGCAAAAATTAACCTCTGGTTGCCGGGAGAGCAGCGAATGACTAGGGCAGAAGTGTTAGTGGGTGCCTCACGTACTAACCTCCTAGGATTTGACGTGCTGCGTGGGCGAATGTGGAAACTCCCAGATGGAGATGGAACTGTGTGGAGTTTTGCAGGACGCAAAAAAGGATTAGACACAGTTAAATTGGGGCTATTAGAAACATCTATACTTTTGCCTCCTTCTAAAATTACCAACGTCTGACAGTACCCACTGCCTGCAGCTGCACTTGCAGGAGCAGACGGGGTGGTATCAGATTTAGAAAAAAAGAAACATCATTAAGAGGACTCACGCGCCTTATAATTCACCGGTGTGGCCAGTAAAGAAACCAAAAAGGCAACGGCGTTTCACAGTAGATTACGGAAAATTAAACGCCAACACTGCATCCCTGACCGCTGCGGTTCCTAATATCGCGGAAATTGTGGCAATGATAAAAGGAGCTGCCCATGCTTGGGTGGCTGCCTTAGATGTTAAAGACATATTTTTTTATGATTCTCCTCCTTGAGCAGGACAAGGCGTAGTTTGCATTCACATGGAAAGGAGTCCAATATACCTTTAACCGCTTTCCGCAAGGATACAAACATTCCCCCACTATTGCCCACAATGCTTTAGCTAAAGTGCTATCAGAGATTCCCGTTTCACAGGGATGTACGGTATACCAATATATTGACGACATCTTAATAGGGGGAGAGAGCCAAGAAAGTGTACAAGACATGATGCAAAACATCCGAAAAACATTATCAGATTTGGGATTGGAAATTCCCGACTCAAAGTGTCAGGGACCCGCACAGGAAGTTAAATTCCTGGGGGTCTGGTGGATTAAGGGAGCTGCTTCCGTCCCTCAGGATACCCTGAAAAAATAGAACATGGACAGAATCCTTCCAGCACGAAGGAGTTACAGCAAGTCCTAGGAACTTTAAGTTATTGGCGTAAACACATCCCTGGCTTTTCCATCATTGCTCGCCCCCTTTCTTGTTTGCTCAAAAAAGGTAAATCCTGGGAGTGGACTGAACAACATACTAATGCACTAGAATTGCTAATAAAAGAGCTAAGGTTATTCCAACAACTTGGCCCCATACATCCAACTGACCCTGTCCATGTAGAATGGGGGTTCAGTGAACATGGTTCCCATTGTAATTGATGGCAAAAGGGACCAGCAGGACCGGAGAGACCATTAGAATTTAGCTCTCACGCCTTAATGATACTGAGAGCAGATATTCAGACCTGGAGAAGGGTTTACTGTCCCTGGTGCGAGCATTGCAACGAGCAGAGCAGATAAGGAGAGAACAGAGCGTGATTGTTCGGGGCCCTTTTCGACTCCTAGATGTGGTCCGTAAAGGGACAGCACCGCCAGCCGGCATTGCCCAGAAACCCACAGTTCGAAAGTGGTATGCTTATTTAGAAGGCATTAATGATATCATACCAATCTCTGAAGGTAGTATCAAAGTATCCATGCTCCAGAAGGATATAGATGGTGCCCTATTGTTCCAATCCCCACCAAACAGACCATCTCCAATCCAAGAAGCACCTCCTCTGAAAGAAGGCAGTGATCTTACAGGAGTGTGGTTTACTGGTGCGTCATCTCACCGTGAGAACAGCAAGTGGAAATACAAGGCCGTAGCACTGGAAGTAGCAACGGGGGAAAGAGCAATTGAAACAGGAGAAGGTAGGGCACAAGTAGGGGAACTCAGAGCCGTCCTACTAGCTGCACAACATGGGGATACTTACATTTACACTGACTCATATGCTGTTTTTAAAGGAGCCACTGAATGGCTAGGACACTGGGCAGCCAATGATTGGCAGGTGAATAGAGTCCCAATCTGGGAGACAGATAGTTGGAAGCAACTGTTGGAAACAGGAGGACAGAGAACATTGCACATTGCTTGGGTAAAAGGCCACGATCGTTCAAACTCGATCACTGCTCAGTTCAACCAACAGGTAGATGGCCTCACGCGGCTACAGCAAATTGACATTGTAGATGATGGTGGGGAATGGGAACGCTTACTCGAATGGTTACATATTAAGCCTGGCCATACAGGCCGTACTGATCTGTATCAGGAAGGTCTAGCCCGGGGGTGGCCTGTGTCGGTTAAGCTGTGCGAACAAGTAGTAACTGCCTGGTCACAATGTCGCCTACGACTCAGCAAAGATCATCCGAGTAAGGCGCCTCCCTTACACATGCGGGACAAGAAAGCGTTGTGGCATTCATAGCAGCTTGATTATATTGGGCCCTTGAGATCATCAGGTGGGAAAAGATATGTCCTAGTCGGAGTGGAGATTATCTCCAGCCTCACTATGGCCACCAGCTTCAAATCAGCTGCTGGGGACAACACAGTGAAAGGCCTAAAAGGCCCTTTCCCCTCAGCACATTTCCCCTTCCCGAGGAAATCCAAAGTGATAACGGTTCACACTTTACCGCTACAGTGGTACAAGATTGGGCCAAAGAAGAAGGGATTCGATGGGTATTTCATACTCCCTATTATCCTCAGGCTAATGGCATTGTTGAATGCACCAACGGATTGGTTAAGCGTTTTGCAAAAACTCATAAATCATAAGGGAAGGTGAAGAAGGCACCTTGCCCACCGAAATTCGAAAAGTAATATGGGATAATGCAATTGAGTTTGAGAGAAAATTTCAATCCTGGTGGTATCTGGTTAATTTCACCTACGATCCCACTGAGAGCAAAGCCACAGCTTTTGTCTTAACGATACGCAATGCCTCAGTATACACCATATACCCAATCATCGCACTGGGGTTGAATCACCAAGGAGCTCTACTCTATCCAACACAGCACAGAGGTTGGGCACGACAAAATGAGACTAAATGGCAAACTGCTGATGTTGACGCCTGCGTTTCACGAGACCAACAAGGATTCATTCGTGAGAGTAATACTCTCAAAGCACAAGACCTTTGTCTTGACACCAACCAGAATGTTTGTCACTTTGAGACACATCCCGATGAAACCCCAGAGACTGTGCTTGTCTAGATTGGGAAAGGGTGCGTTAGCATGAGGTCTCCCTGTAGTCTTGTATTACAGACGACAAAGGCTTGAGACCATGGCCACTCTGGGTCTCTTTGACTACAAACAACAGGGAATAAAAAGGTAAAACTGAATAGCATCAATTCCATCTGCCAATTCGTCATTTTAGAATTTGGGCCTCCAGGTAGCCATACATCATAAAAGTAGTATTATTGCCAGGATCAATGTCAGGATTCCCTGGAGACATTCAAAGGTAGCGTAGGCCAATCCATCTGTACAGCTCATCCAAGGTTCCTGGAAGACATAAAGGAAAAGAAAATCTGCTCGGTCTTATTCGACCGACGGGGTTAAAAAGAAGGTGCGGTCCACCGGGTGCTGATCCGGTGTATCTTCCCTGAACAATCCTTGGCTTCCCATGCATAGGGATTTTTGGGAGTAGCTAGCACCATTGGCACCGTCCCATTTTGAGGCATTTTTCACTAGCACAGGTAGTCCAGGGTGAAATCTTCCGGGGTATTTTCCCGGTTCATTGGCAGCCTTTGGAGAGATAATATTGGCAGGCACACAGAAAGCTTTCATTTTAGGACAGCCGTCTCCATTCCATCTGTTATTTAGTTGATAGATGGCATCATCCAATCGCAAATGCCAACCAGGTTCAGGACTTTTTGCAAAACGCTTAACCAATCCCTTGGTGCGTTCAACAATGCCATTAGCCTGGGGATAATAGGGAGTATGAAATACCCAGCGAATCCCTTCTTCTTTGGCCCAATCTTGTACCACCGAAGCCGTAAAGTGTGAAACGTTATCACTCTGGATTTCCTCGGGAAGGGGAAGTGTGCTGAGCCACCCTTTTAGGCCTTTCACTGTGTTGTCCCTGGTAGCTGGTTTGAAACTGCTGGGCATACTGAGGCTGGAGATAATCTCCACTCCTACCAGGACATATCTTTTCCCACCTGATGATCTCAAGGGCCCAATATAATCAAGCTGCCATGAATGCCACAACATTTTCTTGTCCCGCATGTGTAAGGGAGGCGCCTTACTCGGATGATCTTTGCTGAGTCGTAGGCGACATTGTGACCAGGCAGTTACTATTTGTTCGCACAGCTTAACCGACACAAGCCACCCACCTTCCCGATACAGGTCAGGACGGCCTGTGCGGCCACGTTTAACATGTAACGATTCAAGTAAGCGTTCCCATTCCCGACCATCATCTACAATGTCAATTTGTTGTAGCCGCGTGAGGCCATCTACCTGTTGGTTGAACTGAGCAGTGATCGAGTTTGAACGATCGTGGCCTTTTACCCAAGCAATGTGCAATGTTCTCTGTCCTCCTGTTTCCAACAGTTGCTTCCAATTATCTGTCTCCCAAACTGGGACTCTATTCACCTGCCAATCGTTGGCTGCCCAGTGTCCTAGCCATTCAGTGGCTCCTTTAAAAACAGCATATGACTCAGCGTAAAAGGAGGTGACTCCATGTTGTGCAGCTAGTAGGACAGCTCTGAGTTCCCCTACCCTCCCCTGTTTCAATCGCTCTTTCTCCCGTTGTTACTTCCAGTGCTACGGCCTTATATTTCCACTTATTATTTTCACGGTGAGATGACGCACCAGTAAACCACACTCCTGTAAGATCACTGCTGTCCCTCAAAGGAGGTGCTTCTTGGATCGGAGATGGTCTGTTTGGTGGGGATTGGAACAATAGGGCACCATCTATATCCTTTGGTATCCTTGTGAAGTAGCCTTGGATACTTTAACACTGCCTTCAGAGACTGGCATGATTCCATTAATGCCTTCTAAATAATAATACCACTTTCGAACTGTAGGCCTCTGGGCAATGCCAGCTGGTGGTGGTGTCCCTTTAAGGACCACATCTGGGAGGCGAAAAGGTCCCAGGAAAGATCACGCTCTGTTCTCTCCTTATCTGCTCTGCTCGTTGCAATGCTCGCACCAGGGACAGTAAACCCTTCTCCAGGTCTGAATATCTGCTCTCAGTATCATTGAAGGAGTGGGAGCAAAATTCTAGTGGTCTCTCCCGTCCTGCTGGTCCCTTCTGCCATAAATTACAACGGGAACCATGTTCACTGAACCCCCATTCTACATGGACAGGGTCAGTTGGATGTATGGGGCCAAGCTGTTGGAATAACCTTAGCTCCTTTATTAGTAATTGCAGAGCATTACTGTGTTGTTCAGTCCACACCCAGGATTTACCCTTTTTTGGCAAGCTATGAAGGGGGCGAGCAATGATGGAAAAGCCAGGGACGTGTTTACGCCAATAACTTAAAGTCCCAGGACTTGCTGTAACTCCTTCACGCTGGATGGATTCTGGCCATGCTCTATTTTTTCAGGGTATCCTGAGGGACAGAAGCAGCTCCCTTAATCCACCAGACCCCCAGGAATTTAACTTCCTGTGCGGGTCCCTGACACTTTGAGTCGGGAATTTCCAATCCTAAATCAAGTAATGTTTTTCGGATGTTTTGCATCATGTCTTGTACACTTTCTTGGCTCTCTCCCCTATTAAGATGTCATCAATAATATATTGGTATACCGTACATCCCTATGAAACAGGAATCTCTGATAGCACTTTAGCTAAGGCATTATGGGCAATAGTGGGGGAATGTTTGTATCCTTGCGGAAAGCGGTTAAAGGTATATTGGACTCCTTTCCATGCGAATGCAAAATGCGCTTTGTCCTGCTCAAGGAGGAGAATCATAAAAAAATATGTCTTTAACATCTAAGGCAACCCTCCAAGGATGGGCAGCTCCTTGTATCATTGTCACAATTTCCGCGATATTCGGAACCGCAGCGGTCAGGGGTGCAGTGTTGGCATCCAACTTTTGCTAATCTACTGTGAAACGCTATTGCCTTTTTGGTTTCTTTACTGACCACACCGTGAATCATAAGGCGAGTGAATCCTCTTAATGATGTCCCTTTTTTCTAAATCTGATACCACCCCGTCTGCTCCTGCAACAGCAGCTGCAGGCAGTGGACACTACAGGACAGCAGAGATTTTAGAGGGAGGGAAAGGTATGGAAGTTTCCAATACACTCAATTTCACTGTGTCTATTACTTTTTCGCATCCTGCAAAACTTCACACTGTGAGACATCATTAAGAAAAGTCATTAAGAAAACGTCGGGCAGCAGGCTCTCGTGGCGCCTTCAGCCTCAAAACCACCCTTTCCCTCTGGGCGCCGCGCCAGGCACAAAAAAGGCATAGGGCTGGAGATGGGTCCCGCGCCTAAAGAGCCAGCAGGGAAAACTATGCCTTGTTCTAAAGCTCTTTGGGAACAGCTTGCGTAGCCCCACAGACCTGGGGCTGCAGGCTTTCCTGCTGCCTTCAGCCTCAACAAAACCCTTTCCCAGTTGGCGCCACGCCAGGCACAAAAATGTCAATACGGCTGGAGATGGGTCCCCCGCCCAAAGAGCCAGCAGGGAAAACTATGCCTTGTTCTAAAGCTCTTTGGGAACCGCTTGCGTAGCCCCACAGACCTGGGGCCTGCGGGCGTTCCTGCTGCCTTCAGCCTCGACAACACCCTTTCCCTCTGGGCACCACGCCAGGCAAAAAAAGGCCTATGGCTGGAGATGGGTCCCCCGCCCAAGGAGCCAGCAGGGAAAACTATGCCTTGTTCTAAAGCTCTTTGGGAACCGCTTGCGTAGCCCCACAGACCTGGGGCCTGCGGGCGTTCCTGCTGCCTTCAGCCTCGACACCACCCTTTCCCACTTGGTGCCACGCCAGGCACAAAAATGGCCATATGGTTGGAGATGGGTCCCCCGCCCAAAGAGCCAGCAGGGAAAACTATGCCTTGTTCTAAAGCTCTTTGGGAACCGCTTGCATAGCCCCACAGACCTGGGAGCTGCGAGCCTTCCTGCTGCCTTCAGCCTCGACACCACCCTTTCCCACTTGGTGCTCCGCCAGGCACAAAAATGGCCTTACGGCTGGAGATGTGTGCCACGCCCAAAGAGCCAGCAGGGAAAACTATGCCTTGTTCTAAAGCTCTTTGGGAACCGCTTGCGTAGCCCCACAGACCTGGGGGCTGCGGGCTTTCCTGCAGCCTTCAGCCTCGACACCACCCTTTACCACTTGGCGCTGCGCCAGGCCCAAAAATGGCCATACGGCTGGAGATGAGTCCCGTGCCCAAGGAGCCAGCAGGGAAAACTATGCCTTGTTCTAAAGCTCTTTGGGAACCGCTTGCGTAGCCCCACAGACCTGGGGGCTGCGGGCTTTCCTGCTGCCTTCAGCCTCAAAACCACTCTTTCCCACTTGGTGCCACGCCAGGCACAAAAATGGCAATACGGCTGGACATGGGTCCCCCGCACAAGGAGCCAGCAGGGAAAACTATGCCTTGTTCTAAAGCTCTTTGGTAACCGCTTGCGTGGCCCCACAGACCTGAGGGCTGCAGGCTTTCCTGCTGCCTTCAGCCTCAAAGCCACCCTTTCCCTCTGGGCACCACGCCAGGCACAAAAAAGTCCTATGGCTGGAGATGGGTGCCACGCCCAAAGAGCCAGCAGGGAAAACTATGCCTTGTTCTAAAGCTCTTTGGGATACGCTTGTGTAGCTGCACAGACCTGGGGTCTGCGTGCTTTCCTGCTGCCTTCAGCCTCAAAACCACCATTTCCCTCTGGGCGCTGGGCCAGGCACAAAAAAGGCATATGGCTGGAGATGGGTCCCCCACCCAAAGAGCCAGCAGGGAAAACTATGCCTTGTTCTAAAGCTCTTTGGGAACCGCTTGCGTAGCCCCACAGACCTGGGGGCTGCGTGCTTTCCTGCTGCCTTCAGCCTCAAAACCACCCTTTCCCACTTGGCACCACGGCAGGCACAAAAATGGCCATAAGGCTGGACATGGGTCCCACGCCCAAAGAGCCAGCAGGGAAAACTATACCTTGTTCTAAGGCTCTTTGGGAACCGCTTGCGTAGCCCCACAGACCTGGGGGCTGCGTGCTTTCCTGCTGCCTTCAGCCTCAAAACCACCCTTTCCCACTTGGTGCCACGCCAGGCACAAAAATGGCCATACGGCTGGAGATGGGTCCCCCGCACATGGAGCCAGCAGGGAAAACTATGCCTTGTTCTAAAGCACTTTGGGAACCGCTTGCGTGGCCCCACAGACCTGAGGGCTGCAGGCTTTCCTGCTGCCTTCAGCCTCAAAGCCACCCTTTCATCTCGGCACCATGCCAGGCACAAAAAAGGCCTATGGCTGGAGATGGGTCCCCCGCCCAAAGAGCCAGGAGGGAAATTATGCCTTGTTCTAAAGCTCTTTGGGAACCGCTTGCGTAGCCCCACAGACCTGGGGCCTGCGGGCGTTCCTGCTGCCTTCAGCCTCGACACCACCCTTTCCCTCTGGGCACCACGCCAGGCACAAAAAAGGCCTATGGATGGAGATGGGTCCCCCGCCCAAGGAGCCAGCAGGGAAAACTATGCCTTGTTCTAAAGCTCTTTGGGAACCGCTTGCGTAGCCCCACAGACCTGGGGGCTGCGGGCTTTCCTGCTGCCTTCAGCCTCGACACCACCCTTTACCACTTGGCGCTGCGCCAGGCACAAAAATGGCCATACGGCTGGAGATGAGTCCCGTGCCCAAGGAGCCAGCAGGGAAAACTATGCCTTGTTCTAAAGCTCTTTGGGAACCGCTTGCGTACCCCACAGACCTGGGGGCTGCGGGCTTTCCTGCTGCCTTCAGCCTCAAAGCCATCCTTTAAAACTTGTCTCCGCGCCAGGCACAAAAATGGCCATACGGCTGGAGATGGGTCCCCCGCCCAAAGAGCCAGCAGGGAAAACTATGCCTTGTTCTAAGGCTTTTTGGGAACCGCTTGCGTAGCCCCACAGACCTGGGGGCTGCGGGCTTTCCTGCTGCCTTCAGCCTCGACACCACCCTTTCCCACTTGGCACCGTGCCCGGCACAAAAATGGCCATACGGCTGGACATGGGTCCCCCGCCCAAAGAGCAAGCAGGGAAAACTATGCCTTGTTCTAAAGCTCTTTGGGATCCGCTTGTGTAGCTGCACAGACCTGGGGGCTGCGTGCTTTCCTGCTGCCTTCAGCCTCAAAACCACCCTTTCCCACTTGGCGCCGTGCCAGGCACAAAAATGGCCATATGGCTGGAGATGGGTCCCCCGCCCAAAGAGCAAGCAGGGAAAACTATGCCTTGTTCTAAAGCTCTTTGGGAACCGCTTGCGTAGCCCCACAGACATGGGAGCTGCGGGCCTTCCTGCTGCCTTCAGCCTCGACACCACCCTTTCGCACTTGGGGCCGCGCCAGGCACAAAAATGGCGTTACGGCTTGAGATGTGTGCCACGCCCAAAGAGCCAGCAGGGAAAACTATGCCTTGTTCTAAAGCTCTTTGGGAACCGCTTGCGTGGCCCCACAGACCTGAGGGCTGCAGGCTTTCCTGCTGCCTTCAGCCTCAAAGCCACCCTTTCATCTCGGCACCATGCCAGGCACAAAAAAGGCCTATGGCTGGAGATGGGTCCCCCGCCCAAAGAGCCAGGAGGGAAACTATGCCTTGTTCTAAAGGTCTTTGCAACCACTTGCGTAGCCCCACAGACCTGGGGCCTGCGGGCTTTCATACTGCCTTCAGCCTCGACACCACCCTTTCCCTTTGGGCACCACGCCAGGCACAAAAAAGGCCTATGGATGGTGATGGGTCCCCCTCCCAAGGAGCCAGCAGGGAAAACTATGCCTTGTTCTAAAGCTCTTTGGGAACCGCTTGCGTAGCCCCACAGACCTGGGGGCTGCAGGCTTTCCTGCTGCCTTCAGCCTCGACACCACCCTTTCCCACTTGGCGCCGTGCCAGGCACAAAAATGGCCATATGGCTGGAGATGGGTCCCCCGCCCAAAGAGCAAGCAGGGAAAACTATGCCTTGTTCTAAAGCTCTTTGGGAACCGCTTGCGTAGCCCCACAGACCTGGGGGCTGCGGGCCTTCCTGCTGCCTTCAGCCTCAAAACCACCCTTTCCCACTTGGCACCGCGCCAGGCACAAAAATGGCCATACGGCTGGAGATGAGTACCGTGCCCAAGGAGCCAGCAGGGAAAAATATGCCTTGTTCTAAAGCTCTTTGGGAACCGCTTGCGTAGCCCCACAGACCTGGGGGCTGCGTGCTTTCCTGCTGCCTTCAGCCTCAAAACCACCCTTTCCCACTTGGCGCCACGGCAGGCACATAAATGGCCATATGGCTGGAGATGGGTCCCCCGCCCAAAGAACAAGCAGGGAAAACTATGCCTTGTTCTAAAGCTCTTTGGGATCCGCTTGTGTAGCTGCACAGACCTGGGGGCTGTGGGCTTTCCTGCTGCCTTCAGCCTCAAAGCCACCCTTTACAACTTGTCTCCGCGCCAGGCACAAAAATGGCGATACGGCTGGAGATGGGTCCCCCGCCCAAAGAGCCAGCAGGGAAAACTATGCCTTGTTCTAAAGCTCTTTGGGAACCGCTTGCGTAGCCCCACAGACCTGGGGGCTGCAGGCTTTCCTGCTGCCTTCAGCCTCGACACCACCCTTTCCCACTTGGCACCGCGCCAGGCACAAAAATGGCCATACGGCTGGACATGGGTCCCCCGCCCAAAGAGCCAGGAGGGAAAACTATGCCTTGTTCTAAAGCTCTTTGGGAACCGCTTGCGTAGCCCCACAGACCTGGGGGCTGCGGGCTTTCCTGCTGCCTTCAGCCTCAAAGCCACCCTTTCCCACTTGGCGCCGCGCCAGGCAAAAAAATGGCCATACGGCTGGAGATGCGTGCCACGCCCAAAGAGCCAGCAGGGAAAACTATGCCTTGTTCTAAAGCTCTTTGGGAACCGCTTGCGTAGCCCCACAGACCTGGGGGCTGCGGGCTTTCCTGCTGCCTTCAGCCTCAAAGCCACCCTTTCCCACTTGGCGCCGCGCCAGGCACAAAAATGGCCATATGGCTGGAGATGGGTCCCCCGCCCAAAGAGCCAGCAGGGAAAACTATGCCTTGTTCTAAAGCTCTTTGGGAACCGCTTGCGTAGCCCCACAGACCTGGGAGCTGCGGGCCTTCCTGCTGCCTTCAGCCTCGACACCACCCTTTCCCACTTGGTGCCGCGCCAGGCACAAAAATGTCCATACGGCTGGACATGGGTCCCCTGCCCAAGGAGCCAGCAGGGAAAACTATGCCTTGTTCTAAAGCTCTTTGGGAACCGCTTGCGTTGTCCCACAGACCTGGGGGCTGCGGGCTTTCCTGCTGCCTTCAGCCTCAAAGCCACCCTTTACAACTTGTCTCCGCGCCAGGCACAAAAATGGCCATACGGCTGGAGACGGGTCCCCCGCCCAAAGAGCCAGCAGGGAAAACTATGCCTTGTTCTAAAGCTCTTTGGAAACCGCTTGCGTAGCCCCACAGACCTGGGGGCTGCGGGCTTTCCTGCTGCCTTCAGCCTCAAAACCACCCTTTCCCGCTGGGCGCCGCGCCAGGCACAAAAATGGGCTATGGTTGGAGGTGGGTCCCCCGCCCAAAGAGCCAGCAGGGAAAACTATGCCTTGTTCTAAAGCTCTTTGGGAACCGCTTGCGTAGCCCCACAGACCTGGGGGCTGCGGGCCTTCCTGCTGCCTTCAGCCTCAACACCACCATTTCCCACTTGGCTCCGCGCCAGACACAAAAATGGCCATACGGTTGGAGATGAGTCCCGTGCCCAAGGAGCCAGCAGGGAAAACTATGCCTTGTTCTAAAGCTCTTTGGGAACCTCTTGCATTGTCCCACAGACCTGGGGGCTGCGGGCTTTCCTGCTGCCTTCAGCCTCAAAAACACCCTTTCCCACTTGGCACCGCGCCAGGCACAAAAATGGCCATACGGCTGGAGATGGGTCTCCCGCCCAAGAGCCATCAGGGAAAAATATGCCTTGTTCTAAAGCTCTTTGGGAACCGCTTGCGTAGCCCCACAGACCTGGGGCATGCAGGCTTTCGTGCTGCCTTCAGCCTCGACACCACCCTTTCCCACTTGGCACCGCGCTAGGCACAAAAATGGCCATACGGCTGGAGATGGGTCCCCCGCCCAAAGAGCCAGCAGGGAAAATTATGCCTTGTTCTAAAGCTCTTTGGGAACTTCTTGCGTAGCCGCACAGACCTGGGGGCTGCGAGCTTTCCTGCTGCCTTCAGCCTCGACACCACCTTTTCCCACTTGGCACCACACCTGGCCTAAAAAAGGCCTATGGCTGGAGATGGGTCCCCCGCCCAAAGAGCCAGCAGGGAAAACTATGCCTTGTTATAAAGATCTTTGGGAAACGCTTGCGTAGCCCCAGAGACCTTGGGGCTGCAGGCTTTCCTGCTGCCTTCAGCCTCGACAACACCCTTTCCCACTTGGTGCCGCGCCAGGCACAAAAATGGCCATACGGCTGGAGATGAGTCCCGTGCCCAAGGAGCCAGCAGGGAAAACTATGCCTTGTTCTAAAGCTCTTTGGGAACCGCTCGCGTAGCCCCACAGACCTGGGCCCTGCAGGCTTTCCTGCTGCCTTCAGCCTCAACACCACCCTTTCCCACTTGGGGCCGCGCCAGGCACAAAAATGGCCATATGGCTGGGGATGGGTCCCCCGCCCAAAGAACAAGCAGGGAAAACTATGCCTTGTTCTAAAGCTCTTTGGGAACCGCTTGTGTAGCCGCACAGACCTGGGGGCTGCGGACTTTCCTGCTGCCTTCAGCCTCAAAGCCACCCTTTACAACTTGTCTCCGCGCCAGGCACAAAAATGGCCATACGGCTGGAGATGGGTCCCCCGCCCAAAGAGCCAGCAGGGAAAACTATGCCTTGTTCTAAAGCTCTTTGGGAACCTCTTGCATTGTCCCACAGACCTGAGGGCTGCGGGCTTTGCTGCTGCCTTCAGCCTCAAAAACACCCTTTCCCACTTGGCGCCGCGCTAGGCACAAAAATGGCCATACGGTTGGAGATGGGTCCCCCGCCCAAAGAGCCAGCAGGGAAAACTATGCCTTGTTCTAAAGCTCTTTGGGAACCGCTTTCGTTGCCCCACAGACCTGGGGCCTGCAGGCTTTCCTGCTGCCTTCAGCCTCAAAACCACCCTTTACAACTTGGCGCCGCGCCAGGCACAAAAATGTCCATATGGCTGGACATGGGTCCCCCGCCCAAAGAGCCAGCAGGGAAAACTATGCCTTGTTCTAAAGCTCTTTGGGAACCGCTTGCGTAGCCCCACAGACATGTGGGCTTTGGGATTTCCTGCTGCCTTCAGCCTCAAAACCACCCTTTCCCTCTGGTCGCCGGGTCAGGCACAAAAAAGGCCTATGGCTGGAGATGGGTCCCCCGCCCAAAGAGCCAGCAGGGAAAACTATGCCTTGTTCTAAAGCTCTTTGGGAACCACTTGCGTAGCCCCACAGACCTGGGGGCTGCGGGCTTTCCTGCTGCCTTCAGCCTCGACACCACCCTTTCCCACTTGGCGCCGCGCCAGGCAAAAAAATGGCCATACGGTTGGAGATGAGTCCCGTGCCCAAGGAGCCAGGAGGGAAAACTATGCCTTGTTCTAAAGCTCTTTGGGAACCGCTGGCATTGTCCCACAGACCTGGGGGCTGCAGCCTTTCCTGCTGCGTTAAGCCTCGACACCACCCTTTCCCTCTGGGCACCACGCCAGGCACAAAAATGGCCATATGGCTGGAGATGGGTCCCCCGCACAAAGAGCCAGAAGGGAAAACTATGCCTTGTTCTAAAGCTCTTTGGGAACCGCTTGCATTGTCCCACAGACCTGGGGGCTGCGGGCTTTGCTGCTGCCTTCAGCCTCGACACCACCCTTTCCCACTTGGCGCTGCGCCAGGCACAAAAATGGCCATACGGCTGGAGATGGGTCTCCCGTCCGAAGAGCCAGCAGGGAAAACTATGCCTTGTTCTAAAGGTCTTTGGGATCCGCTTGTGCAGCCCCACAGACCTGAGGGCTGCGGGATTTCCTGCTGCCTTCAGCCTCGACACCACCCTTTCCCACTTGGCTCCGCGCCAGGCACAAAAATGGCCATACGGCTGGAGATGGGTCCCCCGCCCAAAGAGCCAGCAGGGAAAACTCTGCCTTGTTCTAAGGCTCTTTGGGAACTGCTTGCGTAGCCCCACAGACCTGGGGGCTTCGGGCTTTCCTGCTGCCTTCAGTCTCAAAACCACCCTTTCCCACTTGGCGCCATGCCAGGCACATAAATGGCCATACGGGTGGAGATGGGTCCCCCGCCCAAAGAGCCAGCAGGGAAAAATATGCCTTGTTCTAAAGCTCTTTGGGAACCGCTTGCGTAGCCCCACAGACCGGGGGGCTGCAGGTTCTCCTGCTGCCTTCAGCCTCAAAACCACCCTTTCCCACTTGGTGCCACGCCAGGCACATAAATGGCCATACGGTTGGAGATGGGTCCCCCGCCCAAACAGCCATCAGGGAAAACTATGCCTTGTTCTAAATCTCTTTGGGAACCGCTTGCGTAGCCCCACAGACCTGGGGGCTGCGGTCTTTCCTGCTGCCTTCAGCCTCGACACCACCCTTTCCCACTTGGCACCGCGCCAGGCACAAAAATGGCCATATGGGTGGACATGGGTCCCCCGCCCAAAGAGCCAGGAGGGAAAACTATGCCTTGTTCTAAAGATCTTTGGGAACTGCTTACGTAGCCCCACAGACCTGGGGGCTGCGGGCGTTCCTGCTGCCTTCAGCCTCAAAACCACCCTTTCCCTCTGGGCACCACGCCAGGCACAAAAAAGGCCTATGGCTGGAGATGGGTCCCCCGCCCAAGGAGCCAGCAGGGAAAACTATGCCTTGTTCTAAAGCTCTTTGGGAACCGCTTGCGTAGCCCCACAGACCTGGGGGCTGCGGGCTTTCCTGCTGCCTTCAGCCTCAAAGCCACCCTTTCCCACTTGGCGCCGCGCCAGGCACAAAAATGGGCTATGGTTGGAGGTGGGTCCCCCGCCCAAAGAGCCAGCAGGGAAAACTATGCCTTGTTCTAAAGCTCTTTGGGAACCGCTTGCGTAGCCCCACAGACCTGGGGGCTGCGGGCCTTCCTGCTGCCTTCAGCCTCAACACCACCCTTTCCCACTTGGCTCCGCGCCAGGCACAAAAATGGCCATACGGTTGGAGATGAGTCCCGTGCCCAAGGAGCCAGCAGGGAAAACTATGCCTTGTTCTAAAGCTCTTTGGGAACCTCTTGCATTGTCCCACAGACCTGGGGGCTGCGGGCTTTCCTGCTGCCTTCAGCCTCAAAAACACCCTTTCCCACTTGGCACCGCGCCAGGCACAAAAATGGCCATACGGCTGGAGATGGGTCTCCCGCCCAAAGAGCCATCAGGGAAAAATATGCCTTGTTCTAAAGCTCTTTGGGAACCGCTTGCGTAGCCCCACAGACCTGGGGCATGCAGGCTTTCGTGCTGCCTTCAGCCTCGACACCACCCTTTCCCACTTGGCACCGCGCCAGGCACAAAAATGGCCATACGGCTGGAGATGGGTCCCCCGCCCAAAGAGCCAGCAGGGAAAACTATGCCTTGTTCTAAAGCTCTTTGGGAACTTCTTGCGTAGCCGCACAGACCTGGGGGCTGCGGGCTTTCGTGCTGCCTTCAGGCTCGACACCACCTTTTCCCACTTGGCACCACGCCTGGCCTAAAAAAGGCCTATGGCTGGAGATGGGTCCCCTGCCCAAAGAGCCAGCAGGGAAAACTATGCCTTGTTATAAAGATCTTTGGGAAACGCTTGCGTAGCCCCAGAGACCTTGGGGCTGCAGGCTTTCCTGCTGCCTTCAGCCTCGACACCACCCTTTCCCACTTGGCACCACGCCAGGCACAAAAATGGCCATACGGCTGGAGATGGGTCCCCCGCCCAAAGAGCCAGCAGGGAAAACTATGCCTTGTTCTAAAGCTCTTTGGGAACCGCTTGCGTAGCCCCACAGACCTGGGGGCTGCGGTCTTTCCTGCTGCCTTCAGCCTCGACACCACCCTTTCCCACTTGGCACCGCGCCAGGCACAAAAATGGCCATACGGATGGACATGGGTCCCCCGCCCAAAGAGCAAGGAGGGAAAACTATGCCTTGTTCTAAAGCTCTTTGGGAACTGCTTACGTAGCCCCACAGACCTGGGGGCTGCGGGCGTTCCTGCTGCCTTCAGCCTCAAAGCCACCCTTTCCCTCTGGGCACCACGCCAGGCACAAAAAAGGCCTATGGCTGGAGATGGGTCCCCCGCCCAAGGAGCCAGCAGGGAAAACTATGCCTTGTTCTAAAGCTCTTTGGGAACCGCTTGCGTAGCCCCACAGACCTGGGGGCTGCGGGCTTTCCTGCTGCCTTCAGCCTCAAAGCCACCCTTACCCACTTGGCGCCGCGCCAGGCAAAAAAATGGCCATACGGCTGGAGATGCGTGCCACGCCCAAAGAGCCAGCAGGGAAAATTATGCCTTGTTCTAAATCTCTTTGGGAACCGCTTGCGTAGCCCCACAGACCTGGGGGCTGCGGGCTTTCCTGCTGCCTTCAGCCTCAAAGCCACCCTTTCCCACTTGGCGCCGCGCCAGGCACAAAAATGGCCATATGGCTGGAGATGGGTCCCCCGCCCAAAGAGCCAGCAGGGAAAACTATGCCTTGTTCTAAAGCTCTTTGGGAACCGCTTGCGTAGCCCCACAGACCTGGGAGCTGCGGGCCTTCCTGCTGCCTTCAGCCTCGACACCACCCTTTCCCACTTGGTGCCGCGCCAGGCACAAAAATGTCCATACGGCTGGACATGGGTCCCCTGCCCAAGGAGCCAGCAGGGAAAACTATGCCTTGTTCTAAAGCTCTTTGGGAACCGCTTGCGTTGTCCCACAGACCTGGGGGCTGCGGGCTTTCCTGCTGCCTTCAGCCTCAAAGCCACCCTTTACAACTTGTCTCCGCGCCAGGCACAAAAATGGCCATACGGCTGGAGACGGGTCCCCCGCCCAAAGAGCCAGCAGGGAAAACTATGCCTTGTTCTAAAGCTCTTTGGAAACCGCTTGCGTAGCCCCACAGACCTGGGGGCTGCGGGCTTTCCTGCTGCCTTCAGCCTCAAAACCACCCTTTCCCAATTGGCGCCGCGCCAGGCACAAAAATGGGCTATGGTTGGAGGTGGGTCCCCCGCCCAAAGAGCCAGCAGGGAAAACTATGCCTTGTTCTAAAGCTCTTTGGGAACCGCTTGCGTAGCCCCACAGACCTGGGGGCTGCGGGCCTTCCTGCTGCCTTCAGCCTCAACACCACCCTTTCCCACTTGGCTCCGCGCCAGGCACAAAAATGGCCATACGGTTGGAGATGAGTCCCGTGCCCAAGGAGCCAGCAGGGAAAACTATGCCTTGTTCTAAAGCTCTTTGGGAACCTCTTGCATTGTCCCACAGACCTGGGGGCTGCGGGCTTTCCTGCTGCCTTCAGCCTCAAAAACACCCTTTCCCACTTGGCACCGTGCCAGGCACAAAAATGGCCATACGGCTGGAGATGGGTCTCCCGCCCAAAGAGCCATCAGGGAAAAATATGCCTTGTTCTAAAGCTCTTTGGGAACCGCTTGCGTAGCCCCACAGACCTGGGGCATGCAGGCTTTCGTGCTGCCTTCAGCCTCGACACCACCCTTTCCCACTTGGCACCGCGCCAGGCACAAAAATGGCCATACGGCTGGAGATGGGTCCCCCGCCCAAAGAGCCAGCAGGGAAAACTATGCCTTGTTCTAAAGCTCTTTGGGAACTTCTTGCGTAGCCGCACAGACCTGGGGGCTGCGGGCTTTCCTGCTGCCTTCAGCCTCGACACCACCTTTTCCCACTTGGCACCACGCCTGGCCTAAAAAAGGCCTATGGCTGGAGATGGGTCCCCTGCCCAAAGAGCCAGCAGGGAAAACTATGCCTTGTTCTAAAGCTCTTTGGGAACCGCTTGCGTAGCCCCAGAGACCTTGGGGCTGCAGGCTTTCCTGCTGCCTTCAGCCTCGACAACACCCTTTCCCACTTGGTGCCGCGCCAGGCACAAAAATGGCCATACGGCTGGAGATGAGTCCCGTGCCCAAGGAGCCAGCAGGGAAAACTATGCCTTGTTCTAAAGCTCTTTGGGAACCGCTTTGTAGCCCCACAGACCTGGGCCCTGCAGGCTTTCCTGCTGCCTTCAGCCTCAACACCACCCTTTCCCACTTGGGGCCGCGCCAGGCACAAAATGGCCATATGGCTGGGGATGGGTCCCCCGCACAAAGAACAAGCAGGGAAAACTATGCCTTCTTCTAAAGCTCTTTGGGAACCGCTTGCGTAGCCCCACAGACCTGGGGGCTGCGGACTTTCCTGCTGCCTTCAGCCTCAAAGCCACCCTTTACAACTTGTCTCCGCGCCAGGCACAAAAATGGCCATACGGCTGGAGATGGGTCCCCCGCCCAAAGAGCCAGCAGGGAAAACTATGCCTTGTTCTAAAGCTCTTTGGGAACCTCTTGCATTGTCCCACAGACCTGAGGGCTGCGGGCTTTGCTGCTGCCTTCAGCCTCAAAACCACCCTTTCCCACTTGGCGCCGCGCTAGGCACAAAAATGGCCATACGGTTGGAGATGGGTCCCCCGCCCAAAGAGCCAGCAGGGAAAACTATGCCTTGTTCTAAAGCTCTTTGGGAACCGCTTTCGTTGCCCCACAGACCTGGGGCCTGCAGGCTTTCCTGCTGCCTTCAGCCTCAAAACCACCCTTTACAACTTGGCGCCGCGCCAGGCACAAAAATGTCCATATGGCTGGACATGGGTCCCCCGCCCAAAGAGCCAGCAGGGAAAACTATGCCTTGTTCTAAAGCTCTTTGGGAACCGCTTGCGTAGCCCCACAGACATGTGGGCTGTGGGATTTCCTGCTGCCTTCAGCCTCAAAACCACCCTTTCCCTCTGGTCGCCGGGTCAGGCACAAAAAAGGCCTATGGCTGGAGATGGGTCCCCCGCCCAAAGAGCCAGCAGGGAAAACTATGCCTTGTTCTAAAGCTCTTTGGGAACCACTTGCGTAGCCCCACAGACCTGGGGGCTGCGGGCTTTCCTGCTGCCTTCAGCCTCGACACCACCCTTTCCCACTTGGCGCTGCGCCAGGCAAAAAAATGGCCATACGGTTGGAGATGAGTCCCGTGCCCAAGGAGCCAGGAGGGAAAACTATGCCTTGTTCTAAAGCTCTTTGGGAACCGCTGGCATTGTCCCACAGACCTGGGGGCTGCAGCCTTTACTGCTGCGTTAAGCCTCGACACCACCCTTTCCCTCTGGGCACCACGCCAGGCACAAAAATGGCCATATGGCTGGAGATGGGTCCCCCGCCCAAAGAGCCAACAAGGAAAACTATGCCTTGTTCTAAAGCTCTTTGGGAACCGCTTGCATTGTCCCACAGACCTGGGGGCTGCGGGCTTTGCTGCTGCCTTCAGCCTCGACACCACCCTTTCCCACTTGGCGCTGCGCCAGGCACAAAAATGGCCATACGGCTGGAGATGGGTCTCCCGTCCGAAGAGCCAGCAGGGAAAACTATGCCTTGTTCTAAAGCTCTTTGGGAACCGCTTGCGTAGCCCCACAGACCTGGGGGCTGCGGGCCTTCCTGCTGCCTTCAGCCTCAACACCACCCTTTCCCACTTGGCTCCGCGCCAGGCACAAAAATGGCCATACGGTTGGAGATGAGTCCCGTGCCCAAGGAGCCAGCAGGGAAAACTATGCCTTGTTCTAAAGCTCTTTGGGAACCTCTTGCATTGTCCCACAGACCTGGGGGCTGCGGGCTTTCCTGCTGCCTTCAGCCTCAAAAACACCCTTTCCCACTTGGTACCGCGCCAGGCACAAAAATGGCCATACGGCTGGAGATGGGTCTCCCGCCCAAAGAGCCATCAGGGAAAAATATGCCTTGTTCTAAAGCTCTTTGGGAACCGCTTGCGTAGCCCCACAGACCTGGGGCATGCAGGCTTTCGTGCTGCCTTCAGCCTCGACACCACCCTTTCCCACTTGGCACCGCGCCAGGCACAAAAATGGCCATACGGCTGGAGATGGGTCCCCCGCCCAAAGAGCCAGCAGGGAAAACTATGCCTTGTTCTAAAGCTCTTTGGGAACTTCTTGCGTAGCCGCACAGACCTGGGGGCTGCGGGCTTTCCTGCTGCCTTCAGCCTCGACACCACCTTTTCCCACTTGGCACCACGCCTGGCCTAAAAAAGGCCTATGGCTGGAGATGGGTCCCCTGCCCAAAGAGCCAGCAGGGAAAACTATGCCTTGTTCTAAAGCTCTTTGGGAACCGCTTGCGTAGCCCCAGAGACCTTGGGGCTGCAGGCTTTCCTGCTGCCTTCAGCCTCGACAACACCCTTTCCCACTTGGTGCCGCGCCAGGCACAAAAATGGCCATACGGCTGGAGATGAGTCCCGTGCCCAAGGAGCCAGCAGGGAAAACTATGCCTTGTTCTAAAGCTCTTTGGGAACCGCTTGCGTAGCCCCACAGACCTGGGCCCTGCAGGCTTTCCTGCTGCCTTCAGCCTCAACACCACCCTTTCCCACTTGGGGCCGCGCCAGGCACAAAATGGCCATATGGCTGGGGATGGGTCCCCCGCCCAAAGAACAAGCAGGGAAAACTATGCCTTGTTCTAAAGCTCTTTGGGAACCGCTTGTGTAGCCGCACAGACCTGGGGGCTGCGGACTTTCCTGCTGCCTTCAGCCTCAAAGCCACCCTTTACAACTTGTCTCCGCGCCAGGCACAAAAATGGCCATACGGCTGGAGATGGGTCCCCCGCCCAAAGAGCCAGCAGGGAAAACTATGCCTTGTTCTAAAGCTCTTTGGGAACCTCTTGCATTGTCCCACAGACCTGAGGGCTGCGGGCTTTGCTGCTGCCTTCAGCCTCAAAAACACCCTTTCCCACTTGGCGCCGCGCCAGGCACAAAAATGGCCATACGGTTGGAGATGGGTCCCCCGCCCAAAGAGCCAGCAGGGAAAACTATGCCTTGTTCTAAAGCTCTTTGGGAACCGCTTTCGTTGCCACACAGACCTGGGGCCTGCAGGCTTTCCTGCTGCCTTCAGCCTCAAAACCACCCTTTACAACTTGGCGCCGCGCCAGGCACAAAAATGTCCATATGGCTGGACATGGGTCGCCCGCCCAAAGAGCCAGCAGGGAAAACTATGCCTTGTTCTAAAGCTCTTTGGGAACCGCTTGCGTAGCCCCACAGACATGTGGGCTGTGGGATTTCCTGCTGCCTTCAGCCTCAAAACCACCCTTTCCCTCTGGTCGCCGGGTCAGGCACAAAAAAGGCCTATGGCTGGAGATGGGTCCCCCGCCCAAAGAGCCAGCAGGGAAAACTATGCCTTGTTCTAAAGCTCTTTGGGAACCACTTGCGTAGCCCCACAGACCTGGGGGCTGCGGGCTTTCCTGCTGCCTTCAGCCTCGACACCACCCTTTCCCACTTGGCGCTGCGCCAGGCAAAAAAATGGCCATACGGTTGGAGATGAGTCCCGTGCCCAAGGAGCCAGGAGGGAAAACTATGCCTTGTTCTAAAGCTCTTTGGGAACCGCTGGCATTGGCCCACAGACCTGGGGGCTGCAGCCTTTCCTGCTGCGTTAAGCCTCGACACCACCCTTTCCCTCTGGGCACCACGCCAGGCACAAAAATGGCCATATGGCTGGAGATGGGTCCCCCGCCCAAAGAGCCAGAAGGGAAAACTATGCCTTGTTCTAAAGCTCTTTGGGAACCGCTTGCATTGTCCCACAGACCTGGGGGCTGCGGGCTTTGCTGCTGCCTTCAGCCTCGACACCACCCTTTCCCACTTGGCGCTGCGCCAGGCACAAAAATGGCCATACGGCTGGAGATGGGTCTCCCGTCCGAAGAGCCAGCAGGGAAAACTATGCCTTGTTCTAAAGGTCTTTGGGATCCGCTTGTGCAGCCCCACAGACCTGAGGGCTGCGGGATTTCCTGCTGCCTTCAGCCTCGACACCACCCTTTCCCACTTGGCGCCACGCCAGGCACATAAATGGCCATACGGTTGGAGATGGGTCCCCCGCCCAAAGAGCCAGCAGGGAAAAATATGCCTTGTTCTAAAGCTCTTTGGGAACCGCTTGCGTAGCCCCACAGACCTGGGGGCTGCAGGTTCTCCTGCTGCCTTCAGCCTCAAAACCACCCTTTCCCACTTGGTGCCACGCCAGGCACATAAATGGCCATACGGTTGGAGATGGGTCCCCCGCCCAAACAGCCATCAGGGAAAACTATGCCTTCTTCTAAAGCTCTTTGGGAACCGCTTGCGTAGCCCCACAGACCTGGGGGCTGCGGTCTTTCCTGCTGCCTTCAGCCTCGACACCACCCTTTCCCACTTGGCACCGCACCAGGCACAAAAATGGCCATACGGCTGGACATGGGTCCCCCGCCCAAAGAGCCATCAGGGAAAACTATGCCTTGTTCTAAAGCTCTTTGGGAACTGCTTACGTAGCCCCACAGACCTGGGGGCTGCGGGCGTTCCTGCTGCCTTCAGCCTCAAAACCACCCTTTCCCTCTGGGCACCACGCCAGGCACAAAAAAGGCCTATGGCTGGAGATGGGTCCCCCGCCCAAGGAGCCAGCAGGGAAAACTATGCCTTGTTCTAAAGCTCTTTGGGAACCGCTTGCGTAGCCCCACAGACCTGGGGGCTGCGGGCTTTCCTGCTGCCTTCAGCCTCAAAGCCACCCTTTCCCACTTGGCGCCGCGCCAGGCAAAAAAATGGCCATACGGCTGGAGATGCGTGCCACGCCCAAAGAGCCAGCAGGGAAAATTATGCCTTGTTCTAAAGCTCTTTGGGAACCGCTTGCGTAGCCCCACAGACCTGGGGGCTGCGGGCTTTCCTGCTGCCTTCAGCCTCAAAGCCACCCTTTCCCACTTGGCGCCGCGCCAGGCACAAAAATGGCCATATGGCTGGAGATGGGTCCCCCGCCCAAAGAGCCAGCAGGGAAAACTATGCCTTGTTCTAAAGCTCTTTGGGAACCGCTTGCGTAGCCCCACAGACCTGGGAGCTGCGGGCCTTCCTGCTGCCTTCAGCCTCGACACCACCCTTTCCCACTTGGTGCCGCGCCAGGCACAAAAATGTCCATACGGCTGGACATGGGTCCCCTGCCCAAGGAGCCAGCAGGGAAAACTATGCCTTGTTCTAAAGCTCTTTGGGAACCGCTTGCGTAGCCCCACAGACCTGGGGGCTGCGGGCCTTCCTGCTGCCTTCAGCCTCAACACCACCCTTTCCCACTTGGCTCCGCGCCAGGCACAAAAATGGCCATACGGTTGGAGATGAGTCCCGTGCCCAAGGAGCCAGCAGGGAAAACTATGCCTTGTTCTAAAGCTCTTTGGGAACCTCTTGCATTGTCCCACAGACCTGGGGGCTGCGGGCTTTCCTGCTGCCTTCAGCCTCAAAAACACCCTTTCCCACTTGGCACCGCGCCAGGCACAAAAATGGCCATACGGCTGGAGATGGGTCTCCCGCCCAAAGAGCCATCAGGGAAAAATATGCCTTGTTCTAAAGCTCTTTGGGAACCGCTTGCGTAGCCCCACAGACCTGGGGGCTGCGGGCTTTCCTGCTGCCTTCAGCCTCGACACAACCTTTTCCCACTTGGCACCACGCCTGGCCTAAAAAAGGCCTATGGCTGGAGATGGGTCCCCTGCCCAAAGAGCCAGCAGGGAAAACTATGCCTTGTTATAAAGATCTTTGGGAAACGCTTGCGTAGCCCCAGAGACCTTGGGGCTGCAGGCTTTCCTGCTGCCTTCAGCCTCGACAACACCCTTTCCCACTTGGTGCCGCGCCAGGCACAAAAATGGCCATACGGCTGGAGATGGGTCCCGTGCCCAAAGAGCCAGCAGGGAAAACTATGCCTTGTTCTAAAGCTCTTTGGGAACCGCTTTCGTTGCCCCACAGACCTGGGGCCTGCAGGCTTTCCTGCTGCCTTCAGCCTCAAAACCACCCTTTCCCTCTGGTCGCCGGGTCAGGCACAAAAAAGGCCTATGGCTGGAGATGGGTCCCCCGCCCAAAGAGCCAGCAGGGAAAACTATGCCTTGTTCTAAAGCTCTTTGGGAACCACTTGCGTAGCCCCACAGACCTGGGGGCTGCGGGCTTTCCTGCTGCCTTCAGCCTCGACACCACCCTTTCCCACTTGGCGCTGCGCCAGGCAAAAAAATGGCCATACGGTTGGAGATGAGTCCCGTGCCCAAGGAGCCAGGAGGGAAAACTATGCCTTGTTCTAAAGCTCTTTGGGAACTTCTTGCGTAGCCGCACAGACCTGGGGGCTGCAGCCTTTCCTGCTGCGTTAAGCCTCGACACCACCCTTTCCCACTTGGCGCTGCGCCAGGCACAAAAATGGCCATACGGCTGGAGATGGGTCTCCCGCCCGAAGAGCCAGCAGGGAAAAATATGCCTTGTTCTAAAGGTCTTTGGGATCCGCTTGTGCAGCCCCACAGACCTGAGGGCTGCGGGATTTCCTGCTGCCTTCAGTCTCAAAACCACCCTTTCCCACTTGGCGCCACGCCAGGCACATAAATGGCCATACGGTTGGAGATGGGTCCCCTGCCCAAGGAGCCAGCAGGGAAAACTATGCCTTGTTCTAAAGCTCTTTGGGAACCGCTTGCGTAGCCCCACAGACCTGGGAGATGCGGGCCTTCCTGCTGCCTTCAGCCTCAACACCACCCTTTCCCACTTGGCTCCGCGCCAGGCATAAAAATGGCCATACGGTTGGAGATGAGTCCCGTGGCCAAGGAGCCAGCAGGGAAAAATGTGCCTTGTTCTAAAGCTCTTTGGGAACCGCTTGCATTGTCCCACAGACCTGGGGGCTGCGGGCTTTCCTGCTGCCTTCAGCCTCAAAACCACCCTTTCCCACTTGGCGCCACGCCAGGCACATAAATGGCCATACGGTTGGAGATGGGTACCATGTCCAAAGAGCCAGCTGGGAAAACTATGCCTTGTTCTAAAGCTCTTTGGGAACCGCTTGCGTAGCCCCACAGACCTGGGCCCTGCAGGCTTTCCTGGTGCCTTCAGCCTCAAAGCCACCCTTTACAACTTGTCTCCGCGCCAGGCACAAAAATGGCCATACGGCTGGAGACGGGTCCCCCGCCCAAAGAGCCAGCAGGGAAAACTATGCCTTGTTCTAAAGCTCTTTGGGAACCGCTTGCGTAGCCGCACAGACCTGGGGGCTGCGGGCTTTCCTGCTGCCTTCAGCCTCAAAACCACCCTTTCCCTCTGGGCGCCGGGCCAGGCACAAAAATGGCCATACGGCTGGAGATGGGTCCCCCGCCCAAAGAGCCAGCAGGGAAAACTATGCCTTGTTCTAAAGCTCTTTGGGAACCGCTTGCGTAATCCCAGAGACCTGGGAGCTGCGGGCATTCCTGCTGCCTTCAGCCTCGACACCACCCTTTCCCACTTGGCGCCGCGCCAGGCACAAAAATGGCCATATGGCTGGAGAAGGGTCCCCCGCCCAAGGAGCCATCAGGGAAAACTATGCCTTGTTCTAAAGCTCTTTGGGAACCACTTGCGTAGCCACACAGACCTGGGGCTGCAGGCTTTCCTGCTGCCTTCAGCCTCAAAACCACCCTTTCCCACTAGCTGCTGCGCCAAGCACAATAATGGCCATACGGCTGGAGATGGGTCCCCCGCCGAAGGAGCCATCAGGGAAAACTATGCCTTGTTCTAAAGCTCTTTGGGAACCGCTTGCGTAATCCCAGAGACCTGGGAGATGCGGGCTTTCCTGCTGCCTTCAGCCTCGACACCACCCTTTCCCACTTGGCGCCGCGCCAGGCACAAAAATGGCCATACGGCTGGAGTTGGGTCCCACGCCCAAAGAGCCAGCAGGGAAAACTATGCCTTGTTCTAAAACTCTTTGGGAACCGCTTGCGTAGCCCCACAGACCTAGGGTCTGTGGGCTTTACTGCTGCCTTCAGCCTCAAAGCCACCCTTTCCCACTTGGCGCCGCGCCAGGCACAAAAATGGCCATACGGCTGGAGATGGGTCCCCCGCCCAAAGAGCAAGCAGGGAAAACTATGCCTTGTTCTAAAGCTCTTTGGGAACCGCTTGCGTAGCCCCACAGGCCCGGGGGCTGCAGGCCTTCCTGCTGCCTTCAGCCTCGACACCACCCTTTCCCACTTGGCGCCGCGCCAGGCACAAAAATGGCCATACGGCTGGAGATGGGTCCCCCGCCCAAAGAGCCAGCAGGGAAAACTATGCCTTGTTCTAAAGCTCTTTGGGAACCGCTTGCGTAGCCCCACAGACCTGGGGGCTGCGGGCTTTCCTGCTGCCTTCAACCTTAAAACCACCCTTTCAAACTTGGCGCCGCGCCAGGCACAAAAATGGCCATACGGCTGGAGATGGGTCCCCCGCCCAAATAGCCTGCAGGGAAAACTTTGTCTACAGTCAGTCAAGGTCGACGTACTCAACACTGATAAGAAAGATCACATGTGTTCTTGTGGTGAGGGATATCAAGTGGAAATCCTTCTCGCGCAGTGTTCAAGCGATTTAAACTTTTCATCATAATCCAAAGTCTAACATGCAAAACAATTGTCTAAGCAAAGCACAATACAGTGAGTATTAGTAAAACAACAGCAGAGTGAAGCATCTTGTTATAAAGTCCTGTAACTGTCGGTGACCATCCAAAAAGAGTATCTCCCCATCTGTGTCCTCCGCCTCTCTTCACTCTTTCCAACGCTTGGTGTATTTCTTCAACCTGATGATGGATGGTAATCAAAGTTGTCTCTCTATTTTCTTGGGCCTCTTTCAAGAGTCGCTTCAATTCATTGTGTTTTAGCAGCTTCTTCACCAGGGAGAGATTCATTCCGATAGGGGTAGGCAACAATCTCGAATCAACGTATAATTAGGTTGTAGCAATTGAAAAGATGTAACAGGAGCTTAATAATTGAAGTCGCATCCCGTAACTTTGTGTTAGTAAAGTTCAAACACAAAGATTTGAGTGATTACTATGTCATCTCTGAATACAAGACTACAGGGAGACCTCATGCTAACGCACCCTTTCCCAATCTAGACAAGCACAGTCTCTGGGGTTTCATCGGGATGTGTCTCAAAGTGACAAACATTCTGGTTGGTGTCAAGACAAAGGTCTTGTGCTTTGAGAGTATTACTCTCACGAATGAATCCTTGTTGGTCTCGTGAAACGCAGGCGTCAACATCAGCAGTTTGCCATTTAGTCTCATTTTGTCGTGCCCAACCTCTGTGCTGTGTTGGCTAGAGTAGAGCTCCTTGGTGATTCAACCCCAGTGCGATGATTGGGTATATGGTGTATACTGAGGCATTGTGTATCGTTAAGACAAAAGCTGTGGCTTTGCTCTCAGTGGGATCGTAGGTGAAATTAACCAGATACCACCTGGACTGAAATCTTTTCTCAAATTCAATTGCGTTATCCCATATTACTTTTCGAATTTCGGTGGGCAAGGTGCCTTCTTCACCTTCCCTTATGATTGCGGCTGTCATAGATTGCATCCACCATTGGGCTTGGATACAACTAAGAGCCAAGGAAACATCGGTTTGGGTTGTACCAAGTGCATCTGTGATCAGCTGATGGTCTTTTTCACCCGTTTCTTCCCATTGAGGCAATATATTCGATAAAAGCCGTTGGTGGTTTCCCAATGCTAATAGAGAGGACCGTAGGGGATGTCTTAATTTGTCCAGATCAGTAGTGGTTGTGACTAGTTTGTTGGCAAGTATCTCAGCATCTATACTATTCAAGACTCCCAGGCCTGTTCCTAAGATACCAGTCGCATCCCTCTTCCGTCCGTGTGAAGTGGCAAGAGTTCGTTTGCGTAACCATGCTGACCATTCTGCATAAGATGTACTCAGGAACGGTAAGCAGGTGGGTTTGATCGCAGAGATTTTAATCTGCATTGACAATTCTGCTCGTTTGAGGGAATATGTGGGATTAAACAGTACCTGTTGTTGACCTGTGTGTGTTTAATAACGTAAGGGCCAATATTGAAAATGTAAGGAGTTAGTCTAACGGAGGGATTAGAAAAGAGAGAGGTGTTTTTTTCTCTTAGAAGAGAGAGCCTTTGAGAGTTTGTGGGGTGTAGGTTCTGGATTCATTTCAGCAAGTTCAGGTGTATTTGAGTCAATCATAAATTCAAATAACAATTCTGTGCCCTTGTAGCCCCAAATACAGTACACTACTGTAGGTTTGATGAAAGTGAAATTGTGCCAGCAATCTGAATTTGGCTCCATAATTTTGTAACAATCAGTGTTGTATTTGTCCGCTTTGGTAGAGTCTACATAGATGGTTTAATTACAGTTGGCCTGTGGTGATTAGACCCGTTGATAAATCGGCAACCAATGTGTGTTCTTGTGGAATAATTACTAAATTGGCCAAGAATCCAAAAATACAGCATTGTTCACACATTAAGGAAAGTCATAAAATCAAGAGGCTTCTGAGGTAGCATACAGCCGCAGCTAGCACACGAAGAATGCAACAGCTGTGATTCCCTGTACAAGGTTGTTTGCGAAACTACACGAGGGATGGAACGGAACGCGCTTGTTCCGTGGCCTTCCCTTGTGACGAATAGCAGATATGGGGACGAGATGGTACTGCGGAACTGATAAGCGGCCTACACGCTACCCGAGCCAACATTTCGTCAAATGTTGATGAAATGCTGTCCTTTTGTGCGAACTTTGCTCACCACAATGTACCAAAACACACCTCCATCCCGGAGGCTATCCGCCCCCGAGGTGTGAACACTCCTCCTTGAGTACATTAATCATAATAAAAGTACATATGACTAAAGTCACTCAAACTCCACTTTGAAGTTAAAAAAATAATATAAAAATAGCCCAAGAGAGAGGGGATGTCAGGGAAGACACCATCGCAAAGAATTCCACCGCTGTTTTCTGGGATCAGTCGACGGGCTGAGCCTTTCTTCCCCCCATAAGGATGCCTTTGGGTAAGACTTTGATTACACCGAGTGCTTTCTCGGGGACTCTAGAAATTTCTCTAGAGAATCTCTACCCTACATTTATAGCCAGGCTGTATCGTTTATAATTTTGTCGCGCGTTTGTATATTTAACAATGTCTTTATTTGCACGTGCTTTGCAGACAGTGTATTTATCACCGGCAATCCTAAAGAACCTCTATATCTGTTCTTTAAATAAACTGCACTGTTTCAGTAGCTAGTCGTTTCGCTTTCTCACTGAACGCGACCAAAACTTGAGAGAGGCTGTGCTGGTTCAGGAGCACGACTAGACTGAAGGTGCAGCCCACTATTAGTCTCTCCAAATCGTACTAGTTTAACACATATTAAACGCGATTGGCCTGATAGTGCTGAATTGGGCATCACTCAGAATTGAAACCCAGCCGCACCTGGCCTCCCACCTCGGTGAGGAGTGTTAGAACGCAAGGGGGGGTTTATCTTCTGCCAAAACCGCTTGGCCCCGTTTCACGCAACAGAATTTGGCGTAGTCGGCAGGATTGCCATGGATAAACTGCTGCAAAAATATGATTGTGCCCCTTCCCAGGCTGCGAAGGAGTGGGCCCAAAAATTTTGGAAGGATGAAGAGAAAGTGGTGGAACGTATTGAAGAGCGTCGGGTTTCACAGAAGCTCAGAGCGGGGAAAGGCAAGGGTGTGATTTGTGCTGTGTTAGGCGCCTGTTTATCTTGTGCACAACAAGAAGCTAGAGAAACCCCCGCTCCTAATCTGATTTCAGCTGTAGAATATGCAACCCTGAAATCGGAGAATGAGGTGCTGAAGTCATCATTAGCCTTGCAAAAGGAGACAGGAGAAAGATTAAGAACTCAAGTCGATAAGCTTGTGAGTGAGAATGAATGTTTAGGAAACCGGAATGCTCAACTTGGGAGTGAAAAATCGCCAACTTAAAATGTTATTGAAAGGGTGACCGGGCTCTTAGATAAAATGCAGCCCTCGACCCAGGTCCAACAGATTCGTAAGTTACTGTGTTATCCAAATTCCGGAACCCAGACCGGAGATTTTTTTGTCTACTAGTGAGGATGACGAAGAAGATGAGGAGGAAAGGACTTTTACTTTGAAATCCCAAGTTTTTCCTTTACGTCCTCTGGTTAAAACTGAAACTGCAGTTGATGAAGGTGATGAAATTCACACCACTGTGCGTACCGTTCCACGGACACCAACCGAGTTAACAAAAATAAGGGAGAAATATTCGAGGCGACCAGAAGAGTCGGCTGTTGAGTACGTGTGGCGAGTTTCTTCTGAAGGGGGGCACAGAATTATGCTGCGTGAGGAAGAAGCAGGAGACTCTTGGGGACCAGGAGTGCTTTTAACCACTATGCCTGGGGATCATAATTATTCCCTAACCGCTCGAGCAGCCTATTGGGCAAGGGGTATGGATCCGCGAGAGAGGGGGAGCCGTTAGAGATTAGAGCTACAGGCTACTCTGATCTGTTTGCGGCTGTACGGAAAGCAGCTTGCCTGCAAGCCATGTATGACAGAGAGGAGTTTCGGAAATCCCCAATGTCAGCCCCTATTGACCCGGATCGATTAGCCCCTCTCATCCGTGGTCTTCCCGATTGCCTGAAACCGTTCCTTGTTCGCACTCAAGATCGTATACGGGATGCTCGGGGTGCTCATGGGCGGGG
The DNA here is from genome assembly GCF_028500815.1 of Rissa tridactyla. Taxonomy (NCBI): domain Eukaryota; kingdom Metazoa; phylum Chordata; class Aves; order Charadriiformes; family Laridae; genus Rissa; species Rissa tridactyla. Next base: position 683,508 of record NW_026529738.1, on the reverse strand, counting down.
CCGTCGTCACTACATGCCCACCTGGAATGAATATGTACAGGAAATAGATCAATATGGGCGCCGAATGGGCTGGGCCAGCCTAACTAGTGAGAAATCCTCCGAACACCCGCGAAAGGTTCGCCAAGTCCAAACTCACACTCAAAACCCTAAATCAGAGGGAAGGTTTAAGCCTGATAAGGACTGAAACGAGTTGTGGCGTAAAGCCCTACAATTAGGGGTGCCCCGACAATTCTTGCACGGTGACCCTACGGGAGATCTCCGTACGCTAGTCCAATCTCTAACTAGAAAGACTAATGCGGCTGGGGAGAAAAGTCTAACCAGAGAATCCCCAAGCCGTGAGAAAATTGTGCCTTCTGCACCGGAACGTAACTTGATTGATTTGACAGAGTCCCAGCCAAAACACTCCTATCCCCGGGGAGGGCAGTGAGCCACCCTGTCCGGCAGGTACTAGCAATCCAATGGCGCTCTCATAAAGACTCCGAACCCGTTATTGTCATTCCTGTTGGACCCCGGAAGATATTGGTAAATTTTATTATTGATACCGGAGCCCAAATGTCTGCAATCACTAACGAAACAGCACAACTTCTAGGTATAAATGCCACCCGACGCAGAGTCAACTTTCACAGGAATTGATGGTGTGGTAAAAACATGCCCCACTGCAAAAATTAACCTCTGGTTGCCGGGAGAGCAGCGAATGACTAGGGCAGAAGTGTTAGTGGGTGCCTCACGTACTAACCTCCTAGGATTTGACGTGCTGCGTGGGCGAATGTGGAAACTCCCAGATGGAGATGGAACTGTGTGGAGTTTTGCAGGATGCAAAAAAGGATTAGACACAGTTAAATTGGGGCTATTAGAAACATCTATACTTTTGCCTCCTTCTAAAATTACCAACGTCTGACAGTACCCACTGCCTGCAGCTGCACTTGCAGGAGCAGACGGGGTGGTATCAGATTTAGAAAAAAGAAACATCATTAAGAGGACTCACGCGCCTTATAATTCACCGGTGTGGCCAGTAAAGAAACCAAAAAGGCAATGGCGTTTCACAGTAGATTACGGAAAATTAAACGCCAACACTGCACCCCTGACCGCTGCGGTTCCTAATATCGCGGAAATTGTGGCAATGATAAAAGGAGCTGCCCATGCTTGGGTGGCTGCCTTAGATGTTAAAGACATATTTTTTTATGATTCTCCTCCTTGAGCAGGACAAGGCGTAGTTTGCATTCACATGGAAAGGAGTCCAATATACCTTTAACCGCTTTCCGCAAGGATACAAACATTCCCCCACTATTGCCCATAATGCTTTAGCTAAAGTGCTATCAGAGATTCCTGTTTCACAGGGATGTACAGTATACCAATATATTGACGACATCTTAATAGGGGGAGAGAGCCAAGAAAGTGTACAAGACATGATGCAAAACATCCGAAAAACATTATCAGATTTGGGATTGGAAATTCCCGACTCAAAGTGTCAGGGACCCGCACAGGAAGTTAAATTCCTGGGGGTCTGGTGGATTAAGGGAGCTGCTTCTGTCCCTCAGGATACCCTGAAAAAATAGAACATGGACAGAATCCTTCCAGCACGAAGGAGTTACAGCAAGTCCTAGGAACTTTAAGTTATTGGCGTAAACACATCCCTGGCTTTTCCATCATTGCTCGCCCCCTTTCTTGTTTGCTCAAAAAAGGTAAATCCTGGGAGTGGACTGAACAACATACTAATGCACTAGAATTGCTAATAAAAGAGCTAAGGTTATTCCAACAACTTGGCCCCATACATCCAACTGACCCTGTCCATGTAGAATGGGGGCTCAGTGAACATGGTTCCCGTTGTAATTGATGGCAAAAGGGACCAGCAGGACCGGAGAGACCATTAGAATTTAGCTCTCACGCCTTAATGATACTGAGAGCAGATATTCAGACCTGGAGAAGGGTTTACTGTCCCTGGTGCGAGCATTGCAACGAGCAGAGCAGATAAGGAGAGAACAGAGCGTGATTGTTCGGGGCCCTTTTCGACTCCTAGATGTGGTCCGTAAAGGGACAGCACCGCCAGCCGGCGTTGCCCAGAAACCCACAGTTCGAAAGTGGTATGCTTATTTAGAAGGCATTAATGATATCATACCAATCTCTGAAGGTAGTATCAAAGTATCCATGCTCCAGAAGGATATAGATGGTGCCCTATTGTTCCAATCCCCACCAAACAGACCATCTCCAATCCAAGAAGCACCTCCTCTGAAAGAAGGCAGTGATCTTACAGGAGTGTGGTTTACTGGTGCGTCATCTCACCGTGAGAACAGCAAGTGGAAATACAAGGCCGTAGCACTGGAAGTAGCAACGGGGGAAAGAGCAATTGAAACAGGAGAAGGTAGGGCACAAGTAGGGGAACTCAGAGCCGTCCTACTAGCTGCACAACATGGGGCTACTTACATTTACACTGACTCATATGCTGTTTTTAAAGGAGCCACTGAATGGCTAGGACACTGGGCAGCCAATGATTGGCAGGTGAATAGAGTCCCAATCTGGGAGACAGATAGTTGGAAGCAACTGTTGGAAATAGGAGGACAGAGAACATTGCACATTGCTTGGGTAAAAGGCCACGATCGTTCAAACTCGATCACTGCTCAGTTCAACCAACAGGTAGATGGCCTCACGCGGCTACAACAAATTGACATTGTAGATGATGGTCGGGAATGGGAACGCTTACTCGAATGGTGACATATTAAGCCTGGCCATACAGGCCGTACTGATCTGTATCAGGAAGGTCTAGCCCGGGGGTGGCCTGTGTCGGTTAAGCTGTGCGAACAAGTAGTAACTGCCTGGTCACAATGTCGCCTACGACTCAGCAAAGATCATCCGAGTAAGGCGCCTCCCTTACACATGCGGGACAAGAAAGCGTTGTGGCATTCATAGCAGCTTGGTTATATTGGGCCCTTGAGATCATCAGGTGGGAAAAGATATGTCCTGGTAGGAGTGGAGATTATCTCCAGCCTCAGTATGGCCACCAGCTTCAAATCAGCTGCTGGGGACAACACAGTGAAAGGCCTAAAAGGGTGGTTCAGCACACTTCCCCTTCCCGAGGAAATCCAAAGTGATAACGGTTCACACTTTACCGCTACAGTGGTACAAGATTGGGCCAAAGAAGAAGGGATTCGATGGGTATTTCATACTCCCTATTATCCTCAGGCTAATGGCATTGTTGAATGCACCAACGGATTGGTTAAGCGTTTTGGAAAAACTCATAAATCATAAGGGAAGGTGAAGAAGGCACCTTGCCCACTGAAATTCGAAAAGTAATATGGGATAATGCAATTGAGTTTGAGAGAAAATTTCAATCCTGGTGGTATCTGGTTAATTTCACCTACGATCCCACTGAGAGCAAAGCCACAGCTTTTGTCTTAACGATACGCAATGCCTCAGTATACACCATATACCCAATCATCGCACTGGGGTTGAATCACCAAGGAGCTCTACTCTAGCCAACACAGCACAGAGGTTGGGCACGACAAAATGAGACTAAATGGCAAACTGCTGATGTTGACGCATGCGTTTCACGAGACCAACAAGGATTCATTCGTGAGAGTAATACTCTCAAAGCACAAGACCTTTGTCTTGACACCAACCAGAATGCGTGTCACTTTGAGACACATCCCGATGAAACCCCAGAGACTGTGCTTGTCTAGATTGGGAAAGGGTGCGTTAGCATGAGGTCTCCCTGTAGTCTTGTATTACAGACGACAAAGGCTTGAGACCATGGCCACTCTGGGTCTCTTTGACTACAAACAACAGGGAATAAAAAGGTAAAACTGAATAGCATCAATTCCATCTGCCAATTCGTCATTTTAGAATTTGGGCCTCCAGGTAGCCATACATCATAAAAGTAGTATTATTGCCAGGATCAATGTCAGGATTCCCTGGAGACATTCAAAGGTAGCGTAGGCCAATCCGTCTGTACAGCTCATCCAAGGTTCCTGGAAGACATAAAGGAAAAGAAAATCTGCTCGGTCTTATTCGACCGACGGGGTTAAAAAGAAGGTGCGGTCCACCGGGTGCTGATCCGGTGTATCTTCCCTGAAGAATCCTTGGCTTCCCATGCATAGGGATTTTTGGGAGTAGCTAGCACCATTGGCACCGTCCCATTTTGAGGCATTTTCACTAGCACAGGTAGTCCAGGGTGAAATCTTCCGGGGTATTTTCCCGGTTCATTGGCAGCCTTTGGAGAGATAATATTGGCAGGCACACAGAAAGCTTTCATTTTAGGACAGCCGTCTCCACTCCATCTGTTATTTAGTTGATAGATGGCATCATCCAATCGCAAATGCCAACCAGGTTCATGACTTTTTGCAAAACGCTTAACCAATCCCTTGGTGCGTTCAACAATGCCATTAGCCTGGGGATAATAGGGAGTATGAAATACCCAGCGAATCCCTTCTTCTTTGGCCCAATCTTGTACCACCGAAGCCGTAAAGTGTGAAACGTTATCACTCTGGATTTCCTCGGGAAGGGGAAGTGTGCTGAGCCACCCTTTTAGGCCTTTCACTGTGTTGTCCCTGGTAGCTGGTTTGAAACTGCTGGGCATACTGAGGCTGGAGATAATCTCCACTCCTACCAGGACATATCTTTTCCCACCTGATGATCTCAAGGGCCCAATATAATCAAGCTGCTATGAATGCCACAACGCTTTCTTGTCCCGCATGTGTAAGGGAGGCGCCTTACTCGGATGATCTTTGCTGAGTCGTAGGCGACATTGTGACCAGGCAGTTACTATTTGTTCGCACAGCTTAACCGACACAAGCCACCCACCTTCCCGATACAGGTCAGGACGGCCTGTGCGGCCACGTTTAACATGTAACGATTCAAGTAAGCGTTCCCATTCCCGACCATCATCTACAATGTCAATTTGTTGTAGCCGCGTGAGGCCATCTACCTGTTGGTTGAACTGAGCAGTGATCGAGTTTGAACGATCGTGGCCTTTTACCCAAGCAATGTGCAATGTTCTCTGTCCTCCTGTTTCCAACAGTTGCTTCCAATTATCTGTCTCCCAAACTGGGACTCTATTCACCTGCCAATCGTTGGCTGCCCAGTGTCCTAGCCATTCAGTGGCTCCTTTAAAAACAGCATATGACTCAGCGTAAAAGGAGGTGACTCCATGTTGTGCAGCTAGTAGGACAGCTCTGAGTTCCCCTACCCTCCCCAGTTTCAATCGCTCTTTCTCCCGTTGTTACTTCCAGTGCTACGGCCTTATATTTCCACTTATTTTTTTCACGGTGAGATGACGCACCAGTAAACCACACTCCTGTAAGATCACTGCCTTCTTTCAGAGGAGGTGCTTCTTGGATTGGAGATGGTCTGTTTGGTGGGGATTGGAACAATAAGGCACCATCTATATCCTTTGGTATCCTTGTGAAGTAGCCTTGGATACTTTAACACTGCCTTCAGAGACTGGCATGATTTCATTAATGCCTTCTAAATAATAATACCACTTTCGAACTGTAGGCCTCTGGGCAATGCCAGCTGGTGGTCGTGTCCCTTTAAGGACCACATCTGGGAGGCGAAAAGGTCCCAGGAAAGATCACGCTCTGTTCTCTCCTTATCTGCTCTGCTCGTTGCAATGCTCGCACCAGGGACAGTAAACCCTTCTCCAGGTCTGAATATCTGCTCTCAGTATCATTGAAGGAGTTGGAGCAAAATTCTAGTGGTCTCTCCGGACCTGCTGGTCCCTTCTGCCATAAATTACAACGGGAACCATGTTCACTGAACCCCCATTCTACATGGACAGGGTCAGTTGGATGTATAGGACCAAGCTGTTGGAATAACCTTAGCTCCTTTATTAGTAATTGCAGAGCATTACTGTGTTGTTCAGTCCACACCCAGGATTTACCCTTTTTTGGCAAGCTATGAAGGGGGCGAGCAATGATGGAAAAGCCAGGGACGTGTTTACGCCAATAACTTAAAGTCCCAGGACTTGCTGTAACTCCTTCACGCTGGATAGATTCTGGCCATGCTCTATTTTTTTCCAGGGTATCCTGAGGGACAGAAGCAGCTCCCTTAATCCACCAGACCCACAGGAATTTAACTTCCTGTGCTGGTCCCTGACACTTTGAGTCGGGAATTTCCAATCCTAAATCAAGTAATGTTTTTCGGATGTTTTGCATCATGTCTTGTACACTTTCTTGGCTCTCTCCCCTATTAAGATGTCATCAATAATATATTGGTATACCGTACATGCCTGTGAAACAGGAATCTCTGATAGCACTTTAGCTAAAGCATTATGGGCAATAGTGGGGGAATGTTTGTATCCTTGTGGAAGTCGGTTAAAGGTATATTGGACTCCTTTCCATGTGAATGCAAACTGCGCTTTGTCCTGCTGAAGGAGGAGAATCATAAAAAAATATGTCTTTAACATCTAAGGCAACCCTCCAAGGATGGGCAGCTCCTTGTATCATTGTCACAATTTCCGCAATATTCGGAACCGCAGCGGTCAGGGGTGCAGTGTTGGCATCCAACTTTTGCTAATCTACTGTGAAACGCTATTGCCTTTTTGGTTTCTTTACTGGCCACACCGGTGAATTATAAGGCGAGTGAATCCTCTTAATGATGTCCCTTTTTTCTAAATCTGATACCACTCTGTCTGCTCCTGCAACAGCAGCTGCAGGCAGTGGACACTACAGGACAGCAGAGATTTTAGAGGGAGGGAAAGGTATGGAAGTTTCCAATACACTCAATTTCACTGTGTCTATTACATTTTCGCATCCTGCAAAACTTCACACTGTGAGACATCATTAAGAAAAGTCATTAAGAAAACGTCGGGCAGCAGGCTCTCGTGGCGCCTTCAGCCTCAAAACCACCCTTTCCCTCTGGGCGCCGGACCAGGCACAAAAAAGGCCTAGGGCTGGAGATGGGTCCCCCGCTCAATGAGGCAGCAGGGAAAACTATGCCTTGTTCTAAAGCTCTTTGGGAACCGCTTGCATAGCCCCATAGACTTGGGGGCTGCGGGCTTTCCTGCTGCCTTCAGCCTCAAAAACACCCTTTCCCTCTGGGCGCCGCGCCAGGCACAAAAATGGCCATATGTCTGGAGACTGTTCCCCCGCCCAAGGAGCCAGCAGGGAAAACTATGCCTTGTTCTAAAGCTCTTTGGGAACCGCTTGCGTAGCCCCACAGACCTGGGGGCTGCGGGCTTTCCTGCTGCTTTCAGCCTCGACAACACCCTTTCCCTTTGGGCGCCGCGGCAGGCACAGAAATGGCCTATGGCTGGAGATGTGTCCCCCGCCCAAGGAGCCAGCAGGGAAAACTATGCCTTGTTCTAAAGCTCTTTGGGAACCGCTTGCGTAGCCCCACAGACCTTAGGGCTGCGGGCTTTCGTGCTGCCTTCAGCCTCGACACCACCCTTTCCCACTTTGCGCCGCGTCAGGCACAAAAATGTCCATACGGCTGGAAATGGGTCCCCCGCCCAAAGAGCCAGCAGGGAAAATTATGCCTTGTTCTAAAGGTCTTTGGGAACCGCTTGCGTAGCCCCACAGACCTGGGGGCTGCGGGCTTTCCTGCTGCCTTCAGCCTCAAAACCACCCTTTCCCACTTGGCGCCGCCCCAGGCACAAAAATGGCCATATGTCTGGAGATTGTTCCCCCGCCCAAGGAGCCAGCAGGGAAAACTATGCCTTGTTCTAAAGGTCTTTGGGAACCGCTTGCGTAGCCCCACAGACCTGGGGGCTGCGGGCTTTCCTGCTGCTTTCAGCCTCGACAACACCCTTTCCCTCTGGGCGCCGCGCCAGGCACAAAAATGGCCATATGGCTGGAGATGGGTCCCCCGCCCAAGGAGCCAGCAGGGAAAACTATGCCTTGTTCTAAAGCTCTTTGGGAACCGCTTGTGTAGCCCCACAGACCTGGGGGCTGCGGGCTTTCCTGCTGCCTTCAGCCTCGACACCACCCTTTCCCACTTGGCGCCGCGCCAGGCACAAAAATGGCCATACGGCTGGAGATGGGTCCCCCGCCCAAAGAGCCAGCAGGGAAAACTATGCCTTGTTCTAAAAATTTGGAAACCGCTTTTGTAGCCCCACAGACTTGGGGGCTGCGGGCCTTCCTGCTGCCTTCAGCCTCGACAACACCCTTTACTCTGGGCGCCGCGCCAGGCACAAAAATGGCCATATGGCTGGAGATGGGTCCCCCGCGAAAGGAGCCAGCAGGGAAAATTATGCCTTGTTCTAAAGCTCTTTGGGAACCGCTTGCGTAGCCCCACAGACCTGGGGGCTGCGGGCTTTCCTGCTGCCTTCAGCCTCGACACCACCCTTTCCCACTTGGTGCCGCGCCAGGCAGAAAAATGGCCATACGGCTGGAGATGGGTCCCCCGCCCAAGGAGCCAGCAGAGAAAACTATGCCTTGTTCTAAAGCTCTTTGGGAACCGCTTGCGTAGCCCCACAGACCTGGGGGCTGCGGGCCTTCCTGCTGCCTTCAGCCTCGACACCACCCTTTCCCTCTGGGCGCCGCGCCAGGCACAAAAATGGCCATACGGCTGGAGATGGGTCCCCCGCCCAAAGAGCCAGCAGGGAAAACTATGCCTTGTTCTAAAGCTCTTTGGAAACCGCTTGCGTAGCCCCACAGACCTGGGGGCTGCGGGCTTTCCTGCTGCCTTCAGCCTGAAAATCACCCTTTCCCACTTGGTGCCGCGCCAGGCACAAAAATGGTCATATGGCTGGAGATGGGTCCCCCGCCAAAAGAGCCAGCAGGGAAAACTATGCCTTGTTCTAAAGGCCTTTGGGAACCGCTTGCGTAGCCCCACAGACCTGGGGGCTGCGGGCTTTCCTGCTGCCTTCAGCCTCAAAACCACCCTTTCCCACTTGGCCTGCGCCAGGCAAAAAAATGGCCATATGTCTGGAGATTGTTCCCCCGCCCAAGGAGCCAGCAGGGAAAACTATGCCTTGTTCTAAAGCTCTTTGGGAACCGCTTGCGTAGCCCCACAGACCTGGGGGCTGCGGGCTTTCCTGCTGCCTTCAGCCTCAAAACCACCCTTTCCCACTTGGCGCCGCCCCAGGCACAAAAATGGCCATATGTCTGGAGATTGTTCCCCCGCCCAAGGAGCCAGCAGGGAAAACTATGCCTTGTTCTAAAGGTCTTTGGGAACCGCTTGCGTAGCCCCACAGACCTGGGGGCTGCGGGCTTTCCTGCTGCTTTCAGCCTCGACAACACCCTTTCCCTCTGGGCGCCGCGCCAGGCACAAAAATGGCCATATGGCTGGAGATGGGTCCCCCGCCCAAAGAGCCAGCAGGGAAAACTATGCCTTGTTCTAAAGCTCTTTGGAAACCGCTTGTGTAGCCCCACAGACCTGGGGGCTGCGGGCTTTCCTGCTGCCTTCAGCCTCGACACCACCCTTTCCCACTTGGCGCCGCGCCAGGCACAAAAATGGCCATACGGCTGGAGATGGGTCCCCCGCCCAAAGAGCCAGCAGGGAAAACTATGCCTTGTTCTAAAACTCTTTGGAAACCGCTTTGTAGCCCCACAGACCTGGGGGCTGCGGGCCTTCCTGCTGCCTTCAGCCTCGACAACACCCTTTGCTCTGGGCGCCGCGCCAGGCACAAAAATGGCCATACGGCTGGAGATGGGTCCCCCGCGAAAGGAGCCAGCAGGGAAAATTATGCCTTGTTCTAAAGCTCTTTGGGAACCGCTTGCGTAGCCCCACAGACCTGGGGGCTGCGGGCTTTCCTGCTGCCTTCAGCCTCGACACCACCCTTTCCCACTTGGTGCCGCGCCAGGCAGAAAAATGGCCATACGGCTGGAGATGGGTCCCCCGCACAAGGAGCCAGCAGAGAAAACTATGCCTTGTTCTAAAGCTCTTTGGAAACCGCTTGCGTAGCCACACAGACCTGGGGGCTGCGGGCCTTCCTGCTGCCTTCAGCCTCGACAACACCCTTTCCCACTTGGCGCCGCGCCAGGCAAAAAAATGGCCATACGGCTGGAGATGGGTCTCCTGCCCAAAGAGCCAGCAGGGAAAACTATGCCTTGTTCTAAAGGTCTTTGGGAACTGCTTGCGTAGCCCCACAGACCTGGGGGCTGCGGGCTTTCCTGCTGCCTTCAGCCTCAAAACCACCCTTTCCACTTGGCGCCGCGCCAGGCACAAAAATGGCCATATGTCTGGAGATTGTTCCCCCGCCCAAGGAGCCAGCAGGGAAAACTATGCCTTGTTCTAAAGCTCTTTGGGAACCGCTTGCGTAGCCCCACAGACCTGGGGGTTGCGGGCTTTCCTGCTGCCTTCAGCCTCGACACCACCGTTTCCCTCTGGGCGCCGCGCCAGGCACAAAAATGGCCATATGGCTGGAGATGGGTCCCCCGCCCAAAGAGCCAGCAGGGAAAACTATGCCTTGTTCTAAAGCTCTTTGGGAACCGCTTGCGTAGCCCTACAGACCTTGGGGCTGCGGGCTTTCGTGCTGCCTTCAGCCTCGACACCACCCTTTCCCACTTGGCGCCGTGTCAGGCAGAAAAATGGCCATACGGCTGGAGATGGGTCCCCCGCCCAAAGAGCCAGCAGGGAAAACTATGCCTTGTTCTAAAGCTCTTTGGGAACCGCTTGCGTAGCCCCACAGACCTTGGGGCTGCGGGCTTTCGTACTGCCTTCAGCCTCGACACCACCCTTTCCCACTTGGCGCCGCGCCAGGCACAAAAATGGCCATATGGCTGGAGATGGGTCCCCCGCCCAAAGAGCCAGCAGGGAAAACTATGCCTTGTTCTAAAGCTCTTTGGAAACCGCTTGCATAGCCACACAGACCTGGGGTCTGCGGGCCTTCCTGCTGCCTTCAGCCTCGACACCACCCTTTCCCACTTGGCGCCGCGCCAGGCAAAAAAATGGCCATACGGCTGGAGATGGGTCTCCCGCCCAAAGAGCCAGCAGGGAAAACTATGCCTTGTTCTAAAGGTCTTTGGGAACCGCTTCCGTAGCCCCACAGACCTGGGGGCTGCAGGCTTTCCTGCTGCTTTCAGCCTCGACAACACCCTTTCCCTCTGGGCGCCGCGCCAGGCACAAAAATGGCCATATGTCTGGAGACTGCTCCCCCGCCCAAGGAGCCAGCAGGGAAAACTATGCCTTGTTCTAAAGCTCTTTGGGAACCGCTTGCGTAGCCCCACAGACCTGGGGGCTGCGGGCTTTCCTGCTGCTTTCAGCCTCGACAACACCCTTTCCCACTTGGCGCCGCGCCAGGCACAAAAATGGCCATACGGCTGGAAATGGGTCCCCCGCCCAAAGAGCCAGCAGGGAAAACTATGGCTTGTTCTAAAGCTCTTTGGGAACCACTTGCGTAGCCCCACAGACCTGGGGGCTGCGGGCTTTCCTGCTGCCTTCAGCCTCAAAACCACCCTTTCCCACTTGGTGCCACGCCACGGCCCAAAAATGGCCATACGGCTGGAGATGGGTCCCCCGCCCAAAGAGCCATCAGGGAAAATTATGCCTTGTTCTAAAGCTCTTTGGAAACCGCTTGCGTAGCCACAGAGACCTGGGGGCTGCGGGCCTTCCTGCTGCCTTCAGCCTCGACACCACCCTTTCCCACTTGGCGCCGCGCCAGGCACAAAAATGGCCATACGGCTGGAGATGGGTCTCCCGCCCAAAGAGCCAGCAGGGAAAACTATGCCTTGTTCTAAAGGTCTTTGGAAACCGCTTGCGTAGCCCCACAGACCTGGGGGCTGCGGGCTTTCCTGCTGCCTTCAGCCTCAAAACCACCCTTTCCAACTTGGCCTGCGCCAGGCAAAAAAATGGCCATATGTCTGGAGATTGTTCCCCCGCCCAAGGAGCCAGCAGGGAAAACTATGCCTTGTTCTAAAGCTCTTTGGGAACCACTTGCGTAGCCCCACAGACCTGGGGGCTGCGGGCTTTCCTGCTGCCTTCAGCCTCAAAACCACCCTTTCCCACTTGGCGGCGTGCCAGGCACAAAAATGGCCATACGGCTGGAGATGGGTCCCCCGCCCAAAGAGCCAGCAGGGAAAACTATGCCTTGTTCTAATGCTCTTTGGAAACCGCTTGCGTAGCCATACAGACCTGGGGGCTGCGGGCTTTCCTGCTGCCTTCAGCCTCAAAACCACCCTTTCCCACTTGGCGCCGCCCCAGGCACAAAAATGGCCATATGTCTGGAGATTGTTCCCCCGCCCAAAGAGCCAGCATGGAAAACTATGCCTTGTTCTAAAGGTCTTTGGGAACCGCTTGCGTAGCCCCACAGACCTGGGGGCTGCGGGTTTTCCTGCTGCTTTCAGCCTCGACAACACCCTTTCCCTCTGGGCGCCGCGCCAGGCACAAAAATGGCCATATGGCTGGAGATGGGTCCCCCGCCCAAAGAGCCAGCAGGGAAATCTATGCCTTGTTCTAAAGCTCTTTGGGAACCGCTTGTGTAGCCCCACAGACCTGGGGGCTGCGGGCTTTCCTGCTGCCTTCAGCCTCGACACCACCCTTTCCCACTTGGCGCCGCGTCAGGCACAAAAATGGCCATACGGCTGGAGATGGGTCCCCCGCCCAAAGAGCCAGCAGGGAAAATTATGCCTTGTTCTAAAGCTCTTTGGGAACCGCTTGCGTAGCCCCACAGACCTTGGGGCTGCGGGCTTTCGTACTGCTTTCAGCCTCGACACCACCCTTTCCCACTTGGCGCCGCGCCAGGCACAAAAATGGCCATATGGCTGGAGATGGGTCCCCCGCCCAAGGAGTCAGCAGGGAAAATTATGCCTTGTTCTAAAGCTCTTTGGGAACCGCTTGCGTAGCCCCACAGACCTGGGGGCTGCGGGCTTTCCTGCTGCCTTCAGCCTCGACACCACCCTTTCCCACTTGGTGCCGCGCCAGGCACAAAAATGGCCATACGGCTGGAGATGGGTCCCCCGCCCAAAGAGCCAGCAGAGAAAACTATGCCTTGTTCTAAAGCTCTTTGGGAACCGCTTGCGTAGCCCTACAGACCTTGGGGCTGCGGGCTTTCCTGCTGCCTTCAGCCTCGACACCACCCTTTCCCACTTGGCGCCGCGCCAGGCACAAAAATGGTCATACGGCTGGAGATGGGTCCCCCGCCAAAGAGCCATCAGGGAAAAGTATGCCTTGTTCTAAAGTTCTTTGGGAACCACTTGCGTAGCCCCACAGACCTGGGGGCTGCGGGCCTTCCTGCTGCCTTCAGCCTCGACAACACCCTTTGCTCTGGGCGCCGCGCCAGGCACAAAAATGGCCATATGGCTGGAGATGGGTCCCCCGCCCAAGGAGCCAGCAGGGAAAACTATGCCTTGTTCTAAAGCTCTTTGGGAACCGCTTGCGTAGCCCCACAGACCTTGGGGCTGCGGGCTTTCGTGCTGCCTTCAGCCTCGACACCACCCTTTCCCAATTGGCGCCGCGCCAGGCACAAGAATGGTCATACCCCTGGAGATGGGTCCCCCGCCCAAAGAGCCAGCAGGGAAAACTATGCCTTGTACTAAAGTTCTTTGGGAACCACTTGCGTAGCCCCACAGACCTGGGGGCTGCGGGCTTTCATGCTGCCTTCAGCCTCAAAACCACCCTTTCCCACTTGGTGCCGCGCCAGGCCCAAAAATGGCCATACGGCTGGAGATGGGTCCCCAGCCCAAGGAGCCATCAGGGAAAAATATGCCTTGTTCTAAAGCTCTTTGGAAACCGCTTGCGTAGCCCCACAGACCTGGGGGCTGCGGGCCTTCCTGCTGCCTTCAGCCTCGACACCACCCTTTCCCACTTGGCGCCGCGCCAGGCACAAAAATGTCCATATGGCTGGACATGGGTCCCCCGCCCAAAGAGCCAGCAGGGAAAACTATGCCTTGTTCTAAAGCTCTTTCGGAACCGCTTGCGTAGCCACACAGACCTGGGGGCTGCGGGCCTTCCTGCTGCCTTCAGCCTCGACACCACCCTTTCCCACTTGGTGCCGCGCCAGGCACAAAAATGGCCATACGGCTGGAGATGAGACTCCCGCCTAAAGAGCCAGCAGGGAAAACTATGCCTTGTTCTAAAGTTCTTTGGGAACCACTTGCGTAGCCCCACAGACCTGGGGGCTGCGGGCTTTCCTGCTGCCTTCAGCCTCAAAACCACCCTTTGTCACTTGGCGCCGCGCCAGGCACAAAATTGGCCATACGGCTGGAGATGGGTCCCCCGCCAAAAGAGCCAGCAGGGAAAACTATGCCTTGTTCTAAAGTTCTTTGGGAACCACTTGCGTAGCCCCACAGACCTGGGGGCTGCGGGCTTTCCTGCTGCCTTCAGCCTCAAAACCACCCTTTCCCAATTGGCGCCGCGCCAGGCACAAAAATGGCCATATGTCTGGAGATTGTTCCCCCGCCCAAGGAGCCAGCAGGGAAAACTATGCCTTGTTCTAAAGCTCTTTGGGAACCGCTTGCGTAGCCCCACAGACCTGGGGGCTGCGGGCTTTCCTGCTGCCTTCAGCCTCAAAACCACCCTTTCCCACTTGGCGCCGCACCAGGCACAAAAATGTCCATACGGCTGGAAATGGGTCCCCCGCCCAAAGAGCCAGCAGGGAAAACTATGCCTTGTTCTAAAGCTCTTTGGGAACCGCTTCCGTAGCCACACAGACCTGGGGGCTGCGGGCTTTCCTGCTGCCTTCAGCCTCGACACCACCCTTTCCCTCTGGGCGCCGCGCCAGGCACAAAAATGGCCATATGGCTGGAGATGGGTCCCCCGCCCAAAGAGCCAGCAGGGAAAACTATGCCTTGTTCTAAAGCTCTTTGGGAACCGCTTGCGTAGCCCTACAGACCTGGGGGCTGCGGGCTTTCGTACTGCCTTCAGCCTCGACACCACCCTTTCCCACTTGGCGCCGCGCCAGGCACAAAAATGGCCATACGGCTGGAGATGGGTCCCCCGCCCAAAGAGCCAGCAGGGAAAACTATGCCTTGTTCTAAAGCTCTTTGGAAACCGCTTGCGTAGCCCCACAGACCTGGGGGCTGCGGGCCTTCCTGCTGCCTTCGGCCTCGAAGTCACCATTTCCCTCTGGGCGCCGGGCCAGGCACAAAAAAGGCCTATGGCTGGAGATGCGTCCCCCGCCCAAAGAGCCAGCAGGGAAAACTATGCCTTGTTCTAAAGCTCTTTGGGAACCGCTTGCGTAGCCCCACAGACCTGGGGGCTGCAGGCCTTCCTTCTGCCTTCAGCCTCAAAATCACCCTTTCCCAATTGGCGCCGCGCCAGGCACAAAAATGGGCTATGGCTGGAAATGGGTCCCCCGCCCAAAGAGCCAGCAGGGAAAACTATGCCTTGTTCTAAAGCTCTTTGGGAACCGCTTGCGTAGCCCCACAGACCTGGGGACTGAGGGCTTTCCTGCTGCCTTCAGCCTCGACAACACCCTTTCCCACTTGGCGCCGCGCCAGGCACAAAAATGTCCATACGGCTGGAAATGGGTCCCCCGCCCAAAGAGCCAGCAGGGAAAACTATGCCTTGTTCTAAAGATCTTTGGGAACCGCTTCCGTAGCCCCACAGACCTGGGGGCTGCGGGCTTTCCTGCTGCCTTCAGCCTCGACAACACCCTTTCCCTCTGGGCGCCGCGCCAGGCCCAAAAATGGCCATATGGCTGGAGATGGGTCCCCCGCCCAAGGAGCCAGCAGGGAAAACTATGCCTTGTTCTAAAGCTCTTTGGGAACCGCTTGCGTAGCCCCACAGACCTGGGGCTGCGGGCCTTCCTGCTGCCTTCAGCCTCGACGCCACCCTTTCCCACTTGGCGCATCGCCAGGCACAAAAATGGCCATACGGCTGGAGATGGGTTCCCGCCCAAGGAGCCAGCAGGGAAAACTATGCCTTGTTCTAAAGGTCTTTGGGAACCGCTTGCGTAGCCCCACAGACCTGGGGGCTGCGGGCTTTCCTGCTGCTTTCAGCCTCGACAACACCCTTTCCCTCTGGGCGCCGCGCCAGGCACAAAAATGGCCATATGGCTGGAGATGGGTCCCTCGCCCAAGGAGCCAGCAGGGAAAACTATGCCTTGTTCTAAAGCTCTTTGGAAACCGCTTTTGTAGCCCCACAGACCTGGGGGCTGCGGGCCTTCCTGCTGCCTTCAGCCTCGACAACACCCTTTGCTCTGGGCGCCGCGCCAGGCACAAAAATGGCCATATGGCTGGAGATGGGTCCCCCGCCCAAGGAGCCAGCAGGGAAAACTATGCCTTGTTCTAAAGTTCTTTGGGAACCGCTTGCGTAGCCCCACAGACCTTGGGGCTGCGGGCTTTCGTGCTGCCTTCAGCCTCGACACCACCCTTTCCCACTTGGCGCCGCGCCAGGCACAAAAATGGTCATACGGCTGGAGATGGGTCTCCTGCCCAAAGAGCCAGCAGGGAAAACTATGCCTTGTTCTAAGGCTCTTTGGGAACCACTTGCGTAGCCCCACAGACCTGGGGGCTGCGGGCTTTCCTGCTGCCTTCAGCCTCAAAACCACCCTTTCCCACTTGGTGCCGCGCCAGGCCCAAAAATGGCCATACGGCTGGAGATGGGTCCCCCGCCCAAGGAGCCAGCAGGGAAAAATATGCCTTGTTCTAAAGCTCTTTGGAAACCGCTTGCGTAGCCCCACAGACCTGGGGGCTGCGGGCCTTCCTGCTGCCTTCAGCCTCAAAACCACCCTTCTCACTTGGCGCCGCGCCAGGCACAAAAATGGCCATACGGCTGGAGATGGGTCCCCCGCCCAAAGAGCCAGCAGGGAAAACTATGCCTTGTTCTAAAGGTCTCAGGGAACCGCTTGCGTAGCCCCACAGACCTGGGGACTGAGGGCTTTCCTGCTGCCTTCAGCCTCGACAACACCCTTTCCCACTTGGCGCCGCGCCAGGCACAAAAATGTCCATACGGCTGGAAATGGGTCCCCCGCCCAAAGAGCCAGCAGGGAAAACTATGCCTTGTTATAAAGCTCTTTGGGAACCGCTTGCGTAGCCCCACAGACCTGGGGCTGCGGGCCTTCCTGCTGCCTTCAGCCTCGACACCACCCTTCCCCACTTGGCTCCGCGCCAGGCACAAAAATGGCCATACGGCTGGAGATGGCTTCCCGCCCAAGGAGCCAGCAGGGAAAACTATGCCTTGTTCTAAAGCTCTTTGGGAACCGCTTGCATAGCCCCACAGACCTGGGGGCTGCGGGCTTTCCTGCTGCCTTCAGCCTCAAAACCACCCTTTCCCACTTGGCGCCGCGCCAGGCACAAAAATGGCCATATGTTTGGAGATTGTTCCCCCGCCCAAGGAGCCAGCAGGGAAAACTATGCCTTGTTCTAAAGGTCTTTGGGAACCGCTTGCGTAGCCCCACAGACCTGGGGGCTGCGGGCTTTCCTGCTGCTTTCAGCCTCGACAACACCCTTTCCCTCTGGACGCCGCGCCAGGCACAAAAATGGCCATATGGCTGGAGATGTGTCCCCCGCCCAAGGAGCCAGCAGGGAAAACTATGCCTTGTTCTAAAGCTCTTTGGAAACCGCTTTTGTAGCCCCACAGACCTGGGGGCTGCGGGCCTTCCTGCTGCCTTCAGCCTCGACAACACCCTTTGCTCTGGGCGCCGCGCCAGGCACAAAAATGGCCATATGGCTGGAGATGGGTCCCCCGCCCAAGGAGCCAGCAGGGAAAACTATGCCTTGTTCTAAAGCTCTTTGGGAACCGCTTGCGTAGCCCTACAGACCTGGGGGCTGCGGGCTTTCGTACTGCCTTCAGCCTCGACACCACCCTTTCCCACTTGGCGCCGCGCCAGGCACAAAAATGGCCATACGGCTGGAGATGGGTCCCCCGCCCAAAGAGCCAGCAGGGAAAACTATGCCTTGTTCTAAAGCTCTTTGGAAACCGCTTGCGTAGCCCCACAGACCTGGGGGCTGCGGGCCTTCCTGCTGCCTTCGGCCTCGAAGTCACCATTTCCCTCTGGGCGCCGGGCCAGGCACAAAAAAGGCCTATGGCTGGAGATGCGTCCCCCGCCCAAAGAGCCAGCAGGGAAAACTTTGCCTTGTTCTAAATCTCTTTGGGAACCGCTTGCGTAGCCCCACAGACCTGGGGGCTGCAGGCCTTCCTTCTGCCTTCAGACTCAAAATCACCCTTTCCCAATTGGCGCCGCGCCAGGCACAAAAATGGGCTATGGCTGGAAATGGGTCCCCCGCCCAAAGAGCCAGCAGGGAAAACTATGCCTTGTTCTAAAGCTCTTTGGGAACCGCTTGCGTAGCCCCACAGACCTGGGGACTGAGGGCTTTCCTGCTGCCTTCAGCCTCGACAACACCCTTTCCCACTTGGCGCCGCGCCAGGCACAAAAATGTCCATACGGCTGGAAATGGGTCCCCCGCCCAAAGAGCCAGCAGGGAAAACTATGCCTTGTTCTAAAGCTCTTTGGGAACCGCTTGCGTAGCCCCACAGACCTGGGGGCTGCGGGCTTTCCTGCTGCCTTCAGCCTCGACAACACCCTTTCCCTCTGGGCGCCGCGCCAGGCACAAAAATGGCCATATGGCTGGAGATGGGTCCCCCGCCCAAGGAGCCAGCAGGGAAAACTATGCCTTGTTCTAAAGCTCTTTGGGAACCGCTTGCGTAGCCCCACAGACCTGGGGCTGCGGGCTTTCCTGCTGCTTTCAGCCTCGACAACACCCTTTCCCTCTGGGCGCCGCGCCAGGAACAAAAATGGCCATATGGCTGGAGATGGGTCCCCCGCCCAAAGAGCCAGCAGGGAAAACTATGCCTTGTTCTAAAGCTCTTTGGAAACCGCTTTTGTAGCCCCACAGACCTGGGGGCTGCGGGCCTTCCTGCTGCCTTCAGCCTCGACAACACCCTTTGCTCTGGGCGCCGCGCCAGGCACAAAAATGGCCATATGGCTGGAGATGGGTCCCCCGCCCAAGGAGCCAGCAGGGAAAACTATGCCTTGTTCTAAAGCTCTTTGGGAACCGCTTGCGTAGCCCCACAGACCTTGGGGCTGCGGGCTTTCGTGCTGCCTTCAGCCTCGACACCACCCTTTCCCACTTGGCGCCGCGCCAGGCACAAAAATGGTCATACGGCTGGAGATGGGTCTCCTGCCCAAAGAGCCAGCAGGGAAAACTATGCCTTGTTCTAAGGCTCTTTGGGAACCACTTGCGTAGCCCCACAGACCTGGGGGCTGCGGGCTTTCATGCTGCCTTCAGCCTCAAAACCACCCTTTCCCACTTGGTGCCGCGCCAGGCCCAAAAATGGCCATACGGCTGGAGATGGGTCCCCCGCCCAAGGAGCCAGCAGGGAAAACTATGCCTTGTTCTAAAGCTCTTTGGAAACCGCTTGCGTAGCCCCACAGACCTGGGGGCTGCGGGCCTTCCTGCTGCCTTCAGCCTCAAAACCACCCTTCTCACTTGGCGCCGCGCCAGGCACAAAAATGGCCATATGGCTGGAGATGGGTCCCCCGCCCAAGGAGCCAGCAGGGAAAACTATGCCTTGTTCTAAAGCTCTTTCGGAACCGCTTGCGTAGCCACACAGACCTGGGGGCTGCGGGCCTTCCTGCTGCCTTCGGCCTCGACACCACCCTTTCCCACTTGGCGCCGCGCCAGGCACAAAAATGGCCATACGGCTGGAGATGAGACTCCCGCCCAAAGAGCCAGCAGGGAAAACTATGCCTTGTTCTAAAGCTCTTTGGGAACCGCTTGCGTAGCCCCACAGACCTTGGGGCTGCGGGCTTTCGTGCTGCCTTCAGCCTCGACACCACCCTTTCCCACTTGGCGCCGCGCCAGGCACAAAAATGGTCATACGGCTGGAGATGGGTCTCCTGCCCAAAGAGCCAGCAGGGAAAACTATGCCTTGTTCTAAGGCTCTTTGGGAACCACTTGCGTAGCCCCACAGACCTGGGGGCTGCGGGCTTTCCTGCTGCCTTCAGCCTCAAAACCACCCTTTCCCACTTGGTGCCGCGCCAGGCCCAAAAATGGCCATACGGCTGGAGATGGGTCCCCCCGCCCAAGGAGCCAGCAGGGAAAAATATGCCTTGTTCTAAAGCTCTTTGGAAACCGCTTGCGTAGCCCCACAGACCTGGGGGCTGCGGGCCTTCCTGCTGCCTTCAGCCTCAAAACCACCCTTCTCACTTGGCGCCGCGCCAGGCACAAAAATGGCCATACGGCTGGAGATGGGTCCCCCGCCCAAAGAGCCAGCAGGGAAAACTATGCCTTGTTCTAAAGGTCTCAGGGAACCGCTTGCGTAGCCCCACAGACCTGGGGACTGAGGGCTTTCCTGCTGCCTTCAGCCTCGACAACACCCTTTCCCACTTGGCGCCGCGCCAGGCACAAAAATGTCCATACGGCTGGAAATGGGTCCCCCGCCCAAAGAGCCAGCAGGGAAAACTATGCCTTGTTATAAAGCTCTTTGGGAACCGCTTGCGTAGCCCCACAGACCTGGGGCTGCGGGCCTTCCTGCTGCCTTCAGCCTCGACACCACCCTTCCCCACTTGGCTCCGCGCCAGGCACAAAAATGGCCATACGGCTGGAGATGGCTTCCCGCCCAAGGAGCCAGCAGGGAAAACTATGCCTTGTTCTAAAGCTCTTTGGGAACCGCTTGCATAGCCCCACAGACCTGGGGGCTGCGGGCTTTCCTGCTGCCTTCAGCCTCAAAACCACCCTTTCCCACTTGGCGCCGCGCCAGGCACAAAAATGGCCATATGTTTGGAGATTGTTCCCCCGCCCAAGGAGCCAGCAGGGAAAACTATGCCTTGTTCTAAAGGTCTTTGGGAACCGCTTGCGTAGCCCCACAGACCTGGGGGCTGCGGGCTTTCCTGCTGCTTTCAGCCTCGACAACACCCTTTCCCTCTGGACGCCGCGCCAGGCACAAAAATGGCCATATGGCTGGAGATGTGTCCCCCGCCCAAGGAGCCAGCAGGGAAAACTATGCCTTGTTCTAAAGCTCTTTGGAAACCGCTTTTGTAGCCCCACAGACCTGGGGGCTGCGGGCCTTCCTGCTGCCTTCAGCCTCGACAACACCCTTTGCTCTGGGCGCCGCGCCAGGCACAAAAATGGCCATATGGCTGGAGATGGGTCCCCCGCCCAAGGAGCCAGCAGGGAAAACTATGCCTTGTTCTAAAGCTCTTTGGGAACCGCTTGCGTAGCCCTACAGACCTGGGGGCTGCGGGCTTTCGTACTGCCTTCAGCCTCGACACCACCCTTTCCCACTTGGCGCCGCGCCAGGCACAAAAATGGCCATACGGCTGGAGATGGGTCCCCCGCCCAAAGAGCCAGCAGGGAAAACTATGCCTTGTTCTAAAGCTCTTTGGAAACCGCTTGCGTAGCCCCACAGACCTGGGGGCTGCGGGCCTTCCTGCTGCCTTCGGCCTCGAAGTCACCATTTCCCTCTGGGCGCCGGGCCAGGCACAAAAAAGGCCTATGGCTGGAGATGCGTCCCCCGCCCAAAGAGCCAGCAGGGAAAACTTTGCCTTGTTCTAAATCTCTTTGGGAACCGCTTGCGTAGCCCCACAGACCTGGGGGCTGCAGGCCTTCCTTCTGCCTTCAGACTCAAAATCACCCTTTCCCAATTGGCGCCGCGCCAGGCACAAAAATGGGCTATGGCTGGAAATGGGTCCCCCGCCCAAAGAGCCAGCAGGGAAAACTATGCCTTGTTCTAAAGCTCTTTGGGAACCGCTTGCGTAGCCCCACAGACCTGGGGACTGAGGGCTTTCCTGCTGCCTTCAGCCTCGACAACACCCTTTCCCACTTGGCGCCGCGCCAGGCACAAAAATGTCCATACGGCTGGAAATGGGTCCCCCGCCCAAAGAGCCAGCAGGGAAAACTATGCCTTGTTCTAAAGCTCTTTGGGAACCGCTTGCGTAGCCCCACAGACCTGGGGGCTGCGGGCTTTCCTGCTGCCTTCAGCCTCGACAACACCCTTTCCCTCTGGGCGCCGCGCCAGGCACAAAAATGGCCATATGGCTGGAGATGGGTCCCCCGCCCAAGGAGCCAGCAGGGAAAACTATGCCTTGTTCTAAAGCTCTTTGGGAACCGCTTGCGTAGCCCCACAGACCTGGGGCTGCGGGCTTTCCTGCTGCTTTCAGCCTCGACAACACCCTTTCCCTCTGGGCGCCGCGCCAGGAACAAAAATGGCCATATGGCTGGAGATGGGTCCCCCGCCCAAAGAGCCAGCAGGGAAAACTATGCCTTGTTCTAAAGCTCTTTGGAAACCGCTTGCGTAGCCCCACAGACCTGGGGGCTGCGGGCCTTCCTGCTGCCTTCGGCCTCGACACCACCCTTTCCCACTTGGCGCCGCGCCAGGCACAAAAATGGTCATACGGCTGGAGATGGGTCTCCTGCCCAAAGAGCCAGCAGGGAAAACTATGCCTTGTTCTAAGGCTCTTTGGGAACCACTTGCGTAGCCCCACAGACCTGGGGGCTGCGGGCTTTCATGCTGCCTTCAGCCTCAAAACCACCCTTTCCCACTTGGTGCCGCGCCAGGCCCAAAAATGGCCATACGGCTGGAGATGGGTCCCCCGCCCAAGGAGCCAGCAGGGAAAACTATGCCTTGTTCTAAAGCTCTTTGGAAACCGCTTGCGTAGCCCCACAGACCTGGGGGCTGCGGGCCTTCCTGCTGCCTTCAGCCTCAAAACCACCCTTCTCACTTGGCGCCGCGCCAGGCACAAAAATGGCCATATGGCTGGAGATGGGTCCCCCGCCCAAGGAGCCAGCAGGGAAAACTATGCCTTGTTCTAAAGCTCTTTCGGAACCGCTTGCGTAGCCACACAGACCTGGGGGCTGCGGGCCTTCCTGCTGCCTTCGGCCTCGACACCACCCTTTCCCACTTGGCGCCGCGCCAGGCACAAAAATGGTCATACGGCTGGAGATGAGACTCCCGCCCAAAGAGCCAGCAGGGAAAACTATGCCTTGTTCTAAAGTTCTTTGGGAACCACTTGCGTAGCCCCACAGACCTGGGGGCTGCGGGCTTTCCTGCTGCCTTCAGCCTCAAAACCACCCTTTCCCACTTGGCGCCGCGCCAGGCACAAAAATGGCCATATGTCTGGAGATTGTTCCCCCGCCCAAGGAGCCAGCAGGGAAAACTATGCCTTGTTCTAAAGCTCTTTGGGAACCGCTTGCGTAGCCCCACAGACCTGGGGGCTGCGGGCTTTCCTGCTGCCTTCAGCCTCAACAGCACCCTTTCCCACTTGGCGCCGCACCAGGCACAAAAATGTCCATACGGCTGGAAATGGGTCCCCCGCCCAAAGAGCCAGCAGGGAAAACTATGCCTTGTTCTAAAGCTCTTTGGGAACCGCTTGCGTAGCCCCACAGACCTGGGGGCTGCGGGCTTTCGTACTGCCTTCAGCCTCGACACCACCCTTTCCCACTTGGCGCCGCGCCAGGCACAAAAATGGCCATACGGCTGGAGATGGGTCCCCCGCCCAAAGAGCCAGCAGGGAAAACTATGCCTTGTTCTAAAGCTCTTTGGAAACCGCTTGCGTAGCCCCACAGACCTGGGGGCTGCGGGCCTTCCTGCTGCCTTCGGCCTCGAAGTCACCATTTCCCTCTGGGCGCCGGGCCAGGCACAAAAAAGGCCTATGGCTGGAGATGGGTCCCCCGCCCAAAGAGCCAGCAGGGAAAACTTTGCCTTGTTCTAAAGCTCTTTGGGAACCGCTTGCGTAGCCCCACAGACCTGGGGCTGCAGGCCTTCCTTCTGCCTTCAGCCTCAAAATCACCCTTTCCCAATTGGCGCCGCGCCAGGCACAAAAATGAGCTATGGCTGGAAATGGGTCCCCCGCCCAAAGAGCCAGCAGGGAAAACTATGCCTTGTTCTAAAGCTCTTTGGGAACCGCTTGCGTAGCCCCACAGACCTGGGGACTGAGGGCTTTCCTGCTGCCTTCAGCCTCGACACCACCCTTTCCCACTTGGCTCCGCGCCAGGCACAAAAATGGCCATACGGCTGGAGATGGCTTCCCGCCCAAGGAGCCAGCAGGGAAAACTATGCCTTGTTCTAAAGCTCTTTGGGAACCGCTTGCATAGCCCCACAGACCTGGGGGCTGCGGGCTTTCCTGCTGCCTTCAGCCTCAAAACCACCCTTTCCCACTTGGCGCCGCGCCAGGCACAAAAATGGCCATATGTTTGGAGATTGTTCCCCCGCCCAAGGAGCCAGCAGGGAAAACTATGCCTTGTTCTAAAGGTCTTTGGGAACCGCTTGCGTAGCCCCACAGACCTGGGGGCTGCGGGCTTTCCTGCTGCTTTCAGCCTCGACAACACCCTTTCCCTCTGGGCGCCGCGCCAGGCACAAAAATGGCCATATGGCTGGAGATGGGTCCCCTGCCCAAGGAGCCAGCAGGGAAAACTATGCCTTGTTCTAAAGCTCTTTGGAAACCGCTTTTGTAGCCCCACAGACCTGGGGGCTGCGGGCCTTCCTGCTGCCTTCAGCCTCGACAACACCCTTTGCTCTGGGCGCCGCGCCAGGCACAAAAATGGCCATATGGCTGGAGATGGGTCCCCCGCCCAAGGAGCCAGCAGGGAAAACTATGCCTTGTTCTAAAGCTCTTTGGGAACCGCTTGCGTAGCCCCACAGACCTTGGGGCTGCGGGCTTTCGTGCTGCCTTCAGCCTCGACACCACCCTTTCCCACTTGGCGCCGCGCCAGGCACAAAAATGGCCATACGGCTGGAGATGGGTCCCCCGCCCAAAGAGCCAGCAGGGAAAACTATGCCTTGTTCTAAAGCTCTTTGGAAACCGCTTGCGTAGCCCCACAGACCTGGGGGCTGCGGGCCTTCCTGCTGCCTTCGGCCTCGAAGTCACCATTTCCCTCTGGGCGCCGGGCCAGGCACAAAAAAGGCCTATGGCTGGAGATGGGTCCCCCGCCCAAAGAGCCAGCAGGGAAAACTTTGCCTTGTTCTAAATCTCTTTGGGAACCGCTTGCGTAGCCCCACAGACCTGGGGCTGCAGGCCTTCCTTCTGCCTTCAGCCTCCAAATCACCCTTTCCCAATTGGCGCCGCGCCAGGCACAAAAATGGGCTATGGCTGGAAATGGGTCCCCCGCCCAAAGAGCCAGCAGGGAAAACTATGCCTTGTTCTAAAGCTCTTTGGGAACCGCTTGCGTAGCCCCACAGACCTGGGGGCTGCGGGCTTTCCTGCTGCCTTCAGCCTCGACAACACCCTTTCCCTCTGGGCGCCGCGCCAGGCCCAAAAATGGCCATATGGCTGGAGATGGGTCCCCCGCCCAAGGAGCCAGCAGTGAAAACTATGCCTTGTTCTAAAGCTCTTTGGGAACCGCTTGCGTAGCCCCACAGACCTGGGGCTGCGGGCCTTCCTGCTGCCTTCAGCCTCGACACCACCCTTTCCCACTTGGCGCCGCGCCAGGCACAAAAATGGCCATACGGCTGGAGATGGCTTCCCGCCCAAGGAGCCAGCAGGGAAAACTATGCCTTGTTCTAAAGCTCTTTGGGAACCGCTTGCGTAGCCCCACAGACCTGGGGGCTGCGGGCTTTCCTGCTGCCTTCAGCCTCAAAACCACCCTTTCCCACTTGGTGCCGCACCAGGCCCAAAAATGGCCATACGGCTGGAGATGGGTCCCCCGCCCAAGGAGCCAGCAGGGAAAACTATGCCTTGTTCTAAAGGTCTTTGGGAACCGCTTGCGTAGTCCCACAGACCTGGGAGCTGCGGGCATTCCTGCTGCCTTCGGCCTCGACACCACCCTTTCCCACTTGGCGCCGCGCCAGGCAGAAAAATGGCCATACGACTGGAAATGGGTCCCCCGCCCAAAGAGCCACTAGGGAAAACTATGCCTTGTTCTAAAGCTCTTTGGAAACCGCTTTTGTAGCCCCACAGACCTGGGGGCTGCGGGCCTTCCTGCTGCCTTCAGCCTCGACAACACCCTTTGCTCTGGGCGCCGCGCCAGGCACAAAAATGGCCATATGGCTGGAGATGGGTCCCCCGCCCAAGGAGCCAGCAGGGAAAACTATGCCTTGTTCTAAAGCTCTTTGGGAACCGCTTGCGTAGCCCCACAGACCTTGGGGCTGCGGGCTTTCGTGCTGCCTTCAGCCTCGACACCACCCTTTCCCACTTGGCGCCGTGCCAGGCACAAGAATGGTCATACCCCTGGAGATGGTTCCCCCGCCCAAAGAGCCAGCAGGGAAAACTATGCCTTGTACTAAAGTTCTTTGGGAACCACTTGCGTAGCCCCACAGACCTAGGGGCTGCGGGCTTTCATGCTGCCTTCAGCCTCAAAACCACGCTTTCCCACTTGGTGCCGCGCCAGGCACAAAAATGGCCATACGGCTGGAGATGGGTCCCCCGCCCAAGGAGCCAGCAGGGAAAACTATGCCTTGTTCTAAAGCTCTTTGGAAACCGCTTGCGTAGCCCCACAGACCTGGGAGCTGCGGGCCTTCCTGCTGCCTTCAGCCTCGACACCACCCTTTCCCACTTGGCGCCGCGCCAGGCACAAAAATGGGCATATGTCTGGAGATTGTTCCCCCGCCCAAGGAGCCAGCAGGGAAAACTATGCCTTGTTCTAAAGCTCTTTGGGAACCGCTTGCGTAGCCCCACAGACCTGGGGGCTGCGGGCTTTCCTGCTGCCTTGAGGCTCAACACCACCCTTTCCCACTTGGCGCCGCGCCAGGCACAAAAATGTCCATACGGCTGGAAATGGGTCCCCCGCCCAAAGAGCCAGCAGGGAAAACTATGCCTTCTTCTAAAGCTCTTTGGGAACCGCTTGCGTAGCCCCACAGACCTGGGGGCTGCGGGCTTTCCTGCTGCCTTCAGCCTCGACACCACCCTTTCCCACTTGGTGCCGCGCCAGGCACAAAAATGGCCATACGGCTGGAGATGGGTCCCCCGCCCAAAGAGCCAGCAGGGAAAACTATGCCTTGTTCTAAAGCTCTTTGGGAACCGCTTGCGTAGCCCCACAGACCTGGGGTGCAGGCCTTCCTGCTGCCTTCAGCCTCGACACCACCCTTTCCCAATTGGCGCCGCGCCAGGCACAATAATGGGCTATGCCTGGAGATGGGTCCCCCGCCCAAGGAGGCAGGAGGGAAAACTATGCCTTGTTCTAAAGCTCTTTAGAAACCGATTGCGTAGCCCCACAGACCTTGGGGCTGCGGGCTTTCCTGCTGCCTTCAGCCTCAAAACCACCCTTTCCCTCTGGGCGCCGCGCCAGGCACAAAAATGGCCATATGGCTGGAGATGGGTCCCCCGCCCAAGGAGCCAGCAGGGAAAACAATGCCTTGTTCTAAGGCTCTTTGGGAACCGCTTGCGTAGCCCCACAGACCTGGGGGCTGCGGGCCTTCCTGCTGCCTTCAGCCTCGACACCACCCTTTCCCACTTGGCGCTGCGCCAGGCACAAAAATGGCCATACGGCTGGAGATGGGTCCCCCGCCCAAAGAGCCATCAGGGAAAACTATGCCTTGTTCTAAAGCTCTTTGGGAACCGCTTGCGTAGCCCCACAGACCTGGGGGCTGCAGGCTTTCCTGCTGCTTTCAGCCTCGACAACACCCTTTCCCTCTGGGCGCCGCGCCAGGCACAAAAATGGCCATATGGCTGGAGATGGGTCCCCCGCCGAAGGAGCCAGCAGGGAAAACTATGCCTTGTTCTAAAGCTCTTTGGGAACCGCTTGCGTAGCCCCACAGACCTGGGGGCTGCGGGCTTTCCTGCTGCCTTGAGCCTCAACACCACCCTTTCCCACTTGGCGCCGCGCCAGGCACAAAAATGTCCATACGGCTGGAAATGGGTCCCCCGCCCAAAGAGCCAGCAGGGAAAACTATGCCTTCTTCTAAAGCTCTTTGGGAACCGCTTGCGTAGCCCCACAGACCTGGGGGCTGCGGGCTTTCCTGCTGCCTTCAGCCTCGACACCACCCTTTCCCACTTGGTGCCGCGCCAGGCACAAAAATGGCCATATGGCTGGAGATGGGTCCCCCGCCCAAAGAGCCAGCAGGGAAAACTATGCCTTGTTCTAAAGCTCTTTGGGAACCGCTTGCGTAGCCCTACAGACATTGGGGCTGCGGGCTTTCCTGCTGCCTTCAGCCTCAAAACCACCCTTTCCCACTTGGCGCCGCGCCAGGCACAAAAATGGTCATACGGCTGGAGATGGGTCCCCCGCCAAAGAGCCAGCAGGGAAAACTATGCCTTGTTCTAAAGTTCTTTGGGAACCACTTGCGTAGCCCCACAGACCTGGGGGCTGCGGGCTTTCCTGCTGCCTTCAGCGTCAAAACCACCCTTTCCCACTTGGTGCCGCGCCAGGCCCAAAAATGGCCATACGGCTGGAGATGGGTCCCCCGCCCAAAGAGCCATCAGGGAAAACTATGCCTTGTTCTAAAGCTCTTTGGAAACCGCTTGCATAGCCACACAGACCTGGGGTCTGCGGGCCTTCCTGCTGCCTTCAGCCTCGACACCACCCTTTCCCTCTGGGCGCCGCGCCAGGCACAAAAATGGCCATATGGCTGGAGATGGGTCCCCCGCCCAAGGAGCCAGCAGGGAAAAATATGCCTTGTTCTAAAGCTCTTTGGGAACCGCTTGCGTAGACCCACAGACCTGGGGCTGCAGGCCTTCCTGCTGCCTTCAGCCTCGACAACACCCTTTCCCTCTGGGCGCCGCGCCAGGCACAAAAATGGCCATATGGCTGGAGATGGGTCCCCCGCCCAAGGAGCCAGCAGGGAAAACTATGCCTTGTTCTAAAGCTCTTTGGGAACCGCTTGCGTAGCCCCACAGACCTGGGGTGCAGGCCTTCCTGCTGCCTTCAGCCTCGACACCACCCTTTCCCACTTGGTGCCGCGCCAGGCCCAAAAATGGCCATACGGCTGGAGATGGGTCCCCCGCCCAAAGAGCCATCAGGGAAAACTATGCCTTGTTCTAAAGCTCTTTGGAAACCGCTTGCATAGCCACACAGACCTGGGGTCTGCGGGCCTTCCTGCTGCCTTCAGCCTCGACACCACCCTTTCCCACTTGGCGCCGCGCCAGGCAAAAAAATGGCCATACGGCTGGAGATGGGTCTCCCGCCCAAAGAGCCAGCAGGGAAAACTATGCCTTGTTCTAAAGCTCTTTGGGAACCGCTTGCGTAGCCCCACAGACCTGGGGGCTGCAGGCTTTCCTGCTGCTTTCAGCCTCGACAACACCCTTTCCCTCTGGGCGCCGCGCCAGGCACAAAAATGGCCATATGGCTGGAGATGGGTCCCCCGCCCAAGGAGCCAGCAGGGAAAACTATGCCTTGTTCTAAAGCTCTTTGGGAACCGCTTGCGTAGCCCTACAGACCTGGGGGCTGCGGGCTTTCGTACTGCCTTCAGCCTCGACACCACACTTTCCCACTTGGCGCCGCGCCAGGCACAAAAATGGCCATACGGCTGGAGATGGGTCCCCCGCCCAAAAAGCCAGCAGGGAAAACTATGCCTTGTTCTAAAGCTCTTTGGAAACCGCTTGCGTAGCCCCACAGACCTGGGGGCTGCGGGCCTTCCTGCTGCCTTCGGCCTCGAAGTCACCATTTCCCTCTGGGCGCCGGGCCAGGCACAAAAAAGGCCTATGGCTGGAGATGGGTCCCCCGCCCAAGGAGCCAGCAGGGAAAACTATGCCTTGTTCTAAAGCTCTTTGGGAACCGCTTGCGTAGCCCCACAGACCTTGGGCTGCGGGCTTTCGTGCTGCCTTCAGCCTCGACACCACCCTTTCCCACTTGGCGCCGCGCCAGGCACAAAAATGGTCATACGGCTGGAGATGGGTCCCCCGCCCAAAGAGCCAGCAGGGAAAACTATGCCTTGTTCTAAACCTCTTTGGGAACCACTTGCGTAGCCCCAAAGACCTGGGGGCTGCGGGCTTTCCTGCTGCCTTCAGCCTCAAAACCACCCTTTCCCACTTGGTGCCGCACCAGGCCCAAAAATGGCCATACGGCTGGAGATGGGTCCCCCGCCCAAGGAGCCAGCAGGGAAAACTATGCCTTGTTCTAAAGGTCTTTGGGAACCGCTTGCGTAGTCCCACAGACCTGGGAGCTGCGGGCATTCCTGCTGCCTTCGGCCTCGACACCACCCTTTCCCACTTGGCGCCGCGCCAGGCAGAAAAATGGCCATACGGCTGGAAATGGGTCCCCCGCCCAAAGAGCCAGCAGGGAAAACTATGCCTTGTTCTAAAGCTCTTTGGAAACCGCTTGCGTAGCCCCACAGACCTGGGGGCTGCGGGCCTTCCTGCTGCCTTCAGCCTCGACAACACCCTTTGCTCTGGGCGCCGCGCCAGGCACAAGAATGGTCATACCCCTGGAGATGGGTCCCCGGCCCAAAGAGCCAGCAGGGAAAACTATGCCTTGTACTAAAGTTCTTTGGGAACCACTTGCGTAGCCCCACAGACCTGGGGGCTGCGGGCTTTCCTGCTGCCTTCAGCCTCAAAACCACCCTTTCCCACTTGGTGCCGCGCTAGGCCCAAAAATGGCCATACGGCTGGAGATGGGTCCCCCGCCCAAGGAGCCAGCAGGGAAAACTATGCCTTGTTCTAAAGCTCTTTGGAAACCGCTTGCGTAGCCCCACAGACCTGGGGGCTGCGGGCCTTCCTGCTGCATTCAGCCTCGACACCACCCTTTCCCACTTGGCGCCGCGCCAGGCACAAAAATGGCCATATGGCTGGAGATGGGTCCCCCGCCCAAGGAGCCAGCAGGGAAAACTATGCCTTGTTCTAAAGCTCTTTCGGAACCGCTTGCGTAGCCCCACAGACCTGGGGGCTGCGGGCTTTCCTGCTGCCTTCAGCCTCAACAGCACCCTTTCCCACTTGGCGCCGCGCCAGGCACAAAAATGTCCATACGGCTGGAAATGGGTCCCCCGCCCAAAGAGCCAGCAGGGAAAACTATGCCTTGTTCTAAAGCTCTTTGGGAACCGCTTCCGTAGCCCCACAGACCTTGGGGCTGCGGGCTTTCCTGCTGCCTTCAGCCTCGACACCACCCTTTCCCTCTGGGCGCCGCGCCAGGCACAAAAATGGCCATATGGCTGGAGATGGGTCCCCCGCCCAAAGAGCCAGCAGGGAAAACTATGCCTTGTTCTAAAGCTCTTTGGGAACCGCTTGCGTAGCCCTACAGACCTGGGGGCTGCGGGCTTTCGTACTGCCTTCAGCCTCGACACCACCCTTTCCCACTTGGCGCCGCGCCAGGCACAAAAATGGCCATACGGCTGGAGATGGGTCCCCCGCCCAAAGAGCCAGCAGGGAAAACTATGCCTTGTTCTAAAGCTCTTTGGAAACCGCTTGCGTAGCCCCACAGACCTGGGGGCTGCGGGCCTTCCTGCTGCCTTCGGCGTCGAAGTCACCATTTCCCTCTGGGCGCCGGGCCAGGCACAAAAAAGGCCTATGGCTGGAGATGGGTCCCCCGCCCAAAGAGCCAGCAGGGAAAACTTTGCCTTGTTCTAAATCTCTTTGGGAACCGCTTGCGTAGCCCCACAGACCTGGGGCTGCAGGCCTTCCTTCTGCCTTCAGCCTCAAAATCACCCTTTCCCAATTGGCGCCGCGCCAGGCACAAAAATGGGCTATGGCTGGAGATGGGTCCCCCGCCCAAGGAGCCAGCAGGGAAAACTATGCCTTGTTCTAAACCTCTTTGGGAACCGCTTGCGTAGGCCCACAGACCTGGGAGCTGCGGGCATTCCTGCTGCCTTCAGCCTCAAAACTACCCTTTCCAACTTGGCGCCGCGCTAGGGAAAAAAATGGCCATACGGCTGGAAATGGGTCCCCCGCACAAAGAGCCAGCATGGGAAAACTATGCCTTGTTCTAAAGCTCTTTGGGAACCGCTTGCGTAGCCCCACAGACCTGGGGACTGAGGGCTTTCCTGCTGCCTTCAGCCTCGACAACACCCTTTCCCACTTGGCGCCGCGCCAGGCACAAAAATGTCCATACGGCTGGAAATGGGTCCCCCGCCCAAGGAGCCAGCAGGGAAAACTATGCCTTGTTCTAAAGCTCTTTGGAAACCGCTTTTGTAGCCCCACAGACCTGGGGGCTGCGGGCCTTCCTGCTGCCTTCAGCCTCGACACCACCCTTTCCCACTTGGCGCCGCGCCAGGCACAAAAATGGCCATACGGCTGGAGATGGGTCTCCTGCCCAAAGAGCCATCAGGGAAAACTATGCCTTGTTCTAAAGGTCTTTGGGAACCCCTTGCGTAGCCCCACAGACCTGGGGGCTGCGGGCTTTCCTGCTGCCTTCAGCCTCAAAACCACCCTTTCCCACTTGGCGCCGCGCCAGGCACAAAAATGGCCATATGTTTGGAGATTGTTCCCCCGCCCAAGGAGCCAGCAGGGAAAACTATGCCTTGTTCTAAAGGTCTTTGGGAACCGCTTGCGTAGCCCCACAGACCTTGGGGCTGCGGGCTTTCCTGCTGCTTTCAGCCTCGACAACACCCTTTCCCTCTGGGCGCCGCGCCAGGCACAAAAATGGCCATATGGCTGGAGATGGGTCCCCCGCCCAAGGAGCCAGCAGGGAAAACTATGCCTTGTACTAAAGTTCTTTGGGAAACACCTGCGTAGCCCCACAAACCTGGGGGCTGCGGGCTTTCCTGCTGCCTTCAGCCTCAAAACCACCCTTTCCCACTTGGTGCCGCACCAGGCCCAAAAATGGCCATACGGCTGGAGATGGGTCCCCCGCCCAAGGAGCCAGCAGGGAAAACTATGCCTTGTTCTAAAGCTCTTTGGGAACCGCTTGCGTAGCCCCACAGACCTGGGGACTGAGGGCTTTCCTGCTGCCTTCGGCCTCGACACCACCCTTTCCCACTTGGCGCCGCGCCAGGCAGAAAAATGGCCATACGGCTGGAAATGGGTCCCCCGCCCAAAGAGCCAGCAGGGAAAACTATGCCTTGTTCTAAAGCTCTTTGGGAACCGCTTTTGTAGCCCCACAGACCTGGGGGCTGCGGGCCTTCCTGCTGCCTTCAGCCTCGACAACACCCTTTGCTCTGGGCGCCGCGCCAGGCACAAAAATGGCCATATGGCTGGAGATGGGTCCCCCGCCCAAGGAGCCAGCAGGGAAAACTATGCCTTGTTCTAAAGCTCTTTGGGAACCGCTTGCGTAGCCCCACAGACCTTGGGGCTGCGGGCCTTCCTGCTGCCTTCAGCCTCGACACCACCCTTTTCCACTTGGCGCCGCGCCAGGCACAAGAATGGTCATACGGCTGGAGATGGGTCCCCCGCCCAAAGAGCCAGCAGGGAAAACTATGCCTTGTACTAAAGTTCTTTGGGAACCACTTGCGTAGCCCCACAGACCTGGGGGCTGCGGGCTTTCATGCTGCCTTCAGCCTCAAAACCACCCTTTCCCACTTGGTGCCGCGCCAGGCCCAAAAATGGCCATACGGCTGGAGATGGGTCCCCCGCCCAAGGAGCCAGCAGGGAAAACTATGCCTTGTTCTAAAGCTCTTTGGAAACCGCTTGCGTAGCCCCACAGACCTGGGGGCTGCGGGCCTTCCTGCTGCATTCAGCCTCGACACCACCCTTTCCCACTTGGCGCCGCGCCAGGCACAAAAATGGCCATATGGCTGGAGATGGGTCCCCCGCCCAAGGAGCCAGCAGGGAAAACTATGCCTTGTTCTAAAGCTCTTTCGGAACCGCTTGCGTAGCCACACAGACCTGGGGGCTGCGGGCCTTCCTGCTGCCTTCAGCCTCGACACCACCCTTTCCCACTTGGTGCCGCGCCAGGCACAAAAATGGCCATACGGCTGGAGATGAGACTCCCGCCCAAAGAGCCAGCAGGGAAAACTATGCCTTGTTCTAAAGTTCTTTGGGAACCACTTGCGTAGCCCCACAGACCTGGGGGCTGCGGGCTTTCCTGCTGCCTTCAGCCTCAAAACCACCCTTTCCCACTTGGCGCCGTGCCAGGCACAAAAATGGCCATACGGCTGGAGATGGGTCCCCCGCCCAAAGAGCCAGCAGGGAAAACTATGCCTTGTTCTAAAGGTCTTTGGGAACCCCTTGCGTAGCCCCACAGACCTGGGGGCTGCGGGCTTTCCTGCTGCCTTCAGCCTCAAAACCACCCTTTCCCACTTGGCGCCGCGCCAGGCACAAAAATGGCCATATGTCTGGAGATTGTTCCCCCGCCCAAGGAGCCAGCAGGGAAAACTATGCCTTGTTCTAAAGCTCTTTGGGAACCGCTTGCGTAGCCCAACAGACCTGGGGGCTGCGGGCTTTCCTGCTGCCTTCAGCCTCAACAGCACCCTTTCCCACTTGGCGCCGCGCCAGGCACAAAAATGGCCATACGGCTGGAAATGGGTCCCCCGCCCAAAGAGCCAGCAGGGAAAACTATGCCTTGTTCTAAAGCTCTTTGGGAACCGCTTCCGTAGCCCCACAGACCTGGGGGCTGCGGGCTTTCCTGCTGCCTTCAGCCTCGACACCACCCTTTCCCTCTGGGCGCCGCGCCAGGCACAAAAATGGCCATATGGCTGGAGATGGGTCCCCCGCCCAAAGAGCCAGCAGGGAAAACTATGCCTTGTTCTAAAGCTCTTTGGGAACCGCTTGCGTAGCCCTACAGACCTGGGGGCTGCGGGCTTTCGTACTGCCTTCAGCCTCGACACCACCCTTTCCCACTTGGCGCCGCGCCAGGCACAAAAATGGCCATACGGCTGGAGATGGGTCCCCCGCCCAAAGAGCCAGCAGGGAAAACTATGCCTTGTTCTAAAGCTCTTTGGGAACCGCTTGCGTAGCCCCACAGACCTGGGGGCTGCAGGCCTTCCTTCTGCCTTCAGCCTCAAAATCACCCATTCCCAATTGGCGCCGCGCCAGGCACAAAAATGGGCTATGGCTGGAGATGGGTCCCCCGCCCAAGGAGGCAGGAGGGAAAACTATGCCTTGTTCTAAAGCTCTTTGGGAACCGCTTGCGTAGCCCCACAGACCTGGGGGCTGCGGGCCTTCCTGCTGCCTTCGGCCTCGAAGTCACCATTTCCCTCTGGGCGCCGGGCCAGGCACAAAAAAGGCCTATGGCTGGAGATGGGTCCCCCGCCCAAAGAGCCAGCAGGGAAAACTTTGCCTTGTTCTAAATCTCTTTGGGAACCGCTTGCGTAGCCCCACAGACCTGGGGCTGCAGGCCTTCCTTCTGCCTTCAGCCTCAAAATCACCCTTTCCCAATTGGCGCCGCGCCAGGCACAAAAATGGGCTATGGCTGGAGATGGGTCCCCAGCCCAAGGAGGCAGGAGGGAAAACTATGCCTTGTTCTAAAGCTCTTTGGGAACCGCTTCCGTAGCCCCACAGACCTGGGGGCTGCGGGCTTTCCTGCTGCCTTCAGCCTCGACACCACCCGTTCCCTCTGGGCGCCGCGCCAGGCACAAAAATGGCCATATGGCTGGAGATGGGTCCCCCGCCCAAAGAGCCAGCAGGGAAAACTATGCCTTGTTCTAAAGCTCTTTGGGAACCGCTTGCGTAGCCCTACAGACCTGGGGGCTGCGGGCTTTCGTACTGCCTTCAGCCTCGACACCACCCTTTCCCACTTGGCGCCGCGCCAGGCACAAAAATGGCCATACGGCTGGAGATGGGTCCCCCGCCCAAAGAGCCAGCAGGGAAAACTATGCCTTGTTCTAAAGCTCTTTGGGAACCGCTTGCGTAGCCCCACAGACCTGGGGGCTGCAGGCCTTCCTTCTGCCTTCAGCCTCAAAATCACCCTTTCCCAATTGGCGCCGCGCCAGGCACAAAAATGGGCTATGGCTGGAGATGGGTCCCCCGCCCAAGGAGGCAGGAGGGAAAACTATGCCTTGTTCTAAAGGTCTTTGGGAACCGCTTGCGTAGCCCCACAGACCTGGGGGCTGCGGGCCTTCCTGCTGCCTTCGGCCTCGAAGTCACCATTTCCCTCTGGGCGCCGGGCCAGGCACAAAAAAGGCCTATGGCTGGAGATGGGTCCCCCGCCCAAAGAGCCAGCAGGGAAAACTTTGCCTTGTTCTAAATCTCTTTGGGAACCGCTTGCGTAGCCCCACAGACCTGGGGCTGCAGGCCTTCCTTCTGCCTTTAGCCTCAAAATCACCCTTTCCCAATTGGCGCCGCGCCAGGCACAAAAATGGGCTATGGCTGGAGATGGGTCCCCCGCCCAAGGAGGCAGGAGGGAAAACTATGCCTTGTTCTAAAGCTCTTTGGGAACCGCTGGCGTAGGCCCACAGACCTGGGAGCTGCGGGCATTCCTGCTGCCTTCGGCCTCGACACCACCCTTTCCCACTTGGCGCCGCGCTAGGCAAAAAAATGGCCATACGGCTGGAAATGGGTCCCCCGCCCAAAGAGCCAGCAGGGAAAACTATGCCTTGTTCTAAAGCTCTTTGGGAACCGCTTGCGTAGCCCCACAGACCTGGGGACTGAGGGCTTTCCTGATGCCTTCAGCCTCGACAACACCCTTACCCACTTGGCGCCGCGCCAGGCACAAAAATGTGCATACGGCTGGAAATGGGTCCCCCGCCCAAAGAGCCAGCAGTGAAAACTATGCCTTGTTCTAAAGCTCTTTGGGAACCGCTTGCGTAGCCCCACAGACCTGGGGCTGCGGGCCTTCCTGCTGCCTTCAGCCTCGACACCACCCTTTCCCACTTGGCGCATCGCCAGGCACAAAAATGGCCATACGGCTGGAGATGGGTTCCCGCCCAAAGAGCCAGCAGGGAAAACTATGCCTTGTTCTAAAGCTCTTTGGGAACCGCTTGCATAGCCCCACAGACCTGGGGGCTGCGGGCTTTCCTGCTGCCTTCAGCCTCAAAACCACCCTTTCCCACTTGGCGCCGCGCCAGGCACAAAAATGGCCATATGTTTGGAGATTGTTCCCCCGCCCAAGGAGCCAGCAGGGAAAACTATGCCTTGTTCTAAAGGTCTTTGGGAACCGCTTGCGTAGCCCCACAGACCTGGGGGCTGCGGGCTTTCCTGCTGCTTTCAGCCTCGAAAACACCCTTTCCCTCTGGGCGCCGCGCCAGGCACAAAAATGGCCATATGGCTGGAGATGGGTCCCCCGCCCAAGGAGCCAGCAGGGAAAACTATGCCTTGTTCTAAAGCTCTTTGGAAACCGCTTTTGTAGCCCCACAGACCTGGGGGCTGCGGGCCTTCCTGCTGCCTTCAGCCTCGACAACACCCTTTGCTCTGGGCGCCGCGCCAGGCACAAAAATGGCCATATGGCTGGAGATGGGTCCCCCGCCCAAGGAGCCAGCAGGGAAAACTATGCCTTGTTCTAAAGCTCTTTGGGAACCGCTTGCGTAGCCCCACAGACCTTGGGGCTGCGGGCTTTCGTGCTGCCTTCAGCCTCGACACCACCCTTTCCCACTTGGCGCCGCGCCAGGCACAAAAATGGTCATACGGCTGGAGATGGGTCCCCCGCCCAAAGAGCCAGCAGGGAAAACTATGCCTTGTACTAAAGTTCTTTGGGAACCACTTGCGTAGCCCCACAGACCTGGGGGCTGCGGGCTTTCATGCTGCCTTCAGCCTCAAAACCACCCTTTCCCACTTTGTGCCGCACCAGGCCCAAAAATGGCCATACGGCTGGAGATGGGTCCCCCGCCCAAGGAGCCAGCAGGGAAAACTATGCCTTGTTCTAAAGCTCTTTGGGAACCGCTTGCGTAGTCCCACAGACCTGGGAGCTGCGGGCATTCCTGCTGCCTTCGGCCTCGACACCACCCTTTCCCACTTGGCGCCGCGCCAGGCAGAAAAATGGCCATACGGCTGGAAATGGGTCCCCCGCCCAAAGAGCCAGCAGGGAAAACTATGCCTTGTTCTAAAGCTCTTTGGAAACCGCTTTTGTAGCCCCACAGACCTGGGGGCTGCGGGCCTTCCTGCTGCCTTCAGCCTCGACACCACCCTTTCCCACTTGGCGCCGCGCCAGGCAAAAAAATGGCCATACGGCTGGAGATGGGTCTCCTGCCCAAAGAGCCAGCAGGGAAAACTATGCCTTGTTCTAAAGGTCTTTGGGAACCCCTTGCGTAGCCCCACAGACCTGGGGGCTGCGGGCTTTCCTGCTGCTTTCAGCCTCAAAACCACCCTTTCCCACTTGGCGCCGCGCCAGGCACAAAAATGGCCATATGTTTGGAGATTGTTCCCCCGCCCAAGGAGCCAGCAGGGAAAACTTTGCCTTGTTCTAAATCTCTTTGGGAACCGCTTGCGTAGCCCCGCAGACCTGGGGCTGCAGGCCTTCCTTCTGCCTTCAGCCTCAAAATCACCCTTTCCCAATTGGCGCCGCGCCAGGCACAAAAATGGGCTATGGCTGGAGATGGGTCCCCCGCCCAAGGAGACAGGAGGGAAAACTATGCCTTGTTCTAAACCTCTTTGGGAACCGCTTGCGTAGGCCCACAGACCTGGGAGCTGCGGGCATTCCTGCTGCCTTCAGCCTCAAAACTACCCTTTCCAACTTGGCGCCGCGCTAGGGAAAAAAATGGCCATACGGCTGGAAATGGGTCCCCCGCACAAAGAGCCAGCAGGGAAAACTATGCCTTGTTCTAAAGCTCTTTGGGAACCGCTTGCGTAGCCCCACAGACCTGGGGACTGAGGGCTTTCCTGCTGCCTTCAGCCTCGACAACACCCTTTCCCACTTGGCGCCGCGCCAGGCACAAAAATGTCCATACGGCTGGAAATGGGTCCCCCGCCCAAGGAGCCAGCAGGGAAAACTATGCCTTGTTCTAAAGCTCTTTGGAAACCGCTTTTGTAGCCCCACAGACCTGGGGGCTGCGGGCCTTACTGCTGCCTTCAGCCTCGACACCACCCTTTCCCACTTGGCGCCGCGCCAGGCAAAAAAATGGCCATACGGCTGGAGATGGGTCCCCCGCCCAAAGAGCCAGCAGGGAAAACTATGCCTTGTTCTAAAGGTCTTTGGGAACCCCTTGCGTAGCCCCACAGACCTGGGGGCTGCGGGCTTTCCTGCTGCCTTCAGCCTCAAAACCACCCTTTCCCACTTGGCGCCGCGCCAGGCACAAAAATGGCCATATGGCTGGAGATGGGTCCCCCGCCCAAGGAGCCAGCAGGGAAAACTATGCCTTGTACTAAAGTTCTTTGGGAAACACTTGCGTAGCCCCACAAACCTGGGGGCTGCGGGCTTTCCTGCTGCCTTCAGCCTCAAAACCACCCTTTCCCACTTGGTGCCGCACCAGGCCCAAAAATGGCCATACGGCTGGAGATGGGTCCCCCGCCCAAGGAGCCAGCAGGGAAAACTATGCCTTGTTCTAAAGCTCTTTGGGAACCGCTTGCGTAGCCCCACAGACCTGGGGACTGAGGGCTTTCCTGCTGCCTTCGGCCTCGAAGTCACCATTTCCCTCTGGGCGCCGGGCCAGGCACAAAAAAGGCCTATGGCTGGAGATGGGTCCCCCGCCCAAAGAGCCAGCAGGGAAAACTTTGCCTTGTTCTAAATCTCTTTGGGAACCGCTTGCGTAGCCCCACAGACCTGGGGCTGCAGGCCTTCCTTCTGCCTTCAGCCTCAAAATCACCCTTTCCCAATTGGCGCCGCGCCAGGCACAAAAATGGGCTATGGCTGGAGATGGGTCCCCCGCCCAAGGAGGCAGGAGGGAAAACTATGCCTTGTTCTAAAGCTCTTTGGGAACCGCTGGCGTAGGCCCACAGATCTGGGAGCTGCGGGCATTCCTGCTGCCTTCGGCCTCGACACCACCCTTTCCCACTTGGCGCCGCGCTAGGCAAAAAAATGGCCATACGGCTGGAAATGGGTCCCCCGCCCAAAGAGCCAGCAGGGAAAACTATGCCTTGTTCTAAAGCTCTTTGGGAACCGCTTCCGTAGCCCCACAGACCTGGGGGCTGTGGGCTTTCCTGCTGCCTTCAGCCTCGACAACACCCTTTCCCTCTGGGCGCCGCGCCAGGCCCAAAAATGGCCATATGGCTGGAGATGGGTCCCCCGCCCAAGGAGCCAGCAGGGAAAACTATGCCTTGTTCTAAAGCTCTTTGGGAACCGCTTGCGTAGCCCCACAGACCTGGGGCTGCGGGCCTTCCTGCTGCCTTCAGCCTCGACACCA
This sequence comes from Rissa tridactyla, assembly GCF_028500815.1. NCBI lineage: Eukaryota > Metazoa > Chordata > Aves > Charadriiformes > Laridae > Rissa > Rissa tridactyla. Next base: position 643,803 of record NW_026529738.1, on the reverse strand, counting down.
CCCTTTCCCACTTGGCGCATCGCCAGGCACAAAAATGGCCATACGGCTGGAGATGGGTTCCCGCCCAAAGAGCCAGCAGGGAAAACTATGCCTTGTTCTAAAGCTCTTTGGGAACCGCTTGCATAGCCCCACAGACCTGGGGGCTGCGGGCTTTCCTGCTGCCTTCAGCCTCAAAACCACCCTTTCCCACTTGGCGCCGCGCCAGGCACAAAAATGGCCATATGTTTGGAGATTGTTCCCCCGCCCAAGGAGCCAGCAGGGAAAACTATGCCTTGTTCTAAAGGTCTTTGGGAACCGCTTGCGTAGCCCCACAGACCTGGGGGCTGCGGGCTTTCCTGCTGCTTTCAGCCTCGACAACACCCTTTCCCACTTGGCGCCGCGCCAGGCACAAAAATGGCCATATGGCTGGAGATGGGTCCCCCGCCCAAGGAGCCAGCAGGGAAAACTATGCCTTGTTCTAAAGCTCTTTGGAAACCGCTTTTGTAGCCCCACAGACCTGGGGGCTGCGGGCCTTCCTGCTGCCTTCAGCCTCGACAACACCCTTTGCTCTGGGCGCCGCGCCAGGCACAAAAATGGCCATATGGCTGGAGATGGGTCCCCCGCCCAAGGAGCCAGCAGGGAAAACTATGCCTTGTTCTAAAGCTCTTTGGGAACCGCTTGCGTAGCCCCACAGACCTTGGGGCTGCGGGCTTTCCTGCTGCCTTCAGCCTCAAAACCACCCTTTCCCACTTGGCGCCGCGCCAGGCACAAAAATGGTCATACGGCTGGAGATGGGTCCCCCGCCCAAAGAGCCAGCAGGGAAAACTATGCCTTGTACTAAAGTTCTTTGGGAACCACTTGCGTAGCCCCACAGACCTGGGGGCTGCGGGCTTTCCTGCTGCCTTCAGCCTCAAAACCACCCTTTCCCACTTGGTGCCGCACCAGGCCCAAAAATGGCCATACGGCTGGAGATGGGTCCCCCGCCCAAGGAGCCAGCAGGGAAAACTATGCCTTGTTCTAAAGCTCTTTGGGAACCGCTTGCGTAGTCCCACAGACCTGGGAGCTGCGGGCATTCCTGCTGCCTTCGGCCTCGACACCACCCTTTCCCACTTGGCGCCGCGCCAGGCACAAAAATGGCCATACGGCTGGAAATGGGTCCCCCGCCCAAAGAGCCAGCAGGGAAAACTATGCCTTGTTCTAAAGCTCTTTGGAAACCGCTTTTGTAGCCCCACAGACGTGGGGGCTGCGGGCCTTCCTGCTGCCTTCAGCCTCGACAACACCCTTTGCTCTGGGCGCCGCGCCAGGCACAAAAATGGCCATATGGCTGGAGATGGGTCCCCCGCCCAAAGAGCCAGCAGGGAAAACTATGCCTTGTTCTAAAGCTCTTTGGGAACCGCTTGCGTAGCCCCACAGACCTTGGGGCTGCGGGCTTTCGTGCTGCCTTCAGCCTCGACACCACCCTTTTCCACTTGGCGCCGCGCCAGGCACAAGAATGGTCATACCCCTGGAGATGGGTCCCCCGCCCAAAGAGCCAGCAGGGAAAACTATGCCTTGTACTAAAGTTCTTTGGGAACCACTTGCGTAGCCCCACAGACCTGGGGGCTGCGGGCTTTCATGCTGCCTTCAGCCTCAAAACCACCCTTTCCCACTTGGTGCCGCGCCAGGCCCAAAAATGGCCATACGGCTGGAGATGGGTCCCCCGCCCAAGGAGCCATCAGGGAAAACTATGCCTTGTTCTAAAGCTCTTTGGAAACCGCTTGCGTAGCCCCACAGACCTGGGGGCTGCGGGCCTTCCTGCTGCATTCAGCCTCGACACCACCCTTTCCCACTTGGAGCCGCGCCAGGCACAAAAATGGCCATATGGCTGGAGATGGGTCCCCCGCCCAAGGAGCCAGCAGGGAAAACTATGCCTTGTTCTAAAGCTCTTTCGGAACCGCTTGCGTAGCCACACAGACCTGGGGGCTGCGGGCCTTCCTGCTGCCTTCAGCCTCGACACCACCCTTTCCCACTTGGTGCCGCGCCAGGCACAAAAATGGCCATACGGCTGGAGATGAGACTCCCGCCCAAAGAGCCAGCAGGGAAAACTATGCCTTGTTCTAAAGTTCTTTGGGAACCACTTGCGTAGCCCCACAGACGTGGGGGCTGCGGGCTTTCCTGCTGCCTTCAGCCTCAAAACCACCCTTTCCCACTTGGCGCCGCGCCAGGCACAAAAATGGTCATACGGCTGGAGATGGGTCCCCCGCCCAAAGAGCCAGCAGGGAAAACTATGCCTTGTTCTAAAGGTCTTTGGGAACCCCTTGCGTAGCCCCACAGACCTGGGGGCTGCGGGCTTTCCTGCTGCCTTCAGCCTCAAAACCACCCTTTCCCACTTGGCGCCGCGCCAGGCACAAAAATGGCCATATGTCTGGAGATTGTTCCCCCGCCCAAGGAGCCAGCAGGGAAAACTATGCCTTGTTCTAAAGCTCTTTGGGAACCGCTTGCGTAGCCCCACAGACCTGGGGGCTGCGGGCTTTCCTGCTGCCTTCAGCCTCAACAGCACCCTTTCCCACTTGGCGCCGCGCCAGGCACAAAAATGTCCATACGGCTGGAAATGGGTCCCCCGCCCAAAGAGCCAGCAGGGAAAACTATGCCTTGTTCTAAAGCTCTTTGGGAACCGCTTCCGTAGCCCCACAGACCTGGGGGCTGCGGGCTTTCCTGCTGCCTTCAGCCTCGACACCACCCTTTCCCTCTGGGCGCCGCGCCAGGCAGAAAAATGGCCATATGGCTGGAGATGGGTCCCCCGCCCAAAGAGCCAGCAGGGAAAACTATGCCTTGTACTAAAGCTCTTTGGGAACCGCTTGCGTAGCCCTACAGACCTGGGGGCTGTGGGCTTTCGTACTGCCTTCAGCCTCGACACCACCCTTTCCCACTTGGCGCCGCGCCAGGCACAAAAATGGCCACACGGCTGGAGATGGGTCCCCCGCCCAAAGAGCCAGCAGGGAAAACTATGCCTTGTTCTAAAGCTCTTTGGAAACCGCTTGCGTAGCCCCACAGACCTGGGGGCTGCGGGCTTTCCTGCTGCCTTCGGCCTCGAAGTCACCATTTCCCTCTGGGCGCCGGGCCAGGCACAAAAAAGGCCTATGGCTGGAGATGGGTCCCCCGCCCAAAGAGCCAGCAGGGAAAACTATGCCTTGTTCTAAAGCTCTTTGGGAACCGCTTGCGTAGCCCCACAGACCTGGGGCTGCAGGCCTTCCTTCTGCCTTCAGCCTCAAAATCACCCTTTCCCACTTGGCGCCGCGCCAGGCACAAAAATGGGCTATGGCTGGAGATGGGTCCCCCGCCCAAGGAGGCAGGAGGGAAAACTATGCCTTGTTCTAAAGCTCTTTGGGAACCGCTTGCGTAGGCCCACAGACCTGGGAGCTGCGGGCATTCCTGCTGCCTTCGGCCTCGACACCACCCTTTCCCACTTGGCGCCGCGCTAGGCAAAAAAATGGCCATACGGCTGGAAATGGGTCCCCCGCCCAAAGAGCCAGCAGGGAAAACTATGCCTTGTTCTAAAGCTCTTTGGGAACCGCTTGCGTAGCCCCACAGACCTGGGGGCTGCGGGCTTTCCTGCTGCCTTCAGCCTCGACAACACCCTTTCCCACTTGGCGCCGCGCCAGGCACAAAAATGTCCATATGGCTGGAAATGGGTCCCCCGCCCAAAGAGCCATCAGGGAAAACTATGCCTTGTTCTAAAGCTCTTTGGGAACCGCTTGCGTAGCCCCACAGACCTGGGGCTGCGGGCCTTCCTGCTGCCTTCAGCCTCGACACCACCCTTTCCCACTTGGTGCATCGCCAGGCACAAAAATGGCCATACGGCTGGAGATGGGTTCCCGCCCAAAGAGCCAGCAGGGAAAACTATGCCTTGTTCTAAAGCTCTTTGGGAACCGCTTGCATAGCCCCACAGACCTGGGGGCTGCGGGCTTTCCTGCTGCCTTCAGCCTCGACACCACCCTTTCCCACTTGGCGCCGCGCCAGGCACAAAAATGGCCATATGTTTGGAGATTGTTCCCCCCGCCCAAGGAGCCAGCAGGGAAAACTATGCCTTGTTCTAAAGGTCTTTGGGAACCGCTTGCGTAGCCCCACAGACCTGGGGGCTGCGGGCTTTCCTGCTGCTTTCAGCCTCGACAACACCCTTTCCCTCTGGGCGCCGCGCCAGGCACAAAAATGGCCATATGGCTGGAGATGGGTCCCCCGCCCAAGGAGCCAGCAGGGAAAACTATGCCTTGTTCTAAAGCTCTTTGGAAAACGCTTTTGTAGCCCCACAGACCTGGGGGCTGCGGGCCTTCCTGCTGCCTTCAGCCTCGACAACACCCTTTGCTCTGGGCGCCGCGCCAGGCACAAAAATGGCCATATGGCTGGAGATGGGTCCCCCGCCCAAGGAGCCAGCAGGGAAAACTATGCCTTGTTCTAAAGCTCTTTGGGAACCGCTTGCGTAGCCCCACAGACCTTGGGGCTGCGGGCTTTCGTGCTGCCTTCAGCCTCGACACCACCCTTTCCCACTTGGCGCCGCGCCAGGCACAAGAATGGTCATACCCCTGGAGATGGGTCCCCCGCCCAAAGAGCCAGCACGGAAAACTATGCCTTGTACTAAAGTTCTTTGGGAACCACTTGCGTAGCCCCACAGACCTGGGGGCTGCGGGCTTTCATGCTGCCTTCAGCCTCAAAACCACCCTTTCCCACTTGGTGCCGCGCCAGGCCCAAAAATGGCCATACGGCTGGAGATGGGTCCCCTGCCCAAGGAGCCAGCAGGGAAAACTATGCCTTGTTCTAAAGCTCTTTGGAAACCGCTTGCGTAGCCCCACAGACCTGGGGGCTGCGGGCCTTCCTGCTGCCTTCAGCCTCGACACCACCCTTTCCCACTTGGCGCCGCGCCAGGCAAAAAAATGGCCATACGGCTGGAGATGGGTCTCCTGCCCAAAGAGCCAGCAGGGAAAACTATGCCTTGTTCTAAAGGTCTTTGGCAACCCCTTGCGTAGCCCCACAGACCTGGGGGCTGCGGGGTTTCCTGCTGCTTTCAGCCTCAAAACCACCCTTTCCCACTTGGCGCCGCGCCAGGCACAAAAATGGCCATATGTCTGGAGATTGTTCCCCCGCCCAAGGAGCCAGCAGGGAAAACTATGCCTTGTTCTAAAGCTCTTTGGGAACCGCTTGCGTAGCCCCACAGACCTGGGGGCTGCGGGCTTTCCTGCTGCCTTGAGCCTCAACACCACCCTTTCCCACTTGGCGCTGCGCCAGGCACAAAAATGTCCATACGGCTGGAAATGGGTCCCCCGCCCAAAGAGCCAGCAGGGAAAACTATGCCTTCTTCTAAAGCTCTTTGGGAACCACTTGCGTAGCCCCACAGACCTGGGGGCTGCGGGCTTTCCTGCTGCCTTCAGCCTCAACACCACCCTTTCCCACTTGGTTCCGCGCCAGGCACAAAAATGGCCATATGGCTGGAGATGGGTCCCCCGCCCAAAGAGCCAGCAGGGAAAACTATGCCTTGTTCTAAAGTTCTTTGGGAACCACTTGCGTAGCCCCACAGACCTGGGGGCTGCGGGCTTTCCTGCTGCCTTCAGCCTCAAAACCACCCTTTCCCACTTGGCGCCGCGCCAGGCACAAAAATGGCCATACGGCTGGAGATGGGTCCCCCGCCCAAAGAGCCAGCAGGGAAAACTATGCCTTGTTCTAAAGGTCTTTGGGAACCCCTTGCGTAGCCCCACAGACCTGGGGGCTGCGGGCTTTCCTGCTGCCTTCAGCCTCGACACCACCCTTTCCCACTTGGCGCCGCGACAGGCACAAAAATGGCCATATGTCTGGAGATTGTTCCCCCGCCCAAGGAGCCAGCAGGGAAAACTATGCCTTGTTCTAAAGCTCTTTGGGAACCGCTTGCGTAGCCCCACAGACCTGGGGGCTGCGGGCTTTCCTGCTGCCTTCAGCCTCGACAACACCCTTTCCCACTTGGCGCCGCGCCAGGCACAAAAATGTCCATACGGCTGGAAATGGGTCCCCCGCCCAAAGAGCCAGCAGGGAAAACTATGCCTTGTTCTAAAGCTCTTTGGGAACCGCTTGCGTAGCCCTACAGACCTGGGGGCTGCGGGCTTTCGTACTGCCTTCAGCCTCGACACCACCCTTTCCCACTTGGCGCCGCGCCAGGCACAAAAATGGCCATACGGCTGGAGATGGGTCCCCCGCCCAAAGAGCCAGCAGGGAAAACTATGCCTTGTTCTAAAGCTCTTTGGGAACCGCTTGCGTAGCCCCACAGACCTGGGGGCTGCGGGCCTTCCTGCTGCCTTCGGCCTCGAAGTCACCATTTCCCTCTGGGCGCCGGGCCAGGCACAAAAAAGGCCTATGGCTGGAGATGGGTCCCCCGCCCAAAGAGCCAGCAGGGAAAACTTTGCCTTGTTCTAAATCTCTTTGGGAACCGCTTGCGTAGCCCCACAGACCTGGGGCTGCAGGCCTTCCTTCTGCCTTCAGCCTCAAAATCACCCTTTCCCAATTGGCGCCGCGCCAGGCACAAAAATGGGCTATGGCTGGAGATGGGTCCCCCGCCCAAGGAGGCAGGAGGGAAAACTATGCCTTGTTCTAAACCTCTTTGGGAACCGCTTGCGTAGGCCCACAGACCTGGGAGCTGCGGGCATTCCTGCTGCCTTCGGCCTCGACACCACCCTTTCCCACTTGGCGCCGCGCTAGGCAAAAAAATGGCCATACGGCTGGAAATGGGTCCCCCGCCCAAAAAGCCAGCAGGGAAAACTATGCCTTGTTCTAAAGCTCTTTGGGAACCGCTTGCGTAGCCCCACAGACCTGGGGGCTGAGGGCTTTCCTGCTGCCTTCAGCCTCGACAACACCCTTTCCCACTTGGCGCCGCGCCAGGCACAAAAATGTCCATACGGCTGGAAATGGGTCCCCCGCCCAAAGAGCCAGCAGGGAAAACTATGCCTTGTTCTAAAGATCTTTGGGAACCGCTTCCGTAGCCCCACAGACCTGGGGGCTGCGGGCTTTCCTGCTGCCTTCAGCCTCGACAACACCCTTTCCCTCTGGGCGCCGCGCCAGGCCCAAAAATGGCCATATGGCTGGAGATGGGTCCCCCGCCCAAGGAGCCAGCAGTGAAAACTATGCCTTGTTCTAAAGCTCTTTGGGAACCGCTTGCATAGCCCCACAGACCTGGGGGCTGCGGGCTTTCCTGCTGCCTTCAGCCTCAAAACCACCCTTTCCCACTTGGCGCCGCGCCAGGCACAAAAATGGCCATATGTTTGGAGATTGTTCCCCCGCCCAAGGAGCCAGCAGGGAAAACTATGCCTTGTTCTAAAGTTCTTTGGGAACCACTTGCGTAGCCCCACAGACCTGGGGGCTGCGGGCTTTCCTGCTGCCTTCAGCCTCAAAACCACCCTTTCCCACTTGGCGCCGCGCCAGGCACAAAAATGGCCATACGGCTGGAGATGGGTCCCCCGCCCAAAGAGCCAGCAGGGAAAACTATGCCTTGTTCTAAAGGTCTTTGGGAACCCCTTGCGTAGCCCCACAGACCTGGGGGCTGCGGGCTTTCCTGCTGCCTTCAGCCTCGACACCACCCTTTCCCACTTGGCGCCGCGACAGGCACAAAAATGGCCATATGTCTGGAGATTGTTCCCCCGCCCAAGGAGCCAGCAGGGAAAACTATGCCTTGTTCTAAAGCTCTTTGGGAACCGCTTGCGTAGCCCCACAGACCTGGGGGCTGCGGGCTTTCCTGCTGCCTTCAGCCTCGACAACACCCTTTCCCACTTGGCGCCGCGCCAGGCACAAAAATGTCCATACGGCTGGAAATGGGTCCCCCGCCCAAAGAGCCAGCAGGGAAAACTATGCCTTGTTCTAAAGCTCTTTGGGAACCGCTTGCGTAGCCCTACAGACCTGGGGGCTGCGGGCTTTCGTACTGCCTTCAGCCTCGACACCACCCTTTCCCACTTGGCGCCGCGCCAGGCACAAAAATGGCCATACGGCTGGAGATGGGTCCCCCGCCCAAAGAGCCAGCAGGGAAAACTATGCCTTGTTCTAAAGCTCTTTGGGAACCGCTTGCGTAGCCCCACAGACCTGGGGGCTGCGGGCCTTCCTGCTGCCTTCGGCCTCGAAGTCACCATTTCCCTCTGGGCGCCGGGCCAGGCACAAAAAAGGCCTATGGCTGGAGATGGGTCCCCCGCCCAAAGAGCCAGCAGGGAAAACTTTGCCTTGTTCTAAATCTCTTTGGGAACCGCTTGCGTAGCCCCACAGACCTGGGGCTGCAGGCCTTCCTTCTGCCTTCAGCCTCAAAATCACCCTTTCCCAATTGGCGCCGCGCCAGGCACAAAAATGGGCTATGGCTGGAGATGGGTCCCCCGCCCAAGGAGGCAGGAGGGAAAACTATGCCTTGTTCTAAACCTCTTTGGGAACCGCTTGCGTAGGCCCACAGACCTGGGAGCTGCGGGCATTCCTGCTGCCTTCGGCCTCGACACCACCCTTTCCCACTTGGCGCCGCGCTAGGCAAAAAAATGGCCATACGGCTGGAAATGGGTCCCCCGCCCAAAAAGCCAGCAGGGAAAACTATGCCTTGTTCTAAAGCTCTTTGGGAACCGCTTGCGTAGCCCCACAGACCTGGGGGCTGAGGGCTTTCCTGCTGCCTTCAGCCTCGACAACACCCTTTCCCACTTGGCGCCGCGCCAGGCACAAAAATGTCCATACGGCTGGAAATGGGTCCCCCGCCCAAAGAGCCAGCAGGGAAAACTATGCCTTGTTCTAAAGATCTTTGGGAACCGCTTCCGTAGCCCCACAGACCTGGGGGCTGCGGGCTTTCCTGCTGCCTTCAGCCTCGACAACACCCTTTCCCTCTGGGCGCCGCGCCAGGCCCAAAAATGGCCATATGGCTGGAGATGGGTCCCCCGCCCAAGGAGCCAGCAGTGAAAACTATGCCTTGTTCTAAAGCTCTTTGGGAACCGCTTGCATAGCCCCACAGACCTGGGGGCTGCGGGCTTTCCTGCTGCCTTCAGCCTCAAAACCACCCTTTCCCACTTGGCGCCGGGCCAGGCACAAAAATGGCCATATGTTTGGAGATTGTTCCCCCGCCCAAAGAGCCAGCAGGGAAAACTATGCCTTGTTCTAAAGGTCTTTGGGAACCGCTTGCGTAGCCCCACAGACCTGGGGGCTGCGGGCTTTCCTGCTGCTTTCAGCCTCGACAACACCCTTTCCCTCTGGGCGCCGCGCCAGGCACAAAAATGGCCATACGGCTGGAGATGGGTCCCCCGCCCAAGGAGCCAGCAGGGAAAACTATGCCTTGTTCTAAAGCTCTTTGGAAACCGCTTTTGTAGCCCCATAGACCTGGGGGCTGCGGGCCTTCCTGCTGCCTTCAGCCTCGACAACACCCTTTGCTCTGGGCGCCGCGCCAGGCACAAAAATGGCCATATGGCTGGAGATGGGTCCCCCGCCCAAGGAGCCAGCAGGGAAAACTATGCCTTGTTCTAAAGCTCTTTGGGAACCGCTTGCGTAGCCCCACAGACCTTGGGGCTGCGGGCTTTCGTGCTGCCTTCAGCCTCGACACCACCCTTTCCCACTTGGCGCCGCGCCAGGCACAAAAATGGTCATACGGCTGGAGATGGGTCCCCCGCCCAAAGAGCCAGCAGGGAAAACTATGCCTTGTACTAAAGTTCTTTGGGAACCACTTGCGTAGCCCCACAGACCTGGGGGCTGCGGGCTTTCCTGCTGCCTTCAGCCTCAAAACCACCCTTTCCCACTTGGTGCCGCACCAGGCCCAAAAATGGCCATACGGCTGGAGATGGGTCCCCCGCCCAAGGAGCCAGCAGGGAAAACTATGCCTTGTTCTAAAGCTCTTTGGGAACCGCTTGCGTAGTCCCACAGACCTGGGAGCTGCGGGCATTCCTGCTGCCTTCGGCCTCGACACCACCCTTTCCCACTTGGCGCCGCGCCAGGCACAAAAATGGCCATACGGCTGGAAATGGGTCCCCCGCCCAAAGAGCCAGCAGGGAAAACTATGCCTTGTTCTAAAGCTCTTTGGAAACCGCTTTTGTAGCCCCACAGACCTGTGGGCTGCGGGCCTTCCTGCTGCCTTCAGCCTCGACAACACCCTTTGCTCTGGGCGCCGCGCCAGGCACAAAAATGGCCATATGGCTGGAGATGGGTCCCCCGCCCAAGGAGCCAGCAGGGAAAACTATGCCTTGTTCTAAAGCTCTTTGGGAACCGCTTGCGTAGCCCCACAGACCTGGGGGCTGCGGGCTTTCCTGCTGCCTTCAGCCTCCAAACAACCCTTTCCCACTTGGCGCCGCGCCAGGCACAAGAATGGTCATACCCCTGGAGATGGGTCCCCCGCCCAAAGAGCCAGCAGGGAAAACTATGCCTTATACTAAATTTCTTTGGGAACCACTTGCGTAGCCCCACAGACCTGGGGGCTGCGGGCTTTCATGCTGCCTTCAGCCTCAAAACCACCCTTTCCCACTTGGTGCCGCGCCAGGCCCAAAAATGGCCATACGGCTGGAGATGGGTCCCCCGCCCAAGGAGCCAGCAGGGAAAACTATGCCTTGTTCTAAAGCTCTTTGGAAACCGCTTGCGTAGCCCCACAGACCTGGGGGCTGCGGGCCTTCCTGCTGCCTTCAGCCTCGACACCACCCTTTCCCACTTGGCGCCGCGCCAGGCAAAAAAATGGCCATACGGCTGGAGATGGGTCTCCTGCCCAAAGAGCCAGCAGGGAAAACTATGCCTTGTTCTAAAGGTCTATGGCAACCCCTTGCGTAGCCCCACAGACCTGGAGGCTTCGGGCTTTCCTGCTGCTTTCAGCCTCAAAACCACCCTTTCCCACTTGGCGCCGCGCCAGGCACAAAAATGGCCATATGTCTGGAGATTGTTCCCCCGCCCAAGGAGCCAGCAGGGAAAACTATGCCTTGTTCTAAAGCTCTTTGGGAACCGCTTGCGTAGCCCCACAGACCTGGGGGCTGCGGGCTTTCCTGCTGCCTTGAGCCTCAACACCACCCTTTCCCACTTGGCGCTGCGCCAGGCACAAAAATGTCCATACGGCTGGAAATGGGTCCCCCGCCCAAAGAGCCAGCAGGGAAAACTATGCCTTCTTCTAAAGCTCTTTGGGAACCGCTTGCGTAGCCCCACAGACCTGGGGGCTGCGGGCTTTCATGCTGCCTTCAGCCTCAACACCACCCTTTCCCACTTGGTTCCGCGCCAGGCACAAAAATGGCCATATGGCTGGAGATGGGTCCCCCGCCCAAAGAGCCAGAAGGGAAAACTATGCCTTGTTCTAAAGCTCTTTGGGAACCGCTTGCGTAGCCCTACAGACCTTGGGGCTGCGGGCTTTCCTGCTGCCTTCAGCCTCAAAACCACCCTTTCCCACTTGGCGCCACGCCAGGCACAAAAATGGTCATACGGCTGGAGATGGGTCCCCCGCCAAAGAGCCAGCAGGGAAAACTATGCCTTGTTCTAAAGTTCTTTGGGAACCACTTGCGTAGCCCCACAGACCTGGGGGCTGCAGGCTTTCCTGCTGCCTTCAGCCTCAAAACCACCCTTTCCCACTTGGTGCCGCGCCAGGCCCAAAAATGGCCATACGGCTGGAGATGGGTCCCCCGCCCAAAGAGCCATCAGGGAAAACTATGCCTTGTTCTAAAGCTCTTTGGAAACCGCTTGCATAGCCACACAGACCTGGGGTCTGCGGGCCTTCCTGCTGCCTTCAGCCTCGACACCACCCTTTCCCTCTGGGCGCCGCGCCAGGCACAAAAATGGCCATATGGCTGGAGATGTGTCCCCCGCCCAAGGAGCCAGCAGGGAAAACTATGCCTTGTTCTAAAGCTCTTTGGGAACCGCTTGCGTAGCCCCACAGACCTGGGGGCTGCGGGCCTTCCTGCTGCCTTCAGCCTCGACACCACCCTTTCCCACTTGGCGCCGCGCCAGGCACAAAAATGGCCATATGGCTGGAGATGGGTCTCCTGCCCAAAGAGCCAGCAGGGAAAACTATGCCTTGTTCTAAAGGTCTTTGGGAACCCCTTGCGTAGCCCCACAGACCTGGGGGCTGCGGGCTTTCCTGCTGCCTTCAGCCTCAAAACCACCCTTTCCCACTTGGCGCCGCGCCAGGCACAAAAATGGCCATATGTCTGGAGATTGTTCCCCCGCCCAAGGAGCCAGCAGGGAAAACTATGCCTTGTTCTAAATCTCTTTGGGAACCGCTTGCGTAGCCCCACAGACCTGGGGGCTGCGGGCTTTCCTGCTGCCTTGAGCCTCAACACCACCCTTTCCCACTTGGCGCCGCGCCAGGCACAAAAATGTCCATACGGCTGGAAATGGGTCCCCCGCCCAAAGAGCCAGCAGGGAAAACTATGCCTTGTTCTAAAGCTCTTTGGGAACCGCTTGCGTAGCCCCACAGACCTGGGGGCTGCGGGCTTTCCTGCTGCCTTCAGCCTCAAAACCACCCTTTCCCACTTGGTGCCGCGCCAGGCACAAAAATGGCCATATGGCTGGAGATGGGTCCCCCGCCCAAAGAGCCAGCAGGGAAAACTATGCCTTGTTCTAAAGGTCTTTGGGAACCGCTTGCGTAGCCCTACAGACCTTGGGGCTGCAGGCTTTCCTGCTGCCTTCAGCCTCAAAACCACCCTTTCCCACTTGGCGCCGCGCCAGGCACAAAAATGGTCATATGGCTGGAGATGGGTCCCCCGCCAAAGAGCCAGCAGGGAAAACTATGCCTTGTTCTAAAGTTCTTTGGGAACCACTTGCGTAGCCCCACAGACCTGGGGGCTGCGGGCTTTCCTGCTGCCTTCAGCCTCAAAACCACCCTTTCCCACTTGGTGCCGCGCCAGGCCCAAAAATGGCCATACGGCTGGAGATGGGTCCCCCGCCCAAAGAGCCATCAGGGAAAACTATGCCTTGTTCTAAAGCTCTTTGGAAACCGCTTGCATAGCCACACAGACCTGGGGTCTGCGGGCCTTCCTGCTGCCTTCAGCCTCGACACCACCCTTTCCCTCTGGGCGCCGCGCCAGGCACAAAAATGGCCATATGGCTGGAGATGGGTCCCCCGCCCAAGGAGCCAGCAGGGAAAAATATGCCTTGTTCTAAAGCTCTTTGGGAACCGCTTGCATAGCCACACAGACCTGGGGGCTGCAGGCCTTCCTGCTGCCTTCAGTCTCAAAACCACCCTTTCCCACTTGGCGCCGCGCCAGGCACAAAAATGGCCATATGGCTGGAGATGGGTCCCCCGCCCAAGGAGCCAGCAGGGAAAACTATGCCTTGTTCTAAAGCTCTTGGGGAACCGCTTGCGTAGCCCCACAGACCTGGGGGCTGCAGGCCTTCCTGCTGCCTTCAGCCTCGACACCACCCTTTCCCACTTGGCGCCGCGCCAGGCACAAAAATGGCCATACGGCTGGAGATGGGTTCCCGCCCAAGGAGCCAGCAGGGAAAACTATGCCTTGTTCTAAAGCTCTTTGGGAACCGCTTGCGTAGCCCCACAGACCTGGGGGCTGCGGGCCTTCCTGCTGCCTTCAGCCTCGACACCACCCTTTCCCACTTGGCGCCGCACCAGGCACAAAAATGGCCATATGGCTGGAGATGGGTCCCCCGCCCAAGGAGCCAGCAGGGAAAACTATGCCTTGTTCTAAAGCTCTTTGGGAACCGCTTGCGTAGCCCCACAGACCTGGGGGCTGCGGGCTTTCGTGCTGCCTTCAGCCTCGACAACACCCTTTCCCTCTGGGCGCCGCGCCAGGCACAAAAATGGCCATATGGCTGGAGATGGGTCCCCCGCCCAAGGAGGCAGCAGGGAAAACTATGCCTTGTTCTAAAGCTCTTTGGGAACCGCTTGCGTAGCCCCACAGACCTGGGGGCTGCGGGCTTTCCTGCTGCCTTCAGCCTCAAAACCACCCTTTCCCACTTTGCGCCGCGCCAGGCACAAAAATGGCCATATGGCTGCAGATGGGTCCCCCGCCCAAGGAGCAAGCAGGGAAAACTATGCCTTGTTCTAAAGCTCTTTAGAAACCGCTTGCGTAGCCCCACAGACCTTGGGGCTGCGGGCTTTCCTGCTGCCTTCAGCCTCAAAACCACCCTTTCCCTCTGGGCGCCGCGCCAGGCACAAAAATGGCCATACGGCTGGAGATGGGTCCCCCGCCCAAGGAGCCAGCAGGGAAAACTATGCCTTGTTCTAAAGCTCTTGGGGAACCGCTTGCGTAGCCCCACAGACCTGGGGGCTGCAGGCCTTCCTGCTGCCTTCAGCCTCGACACCACCCTTTCCCACTTGGCGCCGCGCCAGGCACAAAAATGGCCATACGGCTGGAGATGGGTTCCCGCCCAAGGAGCCAGCATGGAAAACTATGCCTTGTTCTAAAGCTCTTTGGGAACCGCTTGCGTAGCCCCACAGACCTGGGGGCTGCGGGCCTTCCTGCTGCCTTCAGCCTCGACACCACCCTTTCCCACTTGGCGCCGCACCAGGCACAAAAATGGCCATATGGCTGGAGATGGGTCCCCCGCCCAAGGAGCCAGCAGGGAAAACTATGCCTTGTTCTAAAGCTCTTTGGGAACCGCTTGCGTAGCCCCACAGACCTGGGGGCTGCGGGCTTTCGTGCTGCCTTCAGCCTCGACAACACCCTTTCCCTCTGGGCGCCGCGCCAGGCACAAAAATGGCCATATGGCTGGAGATGGGTCCCCCGCCCAAGGAGCCAGCAGGGAAAACTATGCCTTGTTCTAAAGCTCTTTGGGAACCGCTTGCGTAGCCCTACAGACCTGGGGGCTGCGGGCTTTCCTGCTGCCTTCAGCCTCAAAACCACCCTTTCCCACTTTGCGCCGCGCCAGGCACAAAAATGGCCATATGGCTGCAGATGGGTCCCCCGCCCAAGGAGCAAGCAGGGAAAACTATGCCTTGTTCTAAAGCTCTTTAGAAACCGCTTGCGTAGCCCCACAGACCTTGGGGCTGCGGGCTTTCCTGCTGCCTTCAGCCTCAAAACCACCCTTTCCCTCTGGGCGCCGCGCCAGGCACAAAAATGGCCATATGGCTGGAGATGGGTCCCCCGCCCAAGGAGCCAGCAGGGAAAACTATGCCTTGTTCTAAAGCTCTTGGGGAACCGCTTGCGTAGCCCCACAGACCTGGGGGCTGCGGGCCTTCCTGCTGCCTTCAGCCTCGACACCACCCTTTCCCACTTGGCGCCGCGCCAGGCACAAAAATGGCCATACGGCTGGAGATGGGTTCCCGCCCAAGGAGCCAGCAGGGAAAACTATGCCTTGTTCTAAAGCTCTTTGGGAACCGCTTGCGTAGCCCCACAGACCTGGGGGCTGCAGGCCTTCCTGCTGCCTTCAGTCTCAAAACCACCCTTTCCCACTTGGCACCGCGCCAGGCACAAAAATGGCCATACGGCTGGAGATGGGTCCCCCGCCCAAAGAGCCAGCAGGGAAAACTATGCCTTGTTCTAAAGGTCTTTGGGAACCGCTTGCGTAGCCCCACAGACCTTGGGGCTGCGGGCCTTCCTGCTGCCTTCAGCCTCGACACCACCCTTTCCCACTTAGCGCCGCGCCAGGCACAAAAATGGCCATATGGCTGGAGATGGGTCCCCCGCCCAAAGAGCCAGCAGGGAAAACTATGCCTTGTTCTAAAGCTCTCTGGGAACCGCTTGCGTAGCCCCACAGACCTGGGGGCTGCAGGCTTTCGTGCTGCCTTCAGCCTCGACAACACCCTTTCCCACTTGGCGCCGCGCCAGGCACAAAAATGGCCATACGGCTGGAGATGGGTCCCCCGCCCAAGGAGCCAGCAGGGAAAACTATGCCTTGTTCTAAAGCTCTTTGGGAACCGATTGCGTAGCCCCACAGACCTGGGGGGCTGCGGGCTTTCCTGCTGCCTTCAGCCTCGACACCACCCTTTCCCACTTGGCGCCGCGCCAGGCACAAAAATGGCCATATGGCTGGAGATGGGTCCCCCGCCCAAACAGCCAGCAGGGAAAACTATGCCTTGTTCTAAAGCTCTTTGGGAACTGCTTGCGTAGCCCCACAGACCTGGGTGCTGTAGACTTTCCTGCTGCCTTCAGCCTCAAAACCACCCTTTCCCACTTGGCGCCGCGCCAGGCACAAAAATGGCCATACGGTTGGCGATGGGTCCCCCGCCCAAAGAGCCAGCAGGGAAAACTATGCCTTGTTCTAAAGCTCTTTGGGAACCGCTTGCGTAGCCCCACAGACCTTGGCCTGCAGGCTATCCTGCTGCCTTCAGTCTCAAAACCACCCTTTCCCACTTGGCGCCGCGCCAGGCACAAAAATGGCCATACGGCTGGAGATGGGTCCCCCGCCCAAAGAGCCAGCAGGGAAAACTACGCCTTGTTCTAAAGCTCTTTGGAAACCGCTTGCGTAGCCCCACAGACCTGGGGCTGCGGGCTTTCCTGCTGCCTTCAGCCTCAAAACCACCCTTTCCCACTTGGCGCCGCGACAGGCACAAAAATGGCCATACGGCTGGAGATGGGTTCCCGCCCAAGGAGCCAGCAGGGAAAACTATGCCTTGTTCTAAAGCTCTTTGGGAACCGCTTGCGTAGCCCCACAGACCTGGGGGCTGCGGGCTTTCCTGCTGCCTTCAGCCTCAAAACCACCCTTTCCCTCTGGGCGCCGCACCAGGCACAAAAATGGCCATACGGCTGGAGATGGGTCCCCCGCCCAAAGAGCCAGCAGGGAAAACTATGCCTTGTTCTAAAGCTCTTTGGGAACCGCTTGCGTAGCCCCACAGACCTGGGTGCTGTAGGCTTTCCTGCTGCCTTCAGCCTCAAAACCACCCTTTCCTACTTGGCGCCGCGCCAGGCACAAAAATGGCCATTCGGCTGGAGATGGGTCCCCCGTCCAAAGAGCCAGCAGGAAAATCTATGCCTTGTTCTAAAGCTCTTTGGGAACCGCTTGCGTAGCCCCACAGACGTGGGGCTGCAGGCCTTCCTGCTGCCTTCAGTCTCAAAACCACCCTTTCCCACTTGGCACCGCGCCAGGCAAAAAAATGGCCATACGGCTGGAGATGGGTCCCCCGCCCAAAGAGCCAGCAGGGAAAACTATGCCTTATTCTAAAGCTCTTTGGAAACCGCTTGCGTAGCCACACAGACATGGGGGCTGCGGGCCTTCCTGCTGCCTTCAGCCTCGACACCACCCTTTGCCACTTGGCGCCGTGCCAGGCACTAAAATGGCCATACGGCTGGACATTGGTCCCCCGCCCAAAGAGCCAGCAGGGAAAACTATGCCTTGTTCTGAAGCTTTTTGGGAACCGCTTGCGTAGCCCCACAGACCTGGGGGCTGCGGGCTTTCGTACTGCCTTCAGCCTCGACACCACCCTTTCCCACTTGGTGCGGCGCCAGGCCCAAAAATGGCCTATGGCTGGAGATGGGTACCTTGCCCAAAGAGCCAGCTGGGAAAACTATGCCTTGTTCTAAAGCTCTTTGGGAACCGCTTGCGTAGCCCCACAGACCGGGGGCTGCAGGCTTTCCTGCTGCCTTCAGACTCAAAACCACCCTTTCCCACTTGGTGCCACGCCAGGCACAAAAATGGCCATACGGTTGGAGATGGGTCCCCCGCCCAAAGAGCCAGCAGGGAAAACTATGCCTTGTTCTAAAGCTCTTTGGGAACCGCTTGCGTAGCCCCACAGACCTGGGGGCTGCGGGCTTTCCTGCTGCCTTCAGCCTCAACACCACCCTTTCCCACTTGGCGCCGCGCCAGGCACAAAAATGGCCATACGGCTGGAGATGGGTCCCCCGCCCAAAGAGCCAGCAGGGAAAACTATGCCTTGTTCTAAAGCTCTTTGGGAACCACTTGCGTAGCCCCACAGACCTGGGGGCTGCGGGCTTTCCTGCTGCCTTCAACCTCAAAACCACCCTTTCCCACTTGGTGCCGCGCTTGGCCCAAAAATGGCCATACGGCTGGAGATGGGTCCCCCGCCCAAAGAGCCAGCAGGGAAAACTATGCCTTGTTCTAAAGCTCTTTGGGAACCGCTTGCGTAGCCCCACAGACCTGGGAGCTGCGGGCCTTCCTGCTGCCTTCAGCCTCAAAACCACCCTTTCCCACTTGGCTCCGCGCCAGGCACAAAATTGGCCATACGGCTGGAGATGAGTCCCGTGCCCAAAGAGCCAGCAGGGAAAACTATGCCCTGTTCTAAAGCTCTTTGGGAACCGCTTGCGTAGCCCCACAGACCTGGGTCCTGCAGGCTTTCCTGCTGCCTTTAGCCTCAAAGGCACCCTTTCCCACTTCGCGCCGCGCCAGGCACAAAAATGTCCATACGGCTGGACATTGGTCCCCCGCCCAAAGAGCCAGCAGGGAAAACTATGCCTTGTTCTGAAGCTCTTTGGGAACCGCTTGCGTTGTCCCACAGACCTGGGGACTGAGGGCTTTCCTGCTGCCTTCAGCCTCAAAACTACCCTTTCCCACTTGGTGCTGCGCCAGGCACAAAAATGGCCTATGGCTGGAGATGGGTACCATGCCCAAAGAGCCAGCAGGGAAAACTATGCCTTGTTCTGAAGCTCTTTGGGAACCGCTTGCGTAGCCCCAGAGACATGGTGGCTGCAGTCTTTCCTGCTGCCTTCAGCCTCAAAACCACCCTTCCCACTTGGTGCCACGCCAGGCACAAAAATGGCCATACGGTTGGAGATGGGTCCCGTGCTCAAGGAGCCATCAGGGAAAACTATGCCTTGTTCTAAAGCTCTTTGGGAACCGCTTGCGTAGCCCCACAGACCTGGGAGCTGCGGGCTTTCCTGCTGCCTTCAGACTCGATACCACCCTTTCCCACTTGGTGCGCGCCAGGCACAAAAATGGCCATACGGCTGGAGATGGGTCTCCCGCCCAAGGAGCCAGCAGGGAAAACTATGCCTTGTTCTGAAGCTCTTTGGGAACCGCTTGCGTAGCCCCACAGACCTGGGGGCTGCAGGCTTTCCTGCTGCCTTTAGCCTCAAAGGCACCCTTTCCCACTTCGTGCCGCGCCAGGCACAAAAATGTCCATACGGCTGGACATGGGTCCCCCGCCCAAAGAGCCAGCAGGGAAAACTATGCCTTGTTCTAAAGCTCATTGGGAACCGCTTGCGTAGCCCCACAGACCTGGGGGCTGCGGGCTTTCCTGCTGCCTTCAGCCTCAAAACTACCCTTTCCCACTTGGTGCGGCGCCAGGCCCAAAAATGGCCTATGGCTGGAGATGGGTACCTTGCCCAAAGAGCCAGCTGGGAAAACTATGCCTTGTTCTAAAGCTCTTTGGAAACCGCTTGCGTAGCCCCAGAGACATGGGGGCTGCAGTCTTTCCTGCTGCCTTCAGCCTCAAAACCACACTTTCCCACTTGGTGCCACGCCAGGCACAAAAATGGCCATACGGTTGGAGATGGGTCCCGTGCTCAAGGAGCCATCAGGGAAAACTATGCCTTGTTCTAAAGCTCTTTGGGAACCGCTTGCGTAGCCCCACAGACCTGGGAGCTGCGGGCTTTCCTGCTGCCTTCAGACTCGATACCACCCTTTCCCACTTGGTGCGCGCCAGGCACAAAAATGGCCATACGGCTGGAGATGGGTCCCCCGCCCAAAGAGCCAGCAGGGAAAACTATGCCTTGTTCTAAAGCTCTTTGGGAACCGCTTGCGTAGCCCCACAGACCTGGGGGCTGCGGGCTTTCCTGCTGCCTTCAGGCTCGACAGCACCCTTTCCCACTTGGCGCCGCGCTAGGCACAAAAATGGCCATACGGCTGGAGATGGGCCCCACGCCCAAAAGCCAGAAGGGAAAACTATGCCTTGTTCTAAAGCTCTTTGGGAACCGCTCGCGTAGCCCCACAGACGTGGGTGCTGCGGGTTTTCCTGCTGCCTTCAGCCTCAAAACCACCCTTTCCCACTTGGCGCCGCGCCACGGACAAAAATGGCCATACGGCTGGAGATGGGTCCCCCGCCCAAGGAGCCAGCAGGGAGAAATATGCCTTGTTCTAAAGCTCTTTGGGAACCGCTTGCGTAGCCCCACAGACCTGGGGGCTGTGGACTTTCCTGCTGCCTTCAGCCTCAAAACCACCCTTTCCCACTTGGCGCCGCGCCAGGCTCAAAAATGGCCATACGGCTGGAGATGGGTCCCCCGCCCAAAGAGCCAGCAGGGAAAACTATGCCTTGTTCTAAAGCTCTTTGGGAACCGCTTGCGTAGCCCCACAGACCTGGGGGCTGCAGGCTTTCCTGCTGCCTTCAGCCTCAAAGCCACCCTTTCCCACTTGGCACTGCGCCAGGCACAAAAATGGCCTATGGCTGTAGATGGGTCCCCCGCCCAAAGAGCCAGCAGGGAAAACTATGCCTTGTTATAAAGCTCTTTGGGAATCGCTTGCGTAACCCCACAGACCTGGGGGCTGCAGGCTTTCCTGCTGCCTTCAGCCTCAAAACCACCCTTTCCCACTTGGCGCCGCGCCACGGACAAAAATGGCCATACGGCTGGAGATGGGTCCCCCGCCCAAAGAGCCAGCAAGGAAAACTATGCCTTGTTCTAAAGCTCTTTGGGAACCGCTTGTGTAGCCCCACAGACCTGGGGGCTGCGGGCTTTCCTGCTGCCTTCAGCCTCAAAGCCACCCTTTCCCACTTGGCGCCGCGCCAGGCACAAAAATGGCCATACGGCTGGAGATGGGTCCCCTGCCCAAAGAGACAGCAGGGAAAACTATGCCTTGTTCTAAAGCTCTCTGGGAACCGCTTGCGTAGCCCCACAGACCTGGGGGCTGCGGGCTTTCCTGCTGCCTTCAGCCTCAAAGCCACCCTTTCCCACTTGGCACGGCGCCAGGCACAAAAATGGCCATACGGCTGGAGATGGGCCCCACGCCCAAAAGCCAGCAGGGAAAACTATGCCTTGTTCTAAGGCTCTTTGGGAACCGCTTGCGTAGCCCCACAGACCTGGGCGCTGCAGGCTTTCCTGCTGCCTTCAGCCTCAAAACCACCCTTTCCCACTACGCACTGCGCCAGGCATAAAAATAGCCATACGACTGGAGATGGGTCCCCCGCCCAAAGACCCAGCAGGGAAAACTATGCCTTGTTCTAAAGCTCTTTGGGAACCGCTTGCGTAGCCCCACAGACCTGGGCGGTGCAGGCTTTCCTACTGCCTTCAGCCTCAAAACCACCGTTTCCCACTTGGCGCCGCATCAGGCACAAAAATGGCCTATGGCTGGAGATGGGTCCCATGCCCAAAGAGCCAGCAAGGAAAATTATGCCTTGTTCTAAAACTCTTTCGGAACCGCTTGCGTAGCTCTACAGACCTGGGGGCTGCGGGCTTTCCCGCTGCCTTCAGCCTCAAAACCACCCTTTCCCACTTGGCGCCGCGCCAGGCTCAAAAATGGCCATACAGCTGGAGATGGGTCCCCTGCCCAAAGAGACAGCAGGGAAAAATATGCCTTGTTCTAAAGCTCTTTGGGATCCGCTTGCGTAGCCCCACAGACCTGGGGGCTGCGGGCTTTCCTGCTGCCTTCATCCTCAAAACCACCCTTTCCCACTTGGCGCCGCGCCAGGCACAAAAATGGCCATACGGCTGGAGATGGGTCCCCCGCCCAAAGAGCCAGCAGGGAAAACTATGCCTTGTTCTAAAGCTCTTTGGGAACCGCTTGCGTAGCCCCACAGACCTGGGGGCTGCAGGCTTTCCTGCTGCCTTCAGCCTCGACACCACCCTTTCCCACTTGGCGCCGCGCCAGGCACAAAAATGGCCATATGTCTGGAGATTGTTCCCCTGCCCATGGAGCCAGTAGGGAAAAATATGCCTTGTTCTAAAGCTCTTTGGAAACCGCTTGCGTAGCCCCACAGACCTGGGGGCTGCGGGCTCTCCTGCTGCCTTCAGCCTCGACACCACCCTTTCCCACTTCGCGTCGCGCTAGGCACAAAAATGGCCTATGGCTGGAGATGGGTCCCATGCCCAAAGAGCCATCAGGGAAAACTATGCCTTGTTCTAAAGCTCTTTGGGAAACGCTTGCGTAGCCCCACAGACCTGGGGGCTGCGGGCTTTCCTGCTGCCTTCAGCCTCGACACCACCCTTTCCCACTTGGCGCCGCGCCAGGCTCAAAAATGGCCATACGGCTGGAGATGGGTCCCCCGCCCAAAGAGCCAGCAGGGAAAACTATGCCTTGTTCTAAAGCTCTTTGGGAACCGCTTGCATAGCACCACAGACCTGGGGGCTGCGGGCTTTCCTGCTGCCTTCAGGCTCGACAGCACCCTTTCCCACTTGGCGCCGCGCTAGGCACAAAAATGGCCATACGGCTGGAGATGGGCCCCACGTCCAAAAGCCATAAGGGAAAATTATGCCTTGTTCTAAAGCTCTTTGGGAACCGCTTGCGTAGCCCCACAGACGTGGGGGCTGCGGGCTTTCCTGCTGCCTTCAGCCTCAAAACCACCCTTTCCCACTTGGCGCCGCGCCACGGACAAAAATGGCCATATGTCTGGAGATGGGTCCCCCGCCCAAGGAACCAGCAGGGAAAAATATGCCTTGTTCTAAAGCTCTTTGGGAACCGCTTGCGTAGCCCCACAGACCTGGGGGCTGTGGACTTTCCTGCTGCCTTCAGCCTCAAAACCACCCTTTCCCACTTGGCGCCGCGCCAGGCACAAAAATGGCCATACGGCTGGAGATGGGTCCCCCGCCCAAAGAGCCAGCAGGGAAAACTATGCCTTGTTCTAAAGCTCTTTGGGAACCGCTTGCGTAGCCCCACAGACCTGGGGGCTGCAGGCTTTCCTGCTGCCTTCAGCCTCAAAGCCACCCTTTGCCACTTGGCACTGCGCCATGCACAAAAATGGCTTATGGCTGTAGATGGGTCCCCCGCCCAAAGAGCCAGCAAGGAAAACTATGCCTTGTTATAATGCTCTTTGGGAATCGCTTGCGTAACCCCACAGACCTGGGGGCTGCGGGCTTTCCTGCTGCCTTCAGCCTCAAAACCACCCTTTCCCACTTGGCACCGCGCCACGGACAAAAATGGCCATACGGCTGGAGATGGGTCCCCCGCCCAAAAAGCCAGCAAGGAAAACTATTCCTTGTTCTAAAGCTCTTTGGGATCCGCTTGCGTAGCCCCACAGACCTGGGGGCTGCGGGCTTTCCTGCTGCCTTCAGCCTCAAAGCCACCCTTTCCCACTTGGCGCCGCGCCAGGCACAAAAATGGCCATACGGCTGTGTATGGGTCCCCTGCCCAAAGAGACCGCAGGGAAAAATATGCCTTGTTCTAAAGCTCTTTGGGATCCGCTTGCGTAGCCCCACAGACCTGGGGGCTGCGGGCTTTCCTGCTGCCTTCAGCCTCAAAACCACCCTTTCCCACTTGGCGCCGCGCCAGGCACATAATGGCCATACGGCTGGAGATGGGTCCCCCGCCCAAAGAGCCAGCAGGGAAAACTATGCCTTGTTCTAAAGCTCTCTGGGAACCGCTTGCGTAGCCCCACAGACCTGGGGGCTGCGGGCTTTCCTGCTGCCTTCAGCCTCAAAGCCACCCTTTCCCACTTGGCGCCGCGCCAGGCTCAAAAATGGCCATACGGCTGGAGATGGGTCCCCTGCCCAAAGAGCCAGCAGGGAAAACTATGCCTTGTTCTAAAGCTCTTTGGGAACCGCTTGCGTAGCCCCACAGACCTGGGGGCTGCCGGCTTTCCTGCTCCCTTCAGCCTCGACAGCACCCTTTCCCACTTGGCGCAGCGCCAGGCACATAATGGCCGTATGGCTGGAGATGGGTCCCCCGCCCAAAGAGCCAGCAAGGAAAACTATGCCTTCTTCTAAAGCTCTTTGGGAACCGCTTGCGTAGCCCCACAGACCTGGGGGCTGCGGGCTTTGCTGCTGCCTTCAGCCTCAAAGCCACCCTTTCCCACTTGGCACGGCGCCAGGCACAAAAATGGCCATACGGCTGGAGATGGGTCCCACGCCCAAAAGCCAGCAGGGAAAACTATGCCTTGTTCTAAGGCTCTTTGGGAACCGCTTGCGTAGCCCCACAGACCTGGGGGCTGCAGGCTTTCCTGCTGCCTTCAGCCTCAAAACCACCCTTTCCCACTACGCACTGCGCCAGGCATAAAAATAGCCATACGACTGGAGATGGGTCCCCCGCCCAAAGACCCAGCAGGGAAAACTATGCCTTGTTCTAAAGCTCTTTGGGAACCGCTTGCGTAGCCCCACAGACCTGGGAGCTGCGGGCCTTCCTGCTGCCTTCAGCCTCAAAACCACCCTTTCCCACTTGGCTCCGCGCCAGGCACAAAAATGGCCATACGGTTGAGATGAGTCCCGTGCCCAAAGAGCCAGCAGGGAAAACTATGCCATCTTCTAAAGCTCTTTGGGAACCGCTTGCGTACCCGACAGACCTGGGGGCTGCAGGCTTTCCTGCTGCCTTTAGCCTCAAAGGCACCCTTTCCCACTTGGCGCCGCGCCAGGCACAAAAATGTCCATACGGCTGGACATTGGTCCCCCGCCCAAAGAGCCAGCAGGGAAAACTATGCCTTGTTCTAAAGCTCTTTGGGAACCGCTTGCGTAGCCCCAGAGACATGGTGGCTGCAGTCTTTCCTGCTGCCTTCAGCCTCAAAACCACACTTTCCCACTTGGTGCCACGCCAGGCACAAAAATGGCCATACGGTTGGAGATGGGTCCCGTGCTCAAGGAGCCATCAGGGAAAACTATGCCTTGTTCTAAAGCTCTTTGGGAACCGCTTGCGTAGCCCCACAGACCTGGGAGCTGCGGGCTTTCCTGCTGCCTTCAGACTCGATACCACCCTTTCCCACTTGGTGCGCGCCAGGCACAAAAATGGCCATACGGCTGGAGATGGGTCCCCCGCCCAAAGAGCCAGCAGGGAAAACTATGCCTTGTTCTAAAGCTCTTTGGGAACCGCTTGCATAGCACCACAGACCTGGGGGCTGCGGGCTTTCCTGCTGCCTTCAGGCTCGACAGCACCCTTTCCCACTTGGCGCCGCGCTAGGCACAAAAATGGCCATACGGCTGGAGATGGGCCCCACGTCCAAAAGCCAGAAGGGAAAATTATGCCTTGTTCTAAAGCTCTTTGGGAACCGCTTGCGTAGCCCCACAGACGTGGGGGCTGCGGGCTTTCCTGCTGCCTTCAGCCTCAAAACCACCCTTTCCCACTTGGCGCCGCGCCACGGACAAAAATGGCCATATGTCTGGAGATGGGTCCCCCGCCCAAGGAACCAGCAGGGAAAAATATGCCTTGTTCTAAAGCTCTTTGGGAACCGCTTGCGTAGCCCCACAGACCTGGGGGCTGTGGACTTTCCTGCTGCCTTCAGCCTCAAAACCACCCTTTCCCACTTGGCGCCGCGCCAGGCACAAAAATGGCCATACGGCTGGAGATGGGTCCCCCGCCCAAAGAGCCAGCAGGGAAAACTATGCCTTGTTCTAAAGCTCTTTGGGAACCGCTTGCGTAGCCCCACAGACCTGGGGGCTGCAGGCTTTCCTGCTGCCTTCAGCCTCAAAGCCACCCTTTGCCACTTGGCACTGCGCCATGCACAAAAATGGCTTATGGCTGTAGATGGGTCCCCCGCCCAAAGAGCCAGCAAGGAAAACTATGCCTTGTTATAATGCTCTTTGGGAATCGCTTGCGTAACCCCACAGACCTGGGGGCTGCGGGCTTTCCTGCTGCCTTCAGCCTCAAAACCACCCTTTCCCACTTGGCACCGCGCCACGGACAAAAATGGCCATACGGCTGGAGATGGGTCCCCCGCCCAAAAAGCCAGCAAGGAAAACTATTCCTTGTTCTAAAGCTCTTTGGGATCCGCTTGCGTAGCCCCACAGACCTGGGGGCTGCGGGCTTTCCTGCTGCCTTCAGCCTCAAAGCCACCCTTTCCCACTTGGCGCCGCGCCAGGCACAAAAATGGCCATACGGCTGGGTATGGGTCCCCTGCCCAAAGAGACCGCAGGGAAAAATATGCCTTGTTCTAAAGCTCTTTGGGATCCGCTTGCGTAGCCCCACAGACCTGGGGGCTGCGGGCTTTCCTGCTGCCTTCAGCCTCAAAACCACCCTTTCCCACTTGGCGCCGCGCCAGGCACATAATGGCCATACGGCTGGAGATGGGTCCCCCGCCCAAAGAGCCAGCAGGGAAAACTATGCCTTGTTCTAAAGCTCTTTGGGAACCGCTTGCGTAGCCCCACAGACCTGGGGGCTGCCGGCTTTCCTGCTCCCTTCAGCCTCGACAGCACCCTTTCCCACTTGGCGCAGCGCCAGGCACATAATGGCCGTATGGCTGGAGATGGGTCCCCCGCCCAAAGAGCCAGCAAGGAAAACTATGCCTTCTTCTAAAGCTCTTTGGGAACCGCTTGCGTAGCCCCACAGACCTGGGGGCTGCGGGCTTTGCTGCTGCCTTCAGCCTCAAAGCCACCCTTTCCCACTTGGCACGGCGCCAGGCACAAAAATGGCCATACGGCTGGAGATGGGTCCCACGCCCAAAAGCCAGCAGGGAAAACTATGCCTTGTTCTAAGGCTCTTTGGGAACCGCTTGCGTAGCCCCACAGACCTGGGGGCTGCAGGCTTTCCTGCTGCCTTCAGCCTCAAAACCACCCTTTCCCACTACGCACTGCGCCAGGCATAAAAATAGCCATACGACTGGAGATGGGTCCCCCGCCCAAAGACCCAGCAGGGAAAACTATGCCTTGTTCTAAAGCTCTTTGGGAACCGCTTGCGTAGCCCCACAGACCTGGGAGCTGCGGGCCTTCCTGCTGCCTTCAGCCTCAAAACCACCCTTTCCCACTTGGCTCCGCGCCAGGCACAAAAATGGCCATACGGTTGAGATGAGTCCCGTGCCCAAAGAGCCAGCAGGGAAAACTATGCCATCTTCTAAAGCTCTTTGGGAACCGCTTGCGTACCCGACAGACCTGGGGGCTGCAGGCTTTCCTGCTGCCTTTAGCCTCAAAGGCACCCTTTCCCACTTGGCGCCGCGCCAGGCACAAAAATGTCCATACGGCTGGACATTGGTCCCCCGCCCAAAGAGCCAGCAGGGAAAACTATGCCTTGTTCTAAAGCTCTTTGGGAACCGCTTGCGTAGCCCCAGAGACATGGTGGCTGCAGTCTTTCCTGCTGCCTTCAGCCTCAAAACCACACTTTCCCACTTGGTGCCACGCCAGGCACAAAAATGGCCATACGGTTGGAGATGGGTCCCGTGCTCAAGGAGCCATCAGGGAAAACTATGCCTTGTTCTAAAGCTCTTTGGGAACCGCTTGCGTAGCCCCACAGACCTGGGAGCTGCGGGCTTTCCTGCTGCCTTCAGACTCGATACCACCCTTTCCCACTTGGTGCGCGCCAGGCACAAAAATGGCCATACGGCTGGAGATGGGTCCCCCGCCCAAAGAGCCAGCAGGGAAAACTATGCCTTGTTCTAAAGCTCTTTGGGAACCGCTTGCGTAGCCCCACAGACCTGGGGGCTGCAGGCTTTCCTGCTGCCTTCAGCCTCAAAGCCACCCTTTGCCACTTGGCACTGCGCCATGCACAAAAATGGCTTATGGCTGTAGATGGGTCCCCCGCCCAAAGAGCCAGCAAGGAAAACTATGCCTTGTTATAATGCTCTTTGGGAATCGCTTGCGTAACCCCACAGACCTGGGGGCTGCGGGCTTTCCTGCTGCCTTCAGCCTCAAAACCACCCTTTCCCACTTGGCACCGCGCCACGGACAAAAATGGCCATACGGCTGGAGATGGGTCCCCCGCCCAAAAAGCCAGCAAGGAAAACTATTCCTTGTTCTAAAGCTCTTTGGGATCCGCTTGCGTAGCCCCACAGACCTGGGGGCTGCGGGCTTTCCTGCTGCCTTCAGCCTCAAAGCCACCCTTTCCCACTTGGCGCCGCGCCAGGCACAAAAATGGCCATACGGCTGGGTATGGGTCCCCTGCCCAAAGAGACCGCAGGGAAAAATATGCCTTGTTCTAAAGCTCTTTGGGATCCGCTTGCGTAGCCCCACAGACCTGGGGGCTGCGGGCTTTCCTGCTGCCTTCAGCCTCAAAACCACCCTTTCCCACTTGGCGCCGCGCCAGGCACATAATGGCCATACGGCTGGAGATGGGTCCCCCGCCCAAAGAGCCAGCAGGGAAAACTATGCCTTGTTCTAAAGCTCTTTGGGAACCGCTTGCGTAGCCCCACAGACCTGGGGGCTGCCGGCTTTCCTGCTCCCTTCAGCCTCGACAGCACCCTTTCCCACTTGGCGCAGCGCCAGGCACATAATGGCCGTATGGCTGGAGATGGGTCCCCCGCCCAAAGAGCCAGCAAGGAAAACTATGCCTTCTTCTAAAGCTCTTTGGGAACCGCTTGCGTAGCCCCACAGACCTGGGGGCTGCGGGCTTTGCTGCTGCCTTCAGCCTCAAAGCCACCCTTTCCCACTTGGCACGGCGCCAGGCACAAAAATGGCCATACGGCTGGAGATGGGTCCCACGCCCAAAAGCCAGCAGGGAAAACTATGCCTTGTTCTAAGGCTCTTTGGGAACCGCTTGCGTAGCCCCACAGACCTGGGGGCTGCAGGCTTTCCTGCTGCCTTCAGCCTCAAAACCACCCTTTCCCACTACGCACTGCGCCAGGCATAAAAATAGCCATACGACTGGAGATGGGTCCCCCGCCCAAAGACCCAGCAGGGAAAACTATGCCTTGTTCTAAAGCTCTTTGGGAACCGCTTGCGTAGCCCCACAGACCTGGGAGCTGCGGGCCTTCCTGCTGCCTTCAGCCTCAAAACCACCCTTTCCCACTTGGCTCCGCGCCAGGCACAAAAATGGCCATACGGTTGAGATGAGTCCCGTGCCCAAAGAGCCAGCAGGGAAAACTATGCCATCTTCTAAAGCTCTTTGGGAACCGCTTGCGTACCCGACAGACCTGGGGGCTGCAGGCTTTCCTGCTGCCTTTAGCCTCAAAGGCACCCTTTCCCACTTGGCGCCGCGCCAGGCACAAAAATGTCCATACGGCTGGACATTGGTCCCCCGCCCAAAGAGCCAGCAGGGAAAACTATGCCTTGTTCTAAAGCTCTTTGGGAACCGCTTGCGTAGCCCCAGAGACATGGTGGCTGCAGTCTTTCCTGCTGCCTTCAGCCTCAAAACCACACTTTCCCACTTGGTGCCACGCCAGGCACAAAAATGGCCATACGGTTGGAGATGGGTCCCGTGCTCAAGGAGCCATCAGGGAAAACTATGCCTTGTTCTAAAGCTCTTTGGGAACCGCTTGCGTAGCCCCACAGACCTGGGAGCTGCGGGCTTTCCTGCTGCCTTCAGACTCGATACCACCCTTTCCCACTTGGTGCGCGCCAGGCACAAAAATGGCCATACGGCTGGAGATGGGTCCCCCGCCCAAAGAGCCAGCAGGGAAAACTATGCCTTGTTCTAAAGCTCTTTGGGAACCGCTTGCGTAGCCCCACAGACCTGGGGGCTGCGGGCTTTCCTGCTGCCTTCAGGCTCGACAGCACCCTTTCCCACTTGGCGCCGCGCTAGGCACAAAAATGGCCATACGGCTGGAGATGGGCCCCACGCCCAAAAGCCAGAAGGGAAAACTATGCCTTGTTCTAAAGCTCTTTGGGAACCGCTCGCGTAGCCCCACAGACGTGGGGGCTGCGGGTTTTCCTGCTGCCTTCAGCCTCAAAACCACCCTTTCCCACTTGGCGCCGCGCCACGGACAAAAATGGCCATACGGCTGGAGATGGGTCCCCCGCCCAAGGAGCCAGCAGGGAAAAATATGCCTTGTTCTAAAGCTCTTTGGGAACCGCTTGCGTAGCCCCACAGACCTGGGGGCTGTGGACTTTCCTGCTGCCTTCAGCCTCAAAACCACCCTTTCCCACTTGGCGCCGCGCCAGGCTCAAAAATGGCCATACGGCTGGAGATGGGTCCCCCGCCCAAAGAGCCAGCAGGGAAAACTATGCCTTGTTCTAAAGCTCTTTGGGAACCGCTTGCGTAGCCCCACAGACCTGGGGGCTGCAGGCTTTCCTGCTGCCTTCAGCCTCAAAGCCACCCTTTCCCACTTGGCGTCGCGCCAGGCACAAAAATGGCCTATGGCTGTAGATGGGTCCCCCGCCCAAAGAGCCAGCAGGGAAAACTATGCCTTGTTATAAAGCTCTTTGGGAATCGCTTGCGTAACCCCACAGACCTGGGGGCTGCAGGCTTTCCTGCTGCCTTCAGCCTCAAAACCACCCTTTCCCACTTGGCGCCGCGCCACGGACAAAAATGGCCATACGGCTGGAGATGGGTCCCCCGCTCAAAGAGCCAGCAAGGAAAACTATGCCTTGTTCTAAAGCTCTTTGGGAACCGCTTGTGTAGCCCCACAGACCTGGGGGCTGCGGGCTTTCCTGCTGCCTTCAGCCTCAAAGCCACCCTTTCCCACTTGGCGCCGCGCCAGGCACAAAAATGGCCATACGGCTGGAGATGGGTCCCCTGCCCAAAGAGACAGCAGGGAAAAATATGCCTTGTTCTAAAGCTCTTTGGGATCCGCTTGCGTAGCACCACAGACCTGGGGGCTGCGGGCTTTCCTGCTGCCTTCATCCTCAAAACCACCCTTTCCCACTTGGCGCCGCGCCAGGCACAAAAATGGCCATACGGCTGGAGATGGGTCCCCCGCCCAAAGAGCCAGCAGGGAAAACTATGCCTTGTTCTAAAGCTCTCTGGGAACCGCTTGCGTAGCCCCACAGACCTGGGGGCTGCGGGCTTTCCTGCTGCCTTCAGCCTCAAAGCCACCCTTTCCCACTTGGCACGGCGCCAGGCACAAAAATGGCCATACGGCTGGAGATGGGCCCCACGCCCAAAAGCCAGCAGGGAAAACTATGCCTTGTTCTAAGGCTCTTTGGGAACCGCTTGCGTAGCCCCACAGACCTGGGCGCTGCAGGCTTTCCTGCTGCCTTCAGCCTCAAAACCACCCTTTCCCACTACGCACTGCGCCAGGCATAAAAATAGCCATACGACTGGAGATGGGTCCCCCGCCCAAAGACCCAGCAGGGAAAACTATGCCTTGTTCTAAAGCTCTTTGGGAACCGCTTGCGTAGCCCCACAGACCTGGGCGGTGCAGGCTTTCCTACTGCCTTCAGCCTCAAAACCACCGTTTCCCACTTGGCGCCGCATCAGGCACAAAAATGGCCTATGGCTGGAGATGGGTCCCATGCCCAAAGAGCCAGCAAGGAAAATTATGCCTTGTTCTAAAACTCTTTCGGAACCGCTTGCGTAGCTCTACAGACCTGGGGGCTGCGGGCTTTCCCGCTGCCTTCAGCCTCAAAACCACCCTTTCCCACTTGGCGCCGCGCCAGGCTCAAAAATGGCCATACAGCTGGAGATGGGTCCCCCGCCCAAAGAGCCAGCAGGGAAAACTATGCCTTGTTCTAAAGCTCTTTGGGAACCGCTTGCGTAGCCCCACAGACCTGGGGGCTGCAGGCTTTCCTGCTGCCTTCAGCCTCGACACCACCCTTTCCCACTTGGCGCCGCGCCAGGCACAAAAATGGCCATATGTCTGGAGATTGTTCCCCTGCCCATGGAGCCAGTAGGGAAAAATATGCCTTGTTCTAAAGCTCTTTGGAAACCGCTTGCGTAGCCCCACAGACCTGGGGGCTGCGGGCTCTCCTGCTGCCTTCAGCCTCGACACCACCCTTTCCCACTTCGCGTCGCGCTAGGCACAAAAATGGCCTATGGCTGGAGATGGGTCCCATGCCCAAAGAGCCATCAGGGAAAACTATGCCTTGTTCTAAAGCTCTTTGGGAAACGCTTGCGTAGCCCCACAGACCTGGGGGCTGCGGGCTTTCCTGCTGCCTTCAGCCTCGACACCACCCTTTCCCACTTGGCGCCGCGCCAGGCTCAAAAATGGCCATACGGCTGGAGATGGGTCCCCCGCCCAAAGAGCCAGCAGGGAAAACTATGCCTTGTTCTAAAGCTCTTTGGGAACCGCTTGCATAGCACCACAGACCTGGGGGCTGCGGGCTTTCCTGCTGCCTTCAGGCTCGACAGCACCCTTTCCCACTTGGCGCCGCGCTAGGCACAAAAATGGCCATACGGCTGGAGATGGGCCCCACGTCCAAAAGCCAGAAGGGAAAATTATGCCTTGTTCTAAAGCTCTTTGGGAACCGCTTGCGTAGCCCCACAGACGTGGGGGCTGCGGGCTTTCCTGCTGCCTTCAGCCTCAAAACCACCCTTTCCCACTTGGCGCCGCGCCACGGACAAAAATGGCCATATGTCTGGAGATGGGTCCCCCGCCCAAGGAGCCAGCAGGGAAAAATATGCCTTGTTCTAAAGCTCTTTGGGAACCGCTTGCGTAGCCCCACAGACCTGGGGGCTGTGGACTTTCCTGCTGCCTTCAGCCTCAAAACCACCCTTTCCCACTTGGCGCCGCGCCAGGCACAAAAATGGCCATACGGCTGGAGATGGGTCCCCCGCCCAAAGAGCCAGCAGGGAAAACTATGCCTTGTTCTAAAGCTCTTTGGGAACCGCTTGCGTAGCCCCACAGACCTGGGGGCTGCGGGCTTTCCTGCTGCCTTCAGCCTCAAAGCCACCCTTTGCCACTTGGCACTGCGCCATGCACAAAAATGGCCTATGGCTGTAGATGGGTCCCCCGCCCAAAGAGCCAGCAAGGAAAACTATGCCTTGTTATAATGCTCTTTGGGAATCGCTTGCGTAACCCCACAGACCTGGGGGCTGCGGGCTTTCCTGCTGCCTTCAGCCTCAAAACCACCCTTTCCCACTTGGCACCGCGCCACGGACAAAAATGGCCATACGGCTGGAGATGGGTCCCCCGCCCAAAAAGCCAGCAAGGAAAACTATTCCTTGTTCTAAAGCTCTTTGGGATCCGCTTGCGTAGCCCCACAGACCTGGGGGCTGCGGGCTTTCCTGCTGCCTTCAGCCTCAAAGCCACCCTTTCCCACTTGGCGCCGCGCCAGGCACAAAAATGGCCATACGGCTGGGTATGGGTCCCCTGCCCAAAGAGACCGCAGGGAAAAATATGCCTTGTTCTAAAGCTCTTTGGGATCCGCTTGCGTAGCCCCACAGACCTGGGGGCTGCGGGCTTTCCTGCTGCCTTCAGCCTCAAAACCACCCTTTCCCACTTGGCGCCGCGCCAGGCACATAATGGCCATACGGCTGGAGATGGGTCCCCCGCCCAAAGAGCCAGCAGGGAAAACTATGCCTTGTTCTAAAGCTCTCTGGGAACCGCTTGCGTAGCCCCACAGACCTGGGGGCTGCGGGCTTTCCTGCTGCCTTCAGCCTCAAAGCCACCCTTTCCCACTTGGCGCCGCGCCAGGCTCAAAAATGGCCATACGGCTGGAGATGGGTCCCCTGCCCAAAGAGCCAGCAGGGAAAACTATGCCTTGTTCTAAAGCTCTTTGGGAACCGCTTGCGTAGCCCCACAGACCTGGGGGCTGCCGGCTTTCCTGCTCCCTTCAGCCTCGACAGCACCTTTTCCCACTTGGCGCAGCGCCAGGCACATAATGGCCGTATGGCTGGAGATGGGTCCCCCGCCCAAAGAGCCAGCAAGGAAAACTATGCCTTCTTCTAAAGCTCTTTGGGAACCGCTTGCGTAGCCCCACAGACCTGGGGGCTGCGGGCTTTGCTGCTGCCTTCAGCCTCAAAGCCACCCTTTCCCACTTGGCACGGCGCCAGGCACAAAAATGGCCATACGGCTGGAGATGGGTCCCACGCCCAAAAGCCAGCAGGGAAAACTATGCCTTGTTCTAAGGCTCTTTGGGAACCGCTTGCGTAGCCCCACAGACCTGGGGGCTGCAGGCTTTGCTGCTGCCTTCAGCCTCAAAACCACCCTTTCCCACTACGCACTGCGCCAGGCATAAAAATAGCCATACGACTGGAGATGGGTCCCCCGCCCAAAGACCCAGCAGGGAAAACTATGCCTTGTTCTAAAGCTCTTTGGGAACCGCTTGCGTAGCCCCACAGACCTGGGGGCTGCAGGCTTTCCTGCTGCCTTCAGCCTCGACACCACCCTTTCCCACTTGGCGCCGCGCCAGGCACATAATGGCCATATGGCTGGAGATGGGTCCCCCGCCCAAAGAGCCAGCAAGGAAAACTATGCCTTGTTCTAAAGCTCTTTGGGAACCGCTTGCGTAGCCCCACAGACCTGGGGGCTGCAGGCTTTCCTGCTGCCTTCAGCCTCCAAACCACCCTTTCCCACTTGGCACCGCGCCAGGCACAAAAATGGCCTATGACTAGAGATGGGTCCGCGCCCAAAGAGCCAGCAGGGAAAACTGTGCCTTATTCTAAATCTCTTTGGGAACCGCTTGCGTAGCCCCACAGACCTGGGGACTGCAGGCTTTCCTGCTGCCTTCAGCCTCAAAACCACCCTTTCCCACTTGGCGCCGCGCCACGGACAAAAATGGCCATACGGCTGGAGATGGGTCCCCCGCCCAAAGAGCCAGCAAGGAAAACTATGCCTTGTTCTAAAGCTCTTTGGGAACCGCTTGCGTAGCCCCACAGACCTGGGGGCTGTAGGCTTTCCTGCTGCCTTCAGCCTCAAAACCACCCTTTCCCACTAGGTGCTGCGCCACGGACAAAAATGGCCATACGGCTGGAGATGGGTCCCCTGCCCAAGGAGCCAGCAGGGAAAACTATGCCTTGTTCTAAAGCTCTTTGGGAACCGCTTGCGTAGCCCCACAGACCTGGGGGCTGCCGGCTTTCCTGCTCCCTTCAGCCTCGACAGCACCCTTTCCCACTTGGCGCAGCGCCAGGCACATAATGGCCGTATGGCTGGAGATGGGTCCCCCGCCCAAAGAGCCAGCAAGGAAAACTATGCCTTCTTCTAAAGCTCTTTGGGAACCGATTGCGTAGCCCCACAGACCTGCGGGCTGCAGGCTTTGCTGCTGCCTTCAGCCTCAAAGCCACCCTTTCCCACTTGGCACGGCGCCAGGCACAAAAATGGCCATACGGCTGGAGATGGGTCCCCCGCCCAAAAGCCAGCAGGGAAAACTATGCCTTGTTCTAATGCTCTTTGGGAACCGCTTGCGTAGCCCCAAAGACCTGGGGGCTGCAGGCTTTCCTGCTGCCTTCAGCCTCAAAACCACCATTTCCCACTACGCACTGCGCCAGGCATAAATATAGCCATACGACTGGAGATGGGTCCCCCGTCCAAAGACCCAGCAGGGAAAACTATGCCTTGTTCTAAAGCTCTTTGGGATCCGCTTGCGTAGCCCCACAGACCTGGGGGCTGCGGGCTTTCCTGCTGCCTTCAGCCTCAAAGCCACCCTTTCCCACTTGGCGCCGCGCCAGGCACAAAAATGGCCATACGGCTGGGTATGGGTCCCCTGCCCAAAGAGACCGCAGGGAAAAATATGCCTTGTTCTAAAGCTCTTTGGGATCCGCTTGCGTAGCCCCACAGACCTGGGGGCTGCGGGCTTTCCTGCTGCCTTCAGCCTCAAAACCACCCTTTCCCACTTGGCGCCGCGCCAGGCACATAATGGCCATACGGCTGGAGATGGGTCCCCCGCCCAAAGAGCCAGCAGGGAAAACTATGCCTTGTTCTAAAGCTCTCTGGGAACCGCTTGCGTAGCCCCACAGACCTGGGGGCTGCGGGCTTTCCTGCTGCCTTCAGCCTCAAAGCCACCCTTTCCCACTTGGCGCCGCGCCAGGCTCAAAAATGGCCATACGGCTGGAGATGGGTCCCCTGCCCAAAGAGCCAGCAGGGAAAACTATGCCTTGTTCTAAAGCTCTTTGGGAACCGCTTGCGTAGCCCCACAGACCTGGGGGCTGCCGGCTTTCCTGCTCCCTTCAGCCTCGACAGCACCCTTTCCCACTTGGCGCAGCGCCAGGCACATAATGGCCGTATGGCTGGAGATGGGTCCCCCGCCCAAAGAGCCAGCAAGGAAAACTATGCCTTCTTCTAAAGCTCTTTGGGAACCGCTTGCGTAGCCCCACAGACCTGGGGGCTGCGGGCTTTCCTGCTGCCTTCAGCCTCAAAGCCACCCTTTCCCACTTGGCACGGCGCCAGGCACAAAAATGGCCATACGGCTGGAGATGGGTCCCACGCCCAAAAGCCAGCAGGGAAAACTATGCCTTGTTCTAAGGCTCTTTGGGAACCGCTTGCGTAGCCCCACAGACCTGGGGGCTGCAGGCTTTGCTGCTGCCTTCAGCCTCAAAACCACCCTTTCCCACTACGCACTGCGCAAGGCATAAAAATAGCCATACGACTGGAGATGGGTCCCCCGCCCAAAGACCCAGCAGGGAAAACTATGCCTTGTTCTAAAGCTCTTTGGGAACCGCTTGCGTAGCCCCACAGACCTGGGGGCTGCAGGCTTTCCTGCTGCCTTCAGCCTCGACACCACCCTTTCCCACTTGGCGCCGTGCCAGGCACATAATGGCCATATGGCTGGAGATGGGTCCCCCGCCCAAAGAGCCAGCAAGGAAAACTATGCCTTGTTCTAAAGCTCTTTGGGAACCGCTTGCGTAGCCCCACAGACCTGGGGGCTGCAGGCTTTCCTGCTGCCTTCAGCCTCCAAACCACCCTTTCCCACTTGGCACCGCGCCAGGCACAAAAATGGCCTATGACTAGAGATGGGTCCGCGCCCAAAGAGCCAGCAGGGAAAACTGTGCCTTATTCTAAAGCTCTTTGGGAACCGCTTGCGTAGCCCCACAGACCTGGGGACTGCAGGCTTTCCTGCTGCCTTCAGCCTCAAAACCACCCTTTCCCACTTGGCGCCGCGCCACGGACAAAAATGGCCATACGGCTGGAGATGGGTCCCCCGCCCAAAGAGCCAGCAAGGAAAACTATGCCTTGTTCTAAAGCTCTTTGGGAACCGCTTGCGTAGCCCCACAGACCTGGGGGCTGTAGGCTTTCCTGCTGCCTTCAGCCTCAAAACCACCCTTTCCCACTAGGTGCTGCGCCACGGACAAAAATGGCCATACGGCTGGAGATGGGTCCCCTGCCCAAGGAGCCAGCAGGGAAAACTATGCCTTGTTCTAAAGCTCTTTGGGAACCGCTTGCGTAGCCCCACAGACCTGGGGGCTGCCGGCTTTCCTGCTCCCTTCAGCCTCGACAGCACCCTTTCCCACTTGGCGCAGCGCCAGGCACATAATGGCCGTATGGCTGGAGATGGGTCCCCCGCCCAAAGAGCCAGCAAGGAAAACTATGCCTTCTTCTAAAGCTCTTTGGGAACCGATTGCGTAGCCCCACAGACCTGCGGGCTGCAGGCTTTGCTGCTGCCTTCAGCCTCAAAGCCACCCTTTCCCACTTGGCACGGCGCCAGGCACAAAAATGGCCATACGGCTGGAGATGGGTCCCCCGCCCAAAAGCCAGCAGGGAAAACTATGCCTTGTTCTAATGCTCTTTGGGAACCGCTTGCGTAGCCCCAAAGACCTGGGGGCTGCAGGCTTTCCTGCTGCCTTCAGCCTCAAAACCACCATTTCCCACTACGCACTGCGCCAGGCATAAATATAGCCATACGACTGGAGATGGGTCCCCCGCCCAAAGACCCAGCAGGGAAAACTATGCCTTGTTCTAAAGCTCTTTGGGAACCGCTTGCATAGCCCCACAGACATGGGGGCTGCAGGCTTTCCTGCTGCCTTCAGCCTCGACACCACCCTTTCCCACTTGGCGCCGCGCCAGGCACATAATGGCCATATGGCTGGAGATTGGTCCCCCGCCCAAAGAGCCAGCAAGGAAAACTATGCCTTGTTCTAAAGCTCTTTGGGAACCGCTTGCGTAGCCCCACAGACCTGGGGGCTGCATGCTTTCCTGCTGCCTTCAGCCTCCAAACCACCCTTTCCCACTTGGCACCGCGCCAGGCACAAAAATGGCCTATGACTAGAGATGGGTCCCCGCCCAAAGAGCCAGCAGGGAAAACTGTGCCTTATTCTAAAGCTCTTTGGGAACCGCTTGCGTAGCCCCACAGACCTGGGGGCTGCAGGCTTTCCTGCTGCCTTCAGACTCAAAGCCACCCTTTCCCACTTGGCGCCGCATCAGGCACAAAAATGGCCATACGCCTGGAGATGGGTCCCCCGCCCAAAGAGGAAGCAGGGAAAACTATGCCTTATTCTAAAGCTCTTTGGGAACCGCTTGCGTAGCCCCACAGACCTGGGGGCTGCGGTCTTTCCTGCTGCCTTCAGCCTCAAAACCACCCTTTCCCACTAGGTGCCGCGCCACGGACAAAAATGGCTATACGGCTGGAGATGGGTCCCCTGCCCAAGGAGCCAGCAGGGAAAACTATGCCTTGTTCTAAAGCCCTTTGGGAACCGCTTGCGTAGCCCCACAGACCTGGGGGCTGCGGGCTTTCCTGCTGCCTTCAGCCTCAAAGCCACCCTTTCCCACTTGGCGCCGCGCCAGGCACAAAAATGGCCATACGGCTGGAGATGGGTCCCCTGCCCAAAGAGACAGCAGGGAAAAATATGCCTTGTTCTAAAGCTCTTTGGGATCCGCTTGCGTAGCCCCACAGACCTGGGGGCTGCGGGCTTTCCTGCTGCCTTCAGCCTCAAAACCACCCTTTCCCACTTGGCGCCGCGCCAGGCACAAAAATGGCCATACGGCTGGAGATGGGTCCCCCGCCCAAAGAGCCAGCAGGGAAAACTATGCCTTGTTCTAAAGCTCTCTGGGAACCGCTTGCGTAGCCCCACAGACCTGGGGGCTGCGGGCTTTGCTGCTGCCTTCAGCCTCAAAGCCACCCTTTCCCACTTGGCGCCGCGCCAGGCTCAAAAATGGCCATACGGCTGGAGATGGGTCCCCT
This sequence comes from Rissa tridactyla, assembly GCF_028500815.1. Lineage (NCBI taxonomy): Eukaryota > Metazoa > Chordata > Aves > Charadriiformes > Laridae > Rissa > Rissa tridactyla. The sequence continues at coordinate 605,305 of NW_026529738.1, read as the reverse complement.
GCCCAAAGAGCCAGCAGGGAAAACTATGCCTTGTTCTAAAGCTCTTTGGGAACCGCTTGCGTAGCCCCACAGACCTGGGGGCTGCCGGCTTTCCTACTGCCTTCAGCCTCGACAGCACCCTTTCCCACTTGGCGCAGCGCCAGGCACATAATGGCCGTATGGCTGGAGATGGGTCCCCCGCCCAAAGAGCCAGCAAGGAAAACTATGCCTTCTTCTAAAGCTCTTTGGGAACCGCTTGCGTAGCCCCACAGTCATGCGGGCTGCAGGCTTTGCTGCTGCCTTCAGCCTCAAAGCCACCCTTTCCCACTTGGCACGGCGCCAGGCACAAAAATGGCCATACGGCTGGAGATGGGCCCCACGCCCAAAAGCCATCAGGGAAAACTGTACCTTGTTCTAAGGCTCTTTGGGAACCGCTTGCGTAGCCCCACAGACCTGGGGGCTGCAGGCTTTCCTGCTGCCTTCAGCCTCAAAACCACCCTTTCCCACTACGCACTGCGCCAGGCATAAAAATAGCCATACGACTGGAGATGGGTCCCCCGCCCAAAGAGCCAGCAGGGAAAACTATGCCTTGTTCTAAAGCTCTTTGGGAACCGCTTGTGTAGCCCCACAGACCTGGGCGGTGCAGGCTTTCCTGCTGCCTTCAGCCTCGACAGCACCCTTTCCCACTTGGCGCCGCGCCAGGCACAAAAATGGCCATACGGCTGGAGATGGGTCCCCTGCCCAAAGAGCCAGCAGGGAAAACTATGCCTTGTTCTAAAGCTCTTTGGGAACCGCTTGCGTAGCCCCACAGACCTGGGGGCTGCAGGCTTTCCTGCTGCCTTCAGCCTCAAAACCACCCTTTCCCACTTGGCGCCACGCCAGGCACAAAAATGGCCATATGGCTGGAGATGTGTCCCCTGCCCAAGGAGCCAGCAGCGAAAACTATGCCTTGTTCTAAAGCTCTTTGAGAACCGCTTGCGTAGCCCCACAGACCGGGGGCTGCGGGCTTTCCTGCTGCCTTCAGCCTCAAAACCACCGTTTCCCACTTGGCGCCGCGCCAGGCACATAATGGCATTATGACTGGAGATGTGTCCCCCGCCCAAAGAGCCAGCAAGGAAAACTATGCCTTGTTCTAAAGCTCTTTGAGAACCGCTTGCGTAACCCCACAGACCTGGGGGCTGCGGGCTTTCCTGCTGCCTTCAGCCTCGACACCACCCTTCCCACTTGGCGCTGCGCCAGGCTCAAAAATGGCCATACGGCTGGAGATGGGTCCCCCGCCCAAAGAGCCAGTGGGGAAAACTATGCCTTGTTCTAAAGCTCTTTGGGAACCGCTTGTGTAGCCCCACAGACCTGGGGGCTGTGGGCTTTCCTGCTGCCTTCAGCCTCGACACCACCCTTTCCCACTTGGCGCCGCGCCAGGCACAAAAATGGCCATACGGCTGGAGATGTGTCCCCCACCCAAAGAGCCAGCAGGGAAAACTATGCCTTGTTCTAAAGCTCTTTGGGAACCGCTTGCGTAGCCCCACAGACCTGCGGGCTGCAGGCTTTCCTGCTGCCTTCAGCCTCAAAACCACCCTTTCCCACTTGGCGCCGCAGCAGGCTCAAAAATGGCCATATGGCTGGAGATTGGTCCTCCGCCCAAAGAGCCAGCAGGGAAAACTATGCCTTGTTCTAAAGCTCTTTGGGAACCGCTTGTGTAGCCCCACAGACCTGGAGGCTGCAGGCTTTCCTGCTGCCTTCAGCCTTGACAGCACTCTTTCCCACTTGGCGCCGCGCCAGGCACAAAAATGGCCATACGGATGGAGATGGGTCCCCTGCCCAAAGAGCCAGCAGGGAAAACTATGCCTTGTTCTAAGGCTCTTTGGGAACCGCTTGCTTGGCCCCACAGACCTGGGCGGTGCAGGCTTTCCTGCTGCCTTTAGCCTCGACACCACCCTTTCCCACTTGGGGCCGCGCTAGGCACCAAAATGGCCATACGGCTGGAGATGGGTCCCCCGCCCAAAGAGCCAGCAGGGAAAACTATGCCTTGTTCTAAAGCTCTTTGAGAACCGCTTGCGTAACCCCACAGACCTGGGGGCTGCGGGCTTTCCTGCTGCTTTCAGCCTCGACACCACCCTTCCCACTTGGCGCTGCGCCAGGCTCAAAAATGGCCATACGGCTGGAGATGGGTCCCCCGCCCAAAGAGCCAGCGGGGAAAACTATGCCTTGTTCTAAAGCTCTTTGGGAACCGCTTGTGTAGCCCCACAGACCTGGGGGCTGCAGGCTTTCCTGCTGCCTTCAGCCTCGACACCACCCTTTCCCACTTGGCGCCGCGCCAGGCACAAAAATGGCCATACGGCTGGAGATGGGTCCCCCGCCCTAAGAGCCAGCAGGGAAAACTATGCCTTGTTCTAAAGCTCTTTGGGAACCGCTTGCGTAGCCCCACAGACCTGGGGGCTGTGGGCTTTCCTGCTGCCTTCAGCCTCGACACCACCCTTTCCCACTTGGCGCCGCGCCAGGCACAAAAATGGCCATACGGCTGGAGATGGGTCCCCCACCCAAAGAGCCAGCAGGGAAAACTATGCCTTGTTCTAAAGCTCTTTGGGAACCGCTTGCGTAGCCCCACAGACCTGCGGGCTGCAGGCTTTCCTGCTGCCTTCAGCCTCAAAACCACCCTTTCCCACTTGGCGCCGCAGCAGGCTCAAAAATGGCCATATGGCTGGAGATTGGTCCTCCGCCCAAAGAGCCAGCAGGGAAAACTATGCCTTGTTCTAAAGCTCTTTGGGAACCGCTTGTGTAGCCCCACAGACCTGGAGGCTGCAGGCTTTCCTGCTGCCTTCAGCCTTGACAGCACCCTTTCCCACTTGGCGCCGCGCCAGGCACAAAAATGGCCATACGGATGGAGATGGGTCCCCTGCCCAAAGAGCCAGCAGGGAAAACTATGCCTTGTTCTAAGGCTCTTTGGGAACTGCTTACTTGGCCCCACAGACCTGGGTGGTGCAGGCTTTCCTGCTGCCTTTAGCCTCGACACCACCCTTTCCCACTTGGGGCCGCGCTAGGCACCAAAATGGCCATACGGCTGGAGATGGGTCCCCCGCCCAAAGAGCCAGCAGGGAAAACTATGCCTTGTTCTAAAGCTCTTTGGGAACCGCTTGCGTAGCCCCACAGACCTGGGGGCTGCGGGCTTTCCTGCTGCCTTCAGCCTCAAAACCACCCTTTCCCACTAGGTGCAGCGCCACGGACAAAAATGGCTATACGGCTGGAGATGGGTCCCCTGCCCAAGGAGCCAGCAGGGAAAACTATGCCTTGTTCTAAAGCTCTTTGGGAACCGCTTGCGTAGCCCCACAGACCTGGGGGCTGCGGGCTTTCCTGCTGCCTTCAGCCTCAAAGCCACCGTTTCCCACGTGGCGCCGCGCCAGGCACAAAAATGGCCATACGGCTGGAGATGGGTCCCCTGCCCAAAGAGCCAGCAGGGAAAACTATGCCTTGTTCTAAAGCTCTTTGGGAACCGCTTGCGTAGCCCCACAGACCTGGGGGCTGCAGTCTTTCCTACTGCCTTCAGCCTCGACAGCACCGTTTCCCACTTGGCGCAGCGCCAGGCACATAATGGCCGTATGGCTGGAGATGGGTCCCCCGCCGAAAGAGCCAGCAAGGAAAACTATGCCTTCTTCTAAAGCTCTTTGGGAACCGCTTGCGTAGCCCCACAGACATGCGGGCTGCAGGCTTTGCTGCTGCCTTCAGCCTCAAAGCCACCCTTTCCCACTTGGCACGGCGCCAGGCACAAAAATGGCCATACGGCTGGAGATGGGCCCCACGCCCAAAAGCCAGCAGGGAAAACTATGCCTTGTTCTAAGGCTCTTTGGGAACCGCTTGCGTAGCCCCACAGACCTGGGGGCTGCAGGCTTTCCTGCTGCCTTCAGCCTCAAAACCACCCTTTCCCACTACGCACTGCGCCAGGCATAAAAATAGCCATACGACTGGAGATGGGTCCCCCGCCCAAAGAGCCAGCAGGGAAAACTATGCCTTGTTCTAAAGCTCTTTGGGAACCGCTTGTGTAGCCCCACAGACCTGGGCGGTGCAGGCTTTCCTGCTGCCTTCAGCCTCGACAGCACCCTTTCCCACTTGGGGCCGCGCCAGGCACAAAAATGGCCATACGGCTGGAGATGGGTCCCCTGCCCAAAGAGCCAGCAGGGAAAACTATGCCTTGTTCTAAAGCTCTTTGGGAACCGCTTGCGTAGCCCCACAGACCTGGGGGCTGCAGGCTTTCCTGCTGCCTTCAGCCTCAAAACCACCCTTTCCCACTTGGCGCCACGCCAGGCACAAAAATGGCCATATGGCTGGAGATGTGTCCCCTGCCCAAGGAGCCAGCAGCGAAAACTATGCCTTGTTCTAAAGCTCTTTGAGAACCGCTTGCGTAGCCCCACAGACCTGGGGGCTGCGGGCTTTCCTGCTGCCTTCAGCCTCAAAACCACCGTTTCCCACTTGGCGCCGCGCCAGGCACATAATGGCATTATGACTGGAGATGTGTCCCCCGCCCAAAGAGCCAGCAAGGAAAACTATGCCTTGTTCTAAAGCTCTTTGAGAACCGCTTGCGTAACCCCACAGACCTGGGGGCTGCGGGCTTTCCTGCTGCCTTCAGCCTCGACACCACCCTTCCCACTTGGCGCTGCGCCAGGCTCAAAAATGGCCATACGGCTGGAGATGGGTCCCCCGCCCAAAGAGCCAGCGGGGAAAACTATGCCTTGTTCTAAAGCTCTTTGGGAACCGCTTGTGTAGCCCCACAGACCTGGGGGCTGCAGGCTTTCCTGCTGCCTTCAGCCTCGACACCACCCTTTCCCACTTGGCGCCGCGCCAGGCACAAAAATGGCCATACGGCTGGAGATGGGTCCCCCACCCAAAGAGCCAGCAGGGAAAACTATGCCTTGTTCTAAAGCTCTTTGGGAACCGCTTGCGTAGCCCCACAGACCTGCGGGCTGCAGGCTTTCCTGCTGCCTTCAGCCTCAAAACCACCCTTTCCCACTTGGCGCCGCAGCAGGCTCAAAAATGGCCATATGGCTGGAGATTGGTCCTCCGCCCAAAGAGCCAGCAGGGAAAACTATGCCTTGTTCTAAAGCTCTTTGGGAACCGCTTGTGTAGCCCCACAGACCTGGAGGCTGCAGGCTTTCCTGCTGCCTTCAGCCTTGACAGCACCCTTTCCCACTTGGCGCCGCGCCAGGCACAAAAATGGCCATACGGATGGAGATGGGTCCCCTGCCCAAAGAGCCAGCAGGGAAAACTATGCCTTGTTCTAAGGCTCTTTGGGAACCGCTTGCTTGGCCCCACAGACCTGGGCGGTGCAGGCTTTCCT